>NC_141549.1:71685000-72005000 GCF_021556685.1 Rattus norvegicus
CAGAATTTCCTGGTTCTTTGGAGCCTGGTTTTGTCTTTCATCTTTCTTCATCTTTTCTGAACAGTTTGAACTTGATGGCGAGAGCTTATTGGTGAAGATGCCACAAATACCAGTTAAAGCATATAGGCAAATTAAGTTTGTCGAGACTTGAATATTTCTCCACATTGGCTGGCTTTAATAGTACTTGAAGGCACTATGCAGAAGCTGGGGCAAAATGTCAGCAACAATCTTACCCATCTATGAAGACTAATGACTAATATGACCAGATATGCCCACCAGTCCACTAAGGGCATACATACTATGGGATAACCAACTAATTTCTGATTAGATTTAAGGGCTGCTTCATAGACAAAAATACATGTCTAGCACTGTATATCTGGCTTAGGACCCGATGGTTGAGGAGGTCCCAGGCATGAATCTACCACTATTCTGTTCCTAAGTACACAGAGTACCAAGCTTCCCGATAAAGTTGTAACTCTATAACTATAGATTAGTAGAGCTATGAGACCGCATCAGAGGAACTCTATTGGGCAGTAGATGGTGGTTCATGCATGCATTCACAACTGTTCAATGTTCAGAGGATACATGGCAGTGAAAGACTCAGTGACCAATGACACACTAATGTTATGTATCTCCTTTACCCTCTGCCAGCCTCAGTATCTGCTGTGGTTGAGGGGAATGAACGGTTTAAAAGTCAGAAGTTGGGAGGACTAGAGTTCACAGTGTCTCCTGGACAGGAGAGGAATATTGCAATCACAAACTTAGGGCAGCTATGGCTGCTAGCACTCGTAGAAGAACGATCCAGTCTTTCTCCCTAGCTGAGGAGCTAGTGACAGTCCAGGACTTCTAGTGAGTTTTATTAACTGTGATTTTGTGGGGCAGTGAAATACACCCTGGTTCCTGGTTGAGGAGGTTTGAACCCCAGAGACCCTGAAAGGGATGGTAGGAGCTTCGCCTGACTTCCAGGCCTGTCACTAGCCTGTGGCCCTCCATAGATTTGTGACTATCAGTCACGTAAGGACAATGCCCCAAGCCCCTTCACAGGTAGAGGAAGTGACCACAGGTCATGTTGTAGGCTCAAGACAGATCTCCATTATAATGAGGTATCAAAGGCCTGGAGGTTTAGCTAATGAAGCTTCCCTTCCCAGATACTCCTCTGTGCAAAAATTATTTAATCTCAGGCCCAGTGGATAAGGTTTTCATCATCCACTTTCCGCCATGACAATAAATGCCTTGAAACCATGGACTGCCTCTTTTCATGGCATCCACCATGGGGAACTGTAGAGAAGCCCTTTGCCTACAGAGCCACTGCTAATATCCTGCAGAAGGCTTCCCCACCCTGGAGTGGTGTCCCGCAGCTTCTCATAGCCTGACATCTGCCCGGCAGTGGCATGGGGTAAGCATGGTCAAACTTCTAGCATCTTGCCTTACATGAGCATCCAGAGCCCTGTGGTAGAGCGGACGGAACCATTCTATCCTACATGATATCACATAAGGGTGTTTTATCCCAGGTCCTGCTGTAACAACTAAATTTATGACCAGAAAAAAAATCTTATTCTTTTTAAACACTAAGGATTTTGGTATCTGGAAATGAGATGCAGTTGTACCAAATTTCTAAAAATGTAGAGTGGTTTGGAGATAAAATTAATGTTCAAGAACCGGGGAGTGTGAAGAGAGCCAGATGTAATGTAGACTGGGACAGTGGAGTCACTTGAGATCACAAGACTGAGCTCAAGGGAAACCAGGAGTGTGTGGCTAGAAACCAGGCGGCATCTCTATCCTCTTCAGGTAGCAGTCATTGCTGAAATTAGCAAATGGTTTCTAAGAAAGGACTGAATTAAAGTTTTCTACCATTACATCAGTGAAACTGAAACTCTGCTGTAAAATGGATCACGAGAACCTCAACAAAAATGGACAGTGTGGAAGAATGAATGAGGCTTTCAAAAGATCCGGATGTCCCATAGAGCTTCCATGCAGCTTAAAGAAGCCTGTCACCTCAAGTCCAAGAGTCAAGCTCAGCTCAATTTGTAGAAATTTATCTATTAGATTGGGTTGTCATATTGGTAGATATAAATTTATTTAATGAACTTGGTACTAATGTTACAATATGCACGGGAGACATTCTAAATTTTAAAAGAACAGTTTTGGCTAACCTACTATCAACTTGAACTAAAAAGGATGACATAAACAATGGTAGATAAAGTAGGGTCTGTGGACCTCATGTACTGATAGGCTCAGGAAACCACTCAAGTCTCTCTCTCTCTCTCTCTTTCTCTCTCTCTCTCTCTCTCTCTCTCTCTCTCTCTCTCTCACACACACACACACACACACACACACACACACAGTGGTAAATGTCTCTGATACGCTAGGTTATTTCATCTCTTGGTTCTCAGTTGGTAGTATTGTATGGAGACTTTTAGGCAATGTTGCTTTGCTGTAGAAAGTGTGTCTCTGGGAGAGGGTCTTGGGCATTTGAAGTCTCATTGTACTTTACCCCACTGTCTCTAATTTCTGCTTGCATTTGAACATGATTTCAGGTTCCTACCCTGGCCACTCTGCTTGCCACTTGCTTCTAGGATTTCTGCCAAGATGAACTTTTATCCCTCTGGAATCATGTGGCAAATTAAAGTTTTTTTTTTAATAAAAATTGCCTTGGTCATGGTGTTGATCATAGCAATGGCAAAGTAACTAATACAAAATGTTACCTTCATGAAGACAAAGAGTGATAGAAGACAGAAACATAATAGAATTTTGGTAGCTTTAGCAGGATGTTCTTGGGCCTTGAAGAGTGTCCTAGGCAAGGCTTTCAAACTGGTATAAACTATCAACTTTTGTGTGTCTCTTACTATCATTGATCTGAAGACCTGTGTCTACAGTGTAACCTATTCCAGCACACAACATAGGGTTTGGAGAAAACAGAGAACATGTCTTCCTAGCATCAGGTTTGCAAGTCAAAAAGAACAGTGCCTAAGGGTTCATACTAAATGAAATACACATGTGATCACCTGTCCCTCAATCTCATGCATGAGGATTTCAAGTTTATCCCATACTGAGGTTCCTGAAGGGTGGTGAATGTATTTTGCATGTGGGAAGATTATAAATGGTATTTGACTTTTGCAAGATTGTGGTAGTTTATAATATCTTTGATAGCTCTCTTTTTGGAAAGCAGTTTATTAATATTCTCCTCGAGTATGGCCTTGATTTGAAGACTCATTTATGATGAACCCAATGAACAAAATGCGGTTATGGTGGCAGAATGTGACCTTCTGACATGAGGACATGGAAGTCACCATAACTTCCTCTCTGACAGAGGCTACTTACCTCGGAAAATCCAAATGCCAAGTCACAAAATTATTCACAAAACTCTGTGGAGAGACATGTGCAGGGAGAAGCTGGGGCCTCCATCCAGAAGACAGAGTCTGGAAGCAATGTATTCATTTCGTAACAGCTGAAGACTTCATGTGGCTCAAACCCCAGCTACCACAGTAGGCTCTTTGTAAGAAATGCTAAAAATTGGAAGGAAATATATAATCATTTTTTGTTACCAAAAGTTTTAGGGTGTGTCTTAGTTACTCTTCTACCGTTGTGAAGAGAGGCAGCCACCAAAGAAGCTTATAAGAAATAGAATTTAATAATGAATTTGCTCACAGTTTCAGAGGGTGTCTATGACCATCGTGGCAGGGAGCATGGCAGGCATGGCAGGGAGCATGGCACTGGAACTGTAGATGTGAGCCTGCATCTTATCCAAGAGGGAGGGGGAGGGGGATAGGGAAGGGGAAGAGAAGAGAAGAGAAGAGAGAGAGAGAGAGAGAGAGAGAGAGAGAGAGAGAGAGAGAGAGAGAGAGAGACAGAGAGACAGAGAGACAGAGAGACAGAGAGACAGAGAGGGAGGGAGAAAGGGAGGGACTAACTTCAATAGGCAAGAGCTTTTGAAACCTTAAAGCCCACCCAGGAGCTACACCTCCTTTGTTAAAGCCGTATCTTCTAATCCTTTCTAAACAGTATGCATACTGGAAACCAAACTTTCAAATATATGAACTCATGGGGACAATTCTCAGTCACACAACCACATCACGTATTGTTACATATCAGTGGATGAGAAAAACCATGCTCATCACTCCCAGTGCTGTCTCTGGAACCTTGGTTCCTAAGTTCTGTTGTAGTTAGTAGTAGACACATGTATATGTGGCAAGTACAAGGACACGAGTATCTCTCTGTTTCCATTTTGTTCTTATCTTTTGGTCACAGGAAGGAGGTCTTCCTGACTGCAACCACCCCCACATGCCACTATGACAATGACATTCTCTAATGATATGCAAGCCCTCAGCTGAGCCCGCTGAAGAAACGTTTTCTTTTTTTCGCCAAGTTTGGTCAGTCATTAGACTACCCTCCCTGCCCATGCAAAAAGAATAGATCTGGATTTGAGGTTTTTGTTCACCACGCTGGCAAATACTTATTGTAGGATTTATGATTCATCTCTTAGTAGCCATTGACTTGCAGTTCTTCAGCCTGGTGAGACTTGTAGAATTCCCTCTGTCCCTCCTGTTCCTCTTGGTATGTTAACTGACATTGCCACTACAAAGTATTGTTTAGGCAACATGCATATTCACTGCCATATCTAGAGGATACACAGACACACACAGACACACACAGACACACACACACACACACACACACACACACACACCACTGACACTGTCTCTCCCTGTATGTATGTATATATTAATATGAATTATGTATTCTTGTAAATATGTTTGTGTATCTCTCTCTCCCTTCTCTCTCTCTCTCTCTCTCTCTCTCTCTCTCTCTCTCTCTCTCTCTCTCTCTCTCCCCCCCCCTCAGAGTGTGTCTATAGACCACAAAAGATCCTTTGGTTTTGTTCCTCTATTTTTACAGAAAACATTTATACATTAAATTTCAACAGCTCTCTAAGGCTGTCACTCTTATTTCCTGGCTTTATGGTCTCAACGCTTTTGTAGGATGATAACACTGGACATGAAGGGCAAACCTGACAGACAGTATGAGATAACATACCCTAAGGCATCTGGGCTCCTGTCTACCCTGACTGGCCACCACCAGAGATTAGGTGCTTACACACTGGGTCTTCTTAGCAATCCAAACATTTTAGTGCACATGCAGTACAACCACAATGGTGAGGGCAGAATCTTAAAATTTAAGAACTTAATAAAATAAATGTTATGATATAAAATACCTTATTCAAGGATTTTAATAACATAGATGAAGCTTAGCATTGTCCTAAAATTATTTATAATGGTGTAACATGTTTCTGCTTACTATACTGAAGAGACAAGTAGTCCCATAGGCACTCAGAAGCTCATCAATATCTTTAATATACTCTATAAGCAGTAGGAGCAAACTAATGATGCTTTCATTTTCCCAAGTGAAACAATCTAGTGTGATTTCCACCGTTGATGCTGAAGTTTAAGCCCTCTTGACTTGGATACTCTATCCACCAGTAGCGATCTGAAGGACTAAAGTCAAGTATGATGATCTCAAAAGGCTGGAGAGGAGTTGTATGGGGCTTGTGCTATGCCTATGTTGATGGCTTCCACTGGACTGGAAGCACACATTCTAAGATAGGCCGGAAAATTCACCACTTCATTCTGAGACGGAGAGAAAGGAGTCACCGCTAAAGGAATGGATAGATTTAGGAGAAAAAGAGAAGTAAAAGAGCATCACACAGCAGATCCCTTGGCAACTTTGGTAAAAAACCAGAACTGTGTGGGGAGCACGGATGCTCAGTACCTTAAAACCCTTCTTGGAATCACTCATGAGTCCCACTTCACTCTCTTGACACATTTTGTCTGTCACCTATGACCTCAGCATCTAGCTGTTCCAGATAAATCATCCAAACACAGGAATCTTGGTTCTTCTTGGAGACCAGCCTTGGACCTCATGTCTAATTTAACTCTCTCGTATGCTCCCTCATAACTTAAAGAATCTGACTCCTGTTTGGGCAATGATCTCTACCACCAAGTTCTAATATAGATGATCTTCCATTTGCCGTAGGGTTGTGCTTTTACACACACCCATTGTAAAGTGAGAAATGTCATTGCTAAAATAGCATTGTTTTCACCAACATTTCAACTCAGCTTTGCCTGCTGTAAGATGCTTGGAGCACTTGTCCTAGTCACAGATGTGTAATGTGTAAATAGGGCATCACACTATGTGTCACCAGTGAGAAGGAAATCAGGATTCAACTCCCCAGTGCATATCAGTCTCAGCCCATGATCCAGGAGAGACAGCCATTAAGCTGAACTGTCCTAAATTAGAAGATTATCTACGGTAACACTCATGCTACTTATTGGAGGAAATAATGTTGTCCCCAGAGATTATCCAAAGGGACTTGACACTTTCAGTCACCAAGCTTACCAATGCTTTTTTTTTTTAAGATTCATGATCCACATTTAAAACATGAAGAAATAGAATCCCTGAATGATCTTGGACTGGCCCAAGGTCATATGACTAGCAAGTTTTAGAACTGTGGTTCAAAGACATCTTTATCTATCTCTGAAGATGCATCCAGTAAAACAGTATTTCCCAGTGCACGACTGCTAAGTGCTGAGTAGGCGATGTACAGCGGTCCCTGTTCTTGACACTGAGGACTGAGAAATGAATAGGGCAGAAAATAATTCCTATCCTCCTAGAGTTTATGTCTTGGTTTGCTTTCTATTCCTGTGATAAAATATTGACCAAAAGCAGAGCAGGAAGAAAAGGCTTACTTGCCCCTGAGTCACATTTCACTGACAGAAGCCAAGGCAGAGGAAGAGGACTTGAAGTGCTACTTACTGCTTTTCTCTTCGTGGCTTCTTCAGCCTGCTTTCATATATAACTAGGGACCACTTTCCTAGGAGTGCCACCACCCTATCAGTATCGTGAGATGAATCCAGCCATATTGACCATTAAGTGTAAAACATGTACTATAGATTTGCACACCTGTAATCTGATAGAAGCATTTTTCCCTGCCGAGGGTCCTCTAGGTTTCCAGTTTTCTGAGTGAGCTGGTAATATTTAAATATGGTCAATGTGTTCTAACAATGGGCTGCCTTTAAGATATCAACAGTGAGATACTTAACTCAAGCCAGTGCTGTGGGAAGAATATTCTCAAACCCAGACACTGAAAGACGAACTGCCTTTCTCTTTGTTTCTCGCTCCTGTAGCCAGGACTCTGGAGCATATGTTGAATAATAACTAAGCAAGAAATAACCAGCAAGTGTCAGCCTTATTACAGATGAGCAGTTCATTGCTAATGTATTTAACTCAAGTTCTTGTTCTAATGAATTAACTGCACTTAAGTGGCCTGCAGCTGAGAACTTGTTTGGGGAAAATGGCTCGGATACAAATCCCATCTGTAATCACGCTCTGAAAACTCTTAATACTTGTGCAATATTTAAATCAGGGATTCATTTCCATTCTACTGTCTGACAATGGAATCTTAAAGGAATGTAAACAACTTGTGTTATGTTTTGTTTTTAGCCACGACAATATGCAATGCATTCAGAAGACCATCAGAGCTGAGTAAAAATGAATGTAAAACCCTCTGTAATTGGGATCCTGTCTCCCCTTAGGCTGGGATTGCTATATTCCTGTGCAGCTTAATTACTTTGCTTGAGAAAATTCCAGGTGATGACTGTATCTACCAGGACCAAAACCACACTGTAGATCAGCTCTAAAATTTGCAAAGTCAAACACCCATTATTTGATTTATCCTCAGTTTGCAGGAAGCAGATACACATGTCTTCAGTGATTCTTCAGAATATAATAATATATATAAGAATGAGAAGTGCCATAGGATCATGTAACTCACAGTTTATCATTTGGGAGCCCCGTGTCACTTTATTGAAGGAGAACCTATAAATAAACACTCTGCTTAAAGTGGTTTTCCTATGAGCAAATAGTGTCAGAAATGTCTAGAGGACTAATGATGTTCTAGAAAGCTTTGGCAGCTTCTTCTGGTCAGCACGCAGAGTCCTTCAATCCTCTGCCTTTAAAAAGGCTAAAGCCAGCTGCACTTGAGCTGCTCTTGAGCTTGAAAGGACTCAGTGTCAATGACTCTGGTTTTAATAAGACACAGAAGCCTAGATGCTATTCAAAACTGGCCAAGACCGTCACAGCACATCGTACCAATTTTAACTCAGCCTCCTAAAAGGAATGGTGAAAACTGGATGAAGTCCAAATAGGAAAAGAGATGATTAAAGGGTACAGAAAATAAGAGTTGCCAGAAAAGTCTAACGTGATTGATTTTTCTTTTGTTTTTTTTTGACAAAGATGGGAGCTGTAAAGTTATTGACAAGTCATTTTCCTTTCAGTAGCAAAGACTTCTAAAGTCCTATTGAAATATTGCCAGTAATTCTGCTTAACTAACATGAGTCCTTATCCTAGGTTAAAGGTCTTTTGATAAAGCCATTACACTATGTAATTAGTCTAGTCCTTTTTTATAAGTGGACAAGATAAGGGGTAAAAGAGTGAGTGATTGGATTAATCTTAGAGTGAAAAGTATGTCAGGATCATTTTGAATGAAGGATTTGAACTATGTATGTATGTATGTATGTATGTATGTATGTATGTATGTATGTGTATGTATGTATATTTATTAAATGGATATATTGATTGTATTTTTTATTCTGGATTTTAAATATAAGAATCACCCTCAAGTCACATATAAGGATAACACATTACACCTGGTTGGATTCCTGGTTTACAGAGTGGGCTACCTGAACCTCTAGAATTTAATGAAGACATTTTCTCCACCTTGAATTGGTAATCGGCTCCACCTCCTTCCCTGCTCTCATAACTGTGGGCCCCAGCAGAAAAGAGAAGATGTCTAGAACTGAAATTCCCTTTATTTCAGGAGCTCAAGCATAAATAATAAATCAAAAGCCCCGCCATCTTCCTGTGGCTTGCTGAATCGCTGCACACTTGGAAAATGCTCGATGGAGTGTTTAACTAGTCCTTAACCGTGTCCCAAAGTATTACTCACAATTTAGCCTCAAACACTTAGGAACTTCATAAAGTTTTAAATTCTGGCTCTGATGTTAACTTCTAGAGGAGAAGTGAAAAGTATGTTTTACACACACAGAAAGGATACACATTTGTATGTTCCAGAATAGGGTTAGCTTTTTCTTTGATTTTATTCCTTGTGTTTCATGGCCATTAATTTTTGTTTTGGTTTAATTTATGATAAATCCCATAGATATGATGAAATTAAATAGATGATACATTTACACAAACATATTTGGTATCTTGGAATGCCTTGAATGCTCCCAACAGGAGCAGAATTCAGGATGCAAAGATTCTAGACAGTCATTGCTGGCTGGAAACATTCTCCAAAGGTAAGAGACATTGTTTTCAGAAGGTGGATTGCCAAAGACTTCGTGAGTGTCATGAAAGTGTGCAGAGAGCTGATTCTTCTCCTCTGGTCACCATTTCCTAGTCTCTCACGTTCATTTGCATTTACTCTCTGCTTCTTTTTTTTTTTTTTTATTAACTTGAGTATTTCTTATATACATTTCGAGTGTTATTCCCTTTCCCGGTTTCCGGGCAAACATCCCCCTCCCCCCTCCCCTTCCTTGTGGGTGTTCCCTTCCCAACCCTCCCCCAATTGCCGCCCTCCCCCCCAGAGTCTAGTTCACTGGGGGTTCAGTCTTAGCAGGACCCAGGGCTTCCCCTTCCACTGGTGCTCTTACTAGGATATTCATTGCTACCTATGGGGTCAGAGTCCAGGGTCAGTCCATGTATAGTCTTTAGGTAGTGGCTTAGTCCCTGGAAGCTCTGGTTGCTTGGCATTGTTGTACATATGGGGTCTCGAGCCCCTTCAAGCTCTTCCAGTTCTTTCTCTGATTCCTTCAACGGGGGTCCTATTCTCAGTTCAGTGGTTTGCTGCTGGCATTCGCCTCTGTATTTGCTGTATTCTGGCTGTGTCTTGCAGGAGCAATCTACATCCGGCTCCTGTCAGTCTGCACTTCTTTGCTTCATCCATCTTGTCTAATTGGGTGACTGTATATGGATGGGCCACATGTGGGGCAGGCTCTGAATGGGTGTTCCTTCAGTCTCTGTTTTAATCTTTGCCTCTCTCTTCCCTGCCAAGGGTATTCTTGTTCCCCTTTTAAAGAAGGAGTGAAGCATTCACATTTTGATCATACGTCTTGAGTTTCGTTTGTTCTAGGGATCTAGGGTAATTCAAGCATTTGGGCTAATAGCCACTTATCAATGAGTGCATACCATGTATGTCTTTCTGTGATTGGGTTAGCTCACTCAGGATGATATTTTCCAGTTCCAACCATTTGCCTACGAATTTCATAAAGCCGTTGTTTTTGATAGCTGAGTAATATTCCATTGTGTAGATGTACCACATTTTCTGTATCCATTCCTCTGTTGAAGGGCATCTGGGTTCTTTCCAGTTTCTGGCTATTATAAATAAGGCTGCGATGAACATAGTGGAGCACGTGTCTCTTTTATATGTTGAGGCATCTTTTGGGTATATGCCCAAGAGAGGTATAGCTGGATCCTCAGGCAGTTCAATGTCCAATTTTCTGAGGAACCTCCAGACTGATTTCCAGAATGGTTTTACAGTCTGCAATCCCACCAACAATGGAGGAGTGTTGCTCTTTCTCCACATCCTTGCCAGCATCTGCTGTCACCTGAGTTTTTGATCTTAGCCATTCTCACTGGTGTGAGGTGAAATCTCAGGGTTGTTTTGATTTGCATTTCCCTTATGACTAAAGATGTTGAACATTTCTTTAGGTGTTTCTCAGCCATTCGGCATTCCTCAGCTGTGAATTCTTTGTTTAGCTCTGAACCCCATTTTTTAATAGGGTTATTTGTTTCCCTGCGGTCTAACTTCTTGAGTTCTTTGTATATTTTGGATATAAGGCCTCTATCTGTTGTAGGATTGGTAAAGATCTTTTCCCAATCTGTTGGTTGCCGTTTTGTCCTAACCACACTGTCCTTTGCCTTACAGAAGCTTTGCAGTTTTATGAGATCCCATTTGTCGATTCTTGATCTTAGAGCGTAAGCCATTGGTGTTTTGTTCAGGAAATTTTTTCCAGTGCCCATGTGTTCCAGATGCTTCCCTAGTTTTTCTGCTATGAGTTTGAGTGTGTCTGGTTTGATGTGGAGGTCCTTGATCCACTTGGACTTAAGCTTTGTACAGGGTGATAAGCATGGATCGATCTGCATTCTTCTACATGTTGACCTCCAGTTGAACCAGCACCATTTGCTGAAAATGCTATCTTTTTTCCATTGGATGGTTTTGGCTCCTTTGTCAAAAATCAAGTGACCATAGGTGTGTGGGTTCATTTCTGGGTCTTCAATTCTATTCCATTGGTCTATCTGTCTGTCTTTGTACCAATACCATGCAGTTTTTATCACTATTGCTCTGTAATAGTGCTTGAGTTCAGGGATAGTGATTCCCCCTGAAGTCCTTTTATTGTTGAGGATAGCTTTAGCTATCCTGGGTTTTTTGTTACTATATTTTTTTTTACTATATTAAGCCTGCCAATCCATGAGCATGGGAGATCTTTCCATCTTCTGAGGTCTTCTTCAATTTCTTTCCTCAGTGTCTTGAAGTTCTTATTGTACAGATTTTTACTTGCTTGGTTAAAGTCACACCGAGGTACTTTATATTATTTGGGTCTATTATGAAGGGTGTCGTTTCCCTAATTTCTTTCTCGGCTTGTTTCTCTTTTGTATAGAGGAAGGCAACTGATTTATTTGAGTTAATTTTATACCCAGCCACTTTGCTGAAATTGTTTATCAGCTTTAGTAGTTCTCTGGTGGAACTTTTGGGATCACTTAAATATACTATCATATCATCTGCAAATAGTGATATTTTGACCTCTTCTTTTCAGATCTGTATCCCCTTGACCTCCTTTTGTTGTCTGATTGCTCTGGCTAGAACTTCAAGAACTATATTGAATAAGTAGGGAGAGAGTGGGCAGCCTTGTCTAGTCCCTGATTTTAGTGGGATTGCTTCAAGTTTCTCTCCATTTAGTTTAATGTTAGCAACTGGTTTGCTGTATATGGCTTTTAATATGTTTAGGTATGGGCCTTGAATTCCTATTCTTTCCAGGACTTTTATCATGAAGGGGTGTTGAATTTTGTCAAATGCTTCCCAGCATCTAATGAAATGATCATGTGGTTCTGTTCTTTCAGTTTGTTTATATAATGGATCACGTTGATGGTTTTCCGTATATTAAACCATCCCTGCATGCCTGGGATGAAGCCTACTTGATCATGGTGGATGATTGTTTTGATGTGCTCCTGAATTCGGTTTGCCAGAATTTTATTGAGTATTTTTGCGTCGATATTCATAAGGGAAATTGGTCTGAAGTTCTCTTTCTTTGTTGGGTCTTTGTGTGGTTTAGGTATAAGAGTAATTGTGGCTTCGTAGAAGGTATTCCGTAGTGATCCATCTGTTTCAATTTTGTGGAATAGTTTGGATAATATTGGTATGAGGTCTTCTATGAAGGTTTGATAGAATTCTGCACTAAACCCGTCTGGACCTGGGTTCTTTTTGGTTGGGAGACCTTTAATGACTGCTTCTATTTCCTTAGGAGTTATGGGGTTGTTTAACTGGTTTATCAGTTCCTGATTTAACTTCAATACCTGGTATCTGTCTAGGAAATTGTCCATTTCCTGAAGATTTTCAAGTTTTGTTTAATACAGGTTTTTATAGTAAGATCTGATGATTTTTTTGAATTTCCTCTGAATCTGTAGTTATGTCTCCCTTTTCATTTCTGATTTTGTTAATTTGGACGCACTCTCTGTGTCCTCTCGTTAATCTGGCTAAGGATTTATCTATCTTGTTGATTTTCTCAAAGAACCAGCTTTTGGTTCTGTTGATTCTTTCTATGGTCCTTTTTGTTTCTACTTGGTTGATTTCAGCTCTGAGTTTGATTATTTCCTGCCTTCTACTCCTCCTGGGTGTATTTGCTTCTTTTTGTTCTATAGCTTTTAGGTGTGCTGTCAAGCTGCTGACATATGCTCTTTCCAGTTTCTTTCTGCAGGCACTCAGCGCTAAGTTTTCCTCTTAGCACAGCTTTCATTGTGTCCCATAAGGTTGGGTATGTTGTACCTTCATTTTCATTAAATTTTAAAAAGTTTTTAATTTCTTTCTTTATTTCTTCCTTGACCAGGTTATCATTGAGTAGAGCATTGTTCAATTTCCACGTATATGTGGGCATTCTTCCCTTATTGTTATTGAAGACCAGTTTTAGGCCGTGGTGGTCCGATAGCACGCATGGGATTATTTCTATCTTTCTGTACCTGTTGAGGCCCGTTCTTTGACCAATTATATGGTCAATTTTGGAGAAAGTACCATGAGGAGCTGAGAAGAAGGTATATCATTTTGCTTTAGGATAGAATGTTCTATAAATATCTGTTAAGTCCATTTGGCTCATGACTTCTCTTAGTCTGTCTACATCTCTGTTTAATTTCTGTTTCCATGATCTGTCCATTGATGAGAGTGGGGTGTTGAAATCTCCCACTATTATTGTGTGAGGTGCAATGTGTGTTTTGAGCTTTAGTAAGGTTTCTTTTACGTATGTAGGTGCCCTTGTATTTGGGGCATAGATATTTAGGATTGAGAGTTCATCTTGGTGGATTTTTCCTTTGATGAATATGAAGTGTCCTTCCTTATCTTTTTTGATGACTTTTAGTTGAAAATTGATTTTATTTGATATTAGAATGGCTACTCCAGCTTGCTTCTTCTGACCATTTGCTTGGAAAGTTGTTTTCCAGCCTTTCACTCTGAGGTAGTGTCTGTCTTTGTCTCTGAGGTGTGTTTCCTGTAGGCAGCAGATTGTAGGGTCCTCGTTGCGTATCCAGTTTGTTAATCTATTTCTTTTTATTGGGGAGTTGAGGCCATTGATGTTGAGAGATATTAAGGAATAGTGATTATTGCTTCCCATTATATTCATATTTGGATGTGAGGTTATGTTTGTGTGCTTTCATTCTCTTTGTTTTGTTGCCAAGATGATTAGTTTCTTGCTTCTTCTAGGGTATAGCTTGCCTCCTTATGTTGGGTTTTACCATTTATTATCCTTTATAGTGCTGGATTTGTAGAAAGATATTGTGTAAATTTGGTTTTGTCATGGAATATCTTGGTTTCTCCATCTATGTTAATTGAGAGTTTTGCAGGATACAGTAACCTGGGCTGGCATTTGTGCTCTCTTAGGGTCTGTATGACATCAGTCCAGGATCTTCTGGCCTTCATAGTTTCTGACGAGAAGTCTGGTGTGATTCTGATAGGTCTGCCTTTATATGTTACTTGACCTTTTTCCCTTACTGCTTTTAATATTCTTTCTTTATTTTGTGCGTTTGGTGTTTTGACTATTATGTGACGGGAGGTGATTCTTTTCTGGTCCAATCTATTTGGAGTTCTGTAGGCTTCTTGTATGCCTATGGGTATCTCTTTTTTTAGGTTAGGGAAGTTTTCTTCTGTGATTTTGTTGAAGATATTTACTGGTCCTTTGAACTGGGAGTCTTCACTCTCTTCTATACCTATTATCCTTAGGTTTGATCTTCTCATTGAGTCCTGGATTTCCTGTATGTTTTGGACCAGTAGCTTTTTCCGCTTTACATTATCTTTGACAGTTGAGTCAATGATTTCTAGGGAATCTTCTGCTCCTGAGATTCTCTCTTCCATCTCTTGTATTCTGTTGGTGAAGCTTGTATCTACAGCTCCTTGTCTCTTCTTTTGGTTTTCTATATCCAGGGTTGTTTCCATGTGTTCTTTCCTGAATGCTTCTATTTCCATTTTTAATTCCTTCAACTGTTTGATTGTGTTTTCCTGGAATTCATTCAGGGATTTTTGTGTCTCCTCTTTATGGGCTTCTACTTGTTTATTTATGTTTTCCTGGAATTCTTTCAGGGATTTTTGTGTCTCCTCTCTATGGGCTTCTACTTGTTTATTTATGTTTTCCTGGAATTCTTTCAGGCACTTTTGCGATTCCTCTCAGTAGGCTTCTACTTGTTCTCTAAGGGAGTTCTTCACGTCTTTCTTGAAGTCCTCCAGCATCATGATCAAATATGATTTTGGAACTAGATCTTGCTTTTCTGGTGTGTTTGGATATTCCATGTTTGTTTTGATGGGAGAATTGGGCTCCGATGGTGCCATGTAGTCTTGGTTTCTGTTGCTTGGGTTCCTGCGCTTGCCTCTCGCCATCAGATTATCTCTAGTGTTACTTTGTTCTGCTATTTCTGACAGTGGCTAGACTGTCCTATAAGCCTGTGTGTCAGGAGTGCTGTAGACCTGTTTTCCTCTCTTTCAGTCAGTTATGGGGACAGAGTGTTCTGCTTTCGGGCGTGTAGTTTTTCCTCTCTACAGGTCTTCAGCTGTTCCTGTGGGCCTGTGTCTTGAGTTCACCAGGCAGGTCACTTGCAGCAGAAAAGTTGGTCTTACCTGTGGTCATGAGGCTCAAGTTCGCTCGCGGGGTGCTGCCCTCGGGCTCTCTGTAGCGGCAGCAACCAGGAAGATATGCGCCGCCCTTTCCGGGAGCTTCAGTGCATCAGGGTTCCAGATGGCCTTTGGTGTTTTCCTCTGGCGTCCGAGATGTGTGTGCAGAGAGCAGTCTCTTCTGGTTTCCCAGGCGTGTCTGCCTCTCTGAGTGTTTAGCTCTCCCTCCCACGGGATTTGGGTGCAGAGAACTGTTTATGGGGTCTGTTTCCTTCAGGTTCCGGTGGTGTCTCAGGCAGGGGTCCTGCCGCTCCTGGGCCCTCCCCCACGGGAGCCCAGAGGCCTTATACAGTTTTCTCTTGGGCCAGGGATTTGGGCAGGGGTGGGCAGTGTTGGTGGTCTCTTCCGCTCTGCAGCCTCAGGAGTGCCCACCTGACTAGGCGGTTGGGTCTCTCTCTCACGGGGTCTGGGAGCAGAGAGCTGCTGCAGGCCGGGATCTGCGGGTGTGGGACTTCCGGTGTACTCTCTGCTTCTTCAAGCTTCTTATTTTTCTTTTTACCTCCTTCTAGACCAGCCTCCTTTCCAAGGTGTTGATTATCAGTAGATCCAGCCCTTCTGACTGGATGCACCTGCTTCCTTTGTTTCTGCTCCTGGCAGTCAGGTTAAACAAGGAGAGTAGGCATAATGAGAATTAGACCGACTGATTTCGATCCCATTGTTTCATACCCATCTACCACGCAGCCTGCTGCTCTCGCTTTCATCCACAGTCCTAATGTAGAAACCAGCTCATATTTGTTCCTGTGAATGTGCATGGCGGAATGAGAAAACTGGGAAACTTCCTAAGTACAACTCCATGCAGGGATTATAACACTTTCCTCTCCTAACCTAAGATGGTGGTACACTTAATGAAGTTTGTTGGTTCTCTATTGTGGCACAGCTGTTCATACTTTTTCTCCCTCAGTTTCCATGGGCCGTCAGCCTGGGCACAGCTTAGCTGGGTCCCTGTTCAGGATTGCACAAGGCTGCAATCAAGGTACCAGCAAGAGAGGGTATCTTATGGTGGTTTGGGATGCGTCTCCAGTGCCACGCAGTGGTTGGTGGAATTCATTTGTTTGTGATTGCAGGGGAAAGGCTTGAGGGCCTTAAAGCTTCTCTGCTCAATCGATAATTCAAAACATGGCTCTTGGGTTCTTATTGGCCAACCGGAAGACATTTTCTGACTTCTTTTCTGACAGCCAATCTTGTCAATTTGATTAGATTGTACTGTGTCTTGGAAATGATTACTAAAGTGCAACCCAGGGTTTGACTCCAGGGAACTTAAGAAAGGATGGAAATTTCATTCTGAATGTGGGTAGAACTATTCAATAGACTCAGGGTACAAGTGAAATAAAGGAGAAAAAGTAGAACTCCTGGAAGAGCAGCCATTCTTATGTCTTGACTCAACCACACCCAACCTACCATTATAGACTGAGGCCTCTGGAATCATAACCCCAAAACTATTAACTCTCCCTCTTTAGTGGCTTTTCTTTAGTATCTTCATGTAGACAGAAGACTGACTAGCATCACCGATTAGAAAATCAGGTAGTCTCAAAGAGCTCATCTGACAAATTGAAGCAACAAAAGTTCCCTTTTAAATTAACTGGCTAACTTAAGTACATGTTCATTATCCTCAGTCTACTCCACATCACCTGATACAATCAGGTAGATACCATACTAGCACTTTTATATATTCTGTTGTCGGGTGTCCCTTGCATTCAAAGGCATGGCACAGTCTCAAAGGTATAAATCACTGGTGTTCATGAATAATTCAGCTATCCTGAGCTCAGAATCAACAAGTTCACCGATTTTCCTATCTTTTGCCAGCTTTCTTTGCAAGAACTTTTATTCCCCCAAAGTCACAAAGCTTAATTCTATCTTGTACATAATCATGAATGACTTCACTGTCTCATTTCAATAGCTCATCTCACCATGATATCCTCAAATTCATGTGTTCTACTATGAAGGGTCTGCCCTCAAGCTGTGCAGATTTCCCCATGGCAATCCTCACCACCATCCAGAAATCAGAAGTATACCAAAGCAGAGCCCTTCAACCCCATAGCCTACTGTATAACCTTAGCTTTGATTCATCATGTCCTCACTCCAAATACTTTAGTTATGGAGAGGCGAGGTCTCTTTAACTTGTCCACTGCCAAGCAGATCACCAGCCATCTCTTGTCTCCTTCATCTCTCTACCTAGCCCATATTGCCTCCATCACCTCAGTCATATGCTCATCAATGTTTTCAATGACCCGGAATGCCAGGGCTTCCACTGTTTCTTTCCTTTATCAGTCCACTGTTGTGTTCTTTTTAACCTTCCTGGCTGCTTGGGATTGGTGGAGATTAATTAGCCAAATAGACCTTTCAATGGCCGTATATATCCACAGTAGGTGAAGCTTGCAATTGTTTTCAAGTTTTGGGTTTTATTTGTTCTCATCCATATTCCCCTCAGGCAACTGGTGTCCTTGGCATTTTCTTCAAGATTTCTACTTCACCTCTCTGTCCTTTAAACTAAGGAAACCGCTCATATTTAACACAGAAAATTGAAGCATCTGCAGGTGAGAATGGCGAATAAAGCATCTACAAAAATCTCTCCAGTTATACATATTTCTTGTCATTCAATCCAAGATCAATAATGGTCTTTTCTCCTCAATATCATTTACCTTCAACCTACAGGCCTCTTATTTGTTCACTGAGCACAGGATACTTCTACTCCCTACCCCTGCCACCATAGCTCAAGTTCATCATCTCTACCCTCATTCATTAAGTCTGTAGAAATAACCCCATATCTACTGACTTCATGCTAGACAAATACTACATATACACTGTGTGGTAGAAACCACTAAGACTTTAGATAAAACTTTATGATTAACCATGTGCATAATGGCAGATAATTTGCACTTTACTCTACTTCTGCCATCTCCTGGAGGACAAGGGCTTAATTATTTATCTCTGTGCTCTAAAAGTGCCTAATAGCTTGCTTTATACATCAAAGCTGCTCAACTCACTTGGACTACTCAGTTGATTCCCATTACAGTATATATCAAATTGTGCATTTGTCTTTAGCTGTTTAAGTCTATGCTCATTAGTGATCTCCCACAAATACAAGGGAAGTTCCACGAGAGAAAGAATCTCATGTCCTTGTTGACTTATATCATTAGGACTCTGAACAGTGTCTAGCACTTAATAGATAATTTGTTACTACATGAATAACATATATAAAATATTTGACTTATAATAGGTGCTTAATACATTTAAAAATATATTAGGTATGTAAATCGATTCAGAGTGAGGAAAAACTGTTTTCAAATCAGTTTCCTTTTTTCATTTTTAGAGGAGAAAAATTCTAGGCAGGAAGTGTATATTTGAGGACCTGAGAACCATCCCTCAGAATAGTTCTACAGCCATTATGATTTCACTTGGCTTTTGTTTCTTCTTCTTTTTAAAGTATCTAATGGAGCATAAAAGCATATCTTGTTGAATGACATGAAGTATTATCCAAAGCACAGAGTGTCTGGGCGGGTAGTTTCAGTTGTATTGTAATGTAATTACATTGTTTTGAAGTTTCATTATTTTTCCATGTGAACGGATATAGGATTTAGAATATTAATACAATGAAGATTGGCAGTTGATGACCCTACCGAGGATGCACAGAGTGCCTGATAAAATGTGCACTATGCTACCTTCAAATCTGAGTCATTCGTAGGAGGAGCCCTGACTGTAATCAAGATGTGCAAGTGATTGGGAATGAGCCATTCTTGAGTCATTGCTATTCTGCAGCATCACCTATCATTGTCTGCAATCTTAAATGGGATGTCTCATCAGTCAAACCTGCCCTTCCTAGACCCACAGTATCTGGAGGATCGACAATGCCTGAAGAACCTGTGTTCCACCAAGTACTTACAGAGACAGGAGTAGCTAGGCCTCCCTCAGTTCCCCTGACAACTCATGCACTCAAGTTTTGCTAAACTCTTCTCATAGATAAAAGGAGGTCCCTGGGCTTGAAAGGTGAAAGGGGTCCTGAGAAATGCCATTTCCCTCTTGGCTGCTGCAGTGTCTGAGTGTCATGTGGAAGATTTAATACTAACTCTGTTCCTTTGATGCATGTGACAATATAATATCCTCTAATTGCATCTGTTATGTCTTTGTACAAAGAGGAAAATATTCTTTCCAGAGGGACTACAAAATTACACACATTACAGCAGAATACTCAGGTATGAAAATAGGTTTTCTTGCTTGTTAGGGAAGAAAGAAACTGAAAATTGTTTTGGTTTATACATCATGTTTCATATCATATGGGACTGAAAGAGCGGGGCTGGGTAATTTTATAGTTGTTTTGAAATATGTGGCTCATGGATATTTGATAGAAATACCTCACTGTAGTGAGACAAATGTGTATGCAGGTGAATAAAAGGTGAATGCATGCCCCATCACTGTTTGTGGTGTTAGAGGAAAGTTAAAACATGAAAAAATTTGCTTTGTCTCCTTAAGAGTGTTTGCAGTGCTGTTTTTCTTTTTTCTTTTTTTCTTTTACTTTTTTTAGTCCTTCATAATTGATGAGAGTCTCAAGCAATCCAAGTAATAGTCAATAAAGTGCACTTTGTGAGTATATGGAATTACCTGCTTTATACTTGTCCAAGTCTGGCCATTTCCATACCACAGAAATTAGTTCTGCCATGTGCAAAGCATCAGAAACTCCATGTACACAAAGCCATTATGAGCTGAATGTTCACCTGAAAGTCAGTCTAAATCATTCAAAAGGTCACTGATAGGGCATGTAACTGTCTTTCCCCTGTCATATGACTTATTTCCCCATCTCTGCTTTGTAAAAAAAAGCATTGTTAGTAAGCCGTTGTAGTGCAGAGCAGTTGAAAGTAGGCAGCCATTTTTTGTCTGATATCTATATGATACTGACACATCTATCTTTCCTGTGGGGACCAACTGATCCATTCTCATTTTACTTTCCTTGAGGAAAGGTAGAGCTTAGGACTCCTTTGTAGGTGTCCAACAGAGGATTCTACCCCTCTACAACAGGTTGTCCCACATGGACACAAAACATCCCGTCTTGATTTTGTAAAATATTCTGAATCCACAGACCCCTGTGACTTCCTACCTCTCAATCCTGTTCTTCTCTCACCAAATTCACATTGCAAATAATTATTTGTCAAAAGTAGCTTCCTGTCTACTGTGTCATTAAGTTTGCTATCAACCTTAGAATTCACTGAAGGTCACTCATAAGGAAGAAGTAAAGCTGTTTATTTGTCCCCTTCTGCTAATGTCAGAGCTCTGCAGTAATAGCATATGAAACACTCTATCTGTTTCCCTAGGGCTTAATATGAAGCATCACCATAGAAAAAGTGACAGGAAGAGACGCAACAAGTTGTACAAGTAATAATTAAAATCAAATTTTCAGTCTGTGGTGGGTGGGAACATCAATTAATACTCTCAGGAAAATTAGAAGACAGTGACTTTCCCCTCCTCGCTTCTTGTCTTCTTGTTTCTTGGCCGCAATTAAAAAGTGATTAACTACAGTGAATTAAGGGCTTTCACACCCAAAATAAATAATTCATAATGTTTTTCAGTTCATTGTAAATTGTTGGAAGATTCAGTGGTTTCCCTGCATTCACTAAACCATTGGCACTACCTAAGGAAATGGCATGCCACTGTGTAAAACCCAATGTTTTTGTGTGTGTTTTTCCTTGGCTTCAATCATAGGAATCACACAAGCTTCTTACTATGGGTCCTTGTCTAAATCTATCTCTTTACTCATAACTGTGAAGTAAAACAAATATTAAAATAAGTTCAAAGAACTAGGCCCAGACTTGAAGTTGCCATGTCTCCCATAATAACTGGACTCAGATATAATACCATCAAATATGCAATGTCACCTGCAGTGTATCCTCACTACTGTCTTCCTTTCCAGAATCCCTCTGTAGCTATTTTGCTCCATCACTACATTCACATGTTCTATAACAAAATCCTCAGTTTTAGCTTTCAATTTGCTACAGTGACAAGGGAATAAAAGAATCACATTTTTAGAGCTAGAGAAATTAGAGACTATCAGAGTCCTCATTTTCAGATGAAATTATTGAAGTCTGGCGAGCCAGTGATAGACAGTAGCAGAGTCAAGATTAGAAAACTGTGTCTCATGCAGTCACAAATGATTCAGGGTGACAGCAAGCTAAGTGCTCTTACTAATCTTACAATGTCAAAAAGGATTTAGTATTTAGCTTTGTTCTCTCCTTAACTACGGCTGCAGCAGATCTTTATGAGTCTTTGTAATATTCGAACATCCTATTAAGTTTCTGCTACTATGCCTCTAATTACTCATTGACTGCTTCATTTAGTAAGTCGATAAATTATGAAGCCCTAGTGGAAAGTGTAATAGGAATTGAAAATAAACAAAATATGTGTCTTGTCCAGTGGGGTGGTGCAGAAAAGTATCCTTTGGTTCGTGTTGAAGCTAAAGGACAGTGAACTGAGAGAGTCTGTCTGATGGATGTTCACAACATTGCTTTTGTTCTGTGCAGAAGAGAGGAGATGAGCTGTGTCTCAAGCACAGGGATAGTGAGATGTGGTAACAGTTTCAATGAAAAGAAGAATTGTTTTAAAGAAAAAGCCCAAATTAGGCACTAGATGTGAATTAAATATCTGCCGAGCAGAACTGAGAATCTAGCTGTGCTCTTAGCCCTGGGACAAGACAGAGGAAAACGTGTTGTCAGCATAAAACCTATTACAATGGTCTTGGAACTCCCAGTGTGTTGTGAAGGTAAGTTTGACGTTCAGTCATGTAATGAAAGAGCTTTCTTAAAAAGCTCGGAGAGTGCACTGAAATGTTTAGTTATAAGAAAGTCATTTTAGCTCATAAGCAGATGAGAAAGAAAGAAAGTTTAGGAGGTTTGTCATAAAGTACAAGAAAGATAAATCGATGGTATAAAATTCAGTAATAACTACAAAGAAAAAATCACAAGGATTTCAAAGGCAGGAAAGAAAGGAGATAGTGGAACATAGTACTTTGTGATGATCACACTGTGGTCTTGAGATTGGTTCACTACAGTGGAAAAATGACAGAATACAGGAGAATTCAGGGACTGTATAAAATGGTGTTGAATAAGCTATTAATGTAACTTGGACATATGCTTAGAGTGTTATGAAAAGGGTTATGAAGTAGGGTATATCAGCTAGGAGGTTACAAAAGGAAATATTTATTACTCTTTGCATATTAAGTACTGTCTGAGCACTGAAATATGAGATGAATAAGAGCGTAAATCCCAACTACAAACAAGAACATATATGAACAAAATATTTTAGACTGCTATATGAGGCCAGGAATGGGAGCATAGATTGACTGAGGGTAGACAGACAGGTTGACCTTATAGAGAGTATCTGAACTGAAGTCCTGGGAGAGAACAGCTGTGTCAAGATCTGAGCAAATACTCTGGGAAGAGATAACTGTATAAAAGATCTCTGAGATCTGCTCAGGCTGGGTTGAATCCTTTGTGCCATATAGTGAAGGTGGATAGGGAAAGTTAGAGAGTAGGAGAAAGTCAGGTCTCTACACATTCCTGTCTATCAGAAGAAACTTAAATGTCATTCTAGGGACAGGAGTAATTTAGTGGTATCTTCCTGTGGACAAAATTAACTTCAAAATGACAGGGATTGTTAAAATGAAGGGTAAGCTATGTTTTCAAAAATGAAAGAAAAAAGAGTGCCCCCCCCCAAAGTGCTATGCCTTCCACAGGCCTTGTGATGTGAAGGAAGGGAAATGAGAAGAATGAGGGAAACACAGGACAATTAAAAGTCAACATTCCTTTCCTACTTTGATGTAGATAGCACTGAACAATCAGATAAGATTCAGGGAGGCAAAAGAGGGCAACACTGAATTTAAAGTAAGTGCCAAACCTTTATTTACTTAATAGCACAAACAAGAGACTACCACAGGAAGAGAAATAAAGAGCTGCCCAGTCTACATCAAGGATCAGGTGGACACAGCAGAGAAGGAATTGCCTCCCTAGGAGTAACCTCAACCAAGGGGCTCTAGACTCTTTGTGGACCTGCAGGCTGCCCAGTAGAAGAAGCATAGGGCCTTGGAATGGACTGCTTCTAACTCTCAATGTACAAAGTGCCTTGACCCAGGTTGGAAACACGGTGAGCTTCACATGGAGACCCCCTGGATTAGAAAAACAAATATGCATGTGGCAGTGGCTGGGCCAGAGCAGGGGAATGCCCTTGATAACACAACTCTCCAGAAACCTGTGGTCTACAGGCAATGAGACCTATGGGGTCTTTGACAATCTTTCTATGGGGTTTGACAGACAAACAAAAGTTAGACTCACAAGAAAACATGAGAGACTGACTACAGCAGAAATCCCCAGAAAGAAACCAACTTATTTAGTTGTCTTATTTAGAAAGACAGGAAGCATCCAAGGTGAAAAACAAATGATAGTATGGGATGTATTGGCATGTGGTATTCTCAAGCACATTCTTCTTGGGAAGAAAAAAAAGTCTCATCTTCAGTTCTTTGCAGGTAGAACCAAGGGCATTCCTCTTTGATTCTCAGGCATTAACCTCGTTCATAAAACATGCTTATATCAATTAAATAAATTAGTTAATTGTGACTAGCATCTTTAATACTGTGCAACAGAATAGTTCTTAATGTGATATTAGCACATGTTTTCAAGAATCAGGTGGCAGGAAAGGTGAAACGAGTCAGTGACCCAAAGGTAAGATGTATGGCTGGGAACAGCATATCAACACTAATAGCAGTGACCTGCTTACAAAGTCAGGTTCAATGAGTGCAAACCCACTGTGCTGAGAACAGATATTCTACTGATGTCACAGGGTTTGGTTGAGAAAGAAGACAGGTTTAATATCCCTCCCTGTACTTGAGCATTCCTATGGCCTTCTACAATAAAATGCAACTGCAGTGAAGTTCTGTCTCTACAGTTCTTCTAGAATGTAGCAGCCTAAGCTAGTAGGCATTGCTATTAACTGTGACTTATGTCTTCATATTGCAGAGTTCTGTATCTACATACTTATCAATGACAAATTTCACAGTCTCTCAGGTGCTTGTCCATTCATGTTTGAAAAGTCTAAGTATCATCACCCCAAATTCAATATTTAGTGTGGTGTCAATCTTACTAGAAACTTAAGAAGTTCTGGGTTTTTCCATATATGTGGTTACTCTCTATTATGCTAATAGGCTCCAGGCGTACAAAAGAATGAATGACTGCTTTGTCTTTTCCCTCTGTTCCAACTGTCCCCCCTCAAAAAAGAACAGTCCCATAAAGTGTCAAATACTATCTTCTAAAGAATAACTGATATTTTTTATTTGTAGACTCAGAAACATTATTTTCAAGGGGAATGTGAAAAATAAAGGTTTCTATAGTCCCTATGTTTCAGAAAATTACTCATTAGTGGGTAGTAGAAAATATGCCATGGCACCAGGAATTCTAGAGTGAAGACAAAAGACCTAGACTCTGCCAGAACTAAACATGAGTTTTCATTTGAGCCACATATATAAAATGTAGATGAAAAACAGAATAACTGTAAAATTCTTTAGTCTTAGTAATCTGATCTATGACTGCACTTTGATTTTTACAAGGCAAGTGTATGTTTCTTGAAAAGAGATGCATATGGCTAAAGTATACTTAGATGTTAGCGGCAGCACTGGACATTGTCATGTGCAAACATGTGGAATTAGGTGGACATGTTTACTTTCTTCCAGTTCAATCACAGAGGGTTCTACTTAGTATCCCACAGTCTGGTGCTCTTCTGGTGAAGATCGGGTATAGAAAAAGCCCTTTTCCTCTCTGTCTTTTGTTTTTATCAGAATTGATCTAGTTTCTTTCCATCTCCCCTTCAAAAATAGAAAATCAAAGTAGAAAAGCATAAAGAGGGAAGAAACTGGTATTTCGTACTCAGGTCTTCTGAAAAAAGGCCAGGGACAGGTGCCTGTCTCCTAACTACATTGGGGACCCAAGTGGGGGCAGGTGACTGTCTCCTAACTCCATTGGGGACCCAAGTGTTTCCAGTGTGAGGAAGAGGTAGCTGGAGTGTGTTTTGATGAGATGAGGCAGGGTTCTTTGAGATATTGAACAGTTGTGCTAGAACTCAACAAGCATAAAGTATGAATGTCCATTGCTGACCTTGGCGGTTTCAGATTGTTGACTGCTCATATTACCTCATAGCTCTCAAACCTGCTAAAGAGAATTATATACAGATAGTAGGCACCTCTACCCGATTTCATAGATGAAAGCACTGGAGCCACGAGGTTCAACCTATCTAAGAGTTCTCAAACTGGTCACGATGCATGAAATAGCCTGTTCTAAGGTTATTTAACTCCTGACTCCACGTAGCTTAACAATATTTCACATTCAACATTCAACTACATATTTTGTAGTAAGTGGGGATAAGGGAGAAAGTCTCTGCAACCCTTCAGGTCCCCCTACCTCCCAGATGGTTCCACAATGTTGTCTTCCTCTGGCCAGTAGATTGGGAACAAGATAGCTCAGTTTTGTGGCCCAGGCTTAGCAGTGAAATATTCTTATTCACTCCTATTCTATTGGCTAGCACTCAGGGGCACCAGTGCAGTTAACCTACAAATGTGACAAATATTGTTTTGGTTTTACCCTGGACAAGACTGAGACCAATTCTGGCACTTACCTAGCTATCATTGGCAGAATCACAGGGCATGCTATCACTTCACTGTTCTTTCTGTTGGCTTCGTTGTGTTAGTCAGGGTCTCATTCTGTTTTCTAGAAATGCTTAAAGCTCACTAGCCTAGGCAAGTCAGGAACACTAAGTAATCCTCCTCTTTCAGATCCCCCGAATGCTAAAATTGCTAGCACCATTCACACCACCTCGCTTTAAGCTACATCAATTTTCGCTAGCAGCTTTACCTAACCCCGAGTTTAGATTTAATTTGTTCAGTTTCTAAGGATAAGGGGTATTCCTCAAAGATAGGGTACATTCATAAATTCTATTTATTTCACCAACCACCAAGTTATTCTAAAAGTCACAGCTTCTCTCAAAAGGATTTAGAGAACAGGCAGATAACAGAGAGGCAAAATGAGTTTTGATCGTATCTGGGAATTTGAGTGCTGACAGGAACATCTCAGTGCCATGAGTTTGTCATTACTCTATTAAATTTGGTGACAGTGACTTAACACGAATTCTAGCAAGGTATTTTACTCAGTCCTTTGATTCTAGATAGGAGGTATATAGGTGTGAAAAAAAGAAAGAATGAAAACATATTTTGACAGTTCGGTCCAACTTACTAGGCCAGGGACAAGTTAGGAATCTACAAAGACCAGCACATACCTTGCACTTCTCTAGGTCTACAATATTTCTTTCTTGAGCTCTTTCATGAATGCAATGTCTCTGGTATCAACATTGCCAGCAGAGGAACAATTCATGGGAAGTAAGAAGGTAATGCTTTCAATACAACTTAGTAGTCAAAGTTGGTTCAAACTTTGACAGTCTGACTTTGAGCTGTTTACCTTAGGCATATTTAAGCACAGCACAATTTGACGAATTTTTTTTCTGGTGATGAGTAATTAAACTCTATGTGAACAATAAAGCTTAAGATATAACTATATTGAAACTCTGTAAAGTACTTGTGATATCTTCAATAATGATAGGTTCTATAGATTGACTGAGAAAAACAAGTTCATGATAAGAGTCTTAGGGAGGATCTGATGTGGTCTCACACACACAGATATTACAAAGGTCACCAGGCTGATTACCAGCCTTCTGGGCAGAAAACAGGTTAGATATTTCTCTCCTTGCATTGAGAAACAAGAAGGATTATGTCTAAGTAATGTCACACAAAGTTGATCTCTAATTCTCTCTCTCTCTCTCTCTCTTTCTCTCTCTCTCTCTCTCTCATAAACACACACACACACACACGCACACACACACACACTCACACGCACACGCACACAACCCCCTGTTCCCCTGTACAAAACAAAAAAGAAAGAACTTCTGTTTGCTTTTGGGATTTTGCTTTTTATGAGGGCTGTTAGTCTCTTTCCCTATTGATTGAGTTAGAGGACCACATTCCTTATCATAACTGGCATCAAGAACACATTATTTCAAATCATTTTATTTTATTTTTTATAACTTGTAATGACTCAGTGTTCTTCTTGCTATGGCCTTGAATGTTAAAGCAAGCTTTGCTCTGAAGCACCCATAATTTTCAGGGCAATCTCACTATTTGCAGCCTGTCCTCATGACGTGCCTGACATGGCAGGTTCACAGTAGAACAAGGCAGGCATCACTTCTTCTATACATGGTGGTGTCTTATGATATGGGCACTAAGTGAAATGAGCAGACACTGAGAAATTCAGGTGACATGCCATGCTATGTCTGACATTTTTCCTTTGACCGTGGGGGCATGAAGATGATTGAGCACCAGTCCCAGCTGTGAAGGTCGATGTCCTGTGAGAAAAGCAGCAGTTTCTGGAGTCATTGTGAGCCAAGCATCAGGAGAAAATGCTGAGGTATTGAGAGAGAACACTGATTGGAAAACTGACATGGCCTCCTCGGCCAGAGTGGAGGCACCTGTGCATGGCCTAAAAATGTCACAGAGAAGGGCATGTGGCATGAGCGACTTACATGGATGTGCATATAAGGGCAAGGTGTAAGGTCCCCAAAGAAGAAAGCTAAATCCTGACCTTCTAAGAAGCCCATGTAACAAAATGGGTTTTCGTAAACACAGACCAGTGGATCACAGTATTATTTTGTATTCCATACCCCTCTGAGACGAGGAGTGGTGGCTCCCTGGTAATAATGACTCAGATTTGTAGTACACCAGAGCCTATCTGCATCTCAGCAGAAAGAAACATCACAGCCTTTAGTGTATACAATGCAGGCATAGATGCTGCTAGGGCACGCTGACCATTATATCTTTCCTTCTCTGTTAAATTTATAATAAAACTACACTGTGAGGAAACAGAAATAAACATTTCACATCCCTGGAAGAAAGAAGGAGAAGGGAGAAGCTGCTCTTGGACGCAGTTTAAAATATATACTTATAAATAAAGAGTGAATCTATTTGGAGTCTCATGTGGAACTAAAAAGAAGTTCTTCAAAATTCCTGGTTTTTTTTTTTATAACATCTTCAAAAAGCTCTACAAGAACAATGGGATTAGACATTTTGTAAGGTATTACATTCTAAATAAAATAATGGAAAATGATGAAGCAGTTTTCTTGAAGAGACATTCTCATTTGAAGTGGGAGATTTTATTTTGTTATTTTTTACTCTGAATTTCAAAAGGAAAAAAAAAACTGTACCTTCACCAGGAGATTCATTACCATGCAGAAGAATTGGGGCAGAGGGAAGGGTGTGAATTGGATAGATCAAGATGTTCCACAACACGAAGGTCTCTGGAACAGCCCCTTTTTTATGTGGTCTCCTGACAGGATGAGCGTAGGAGCTGCAAAGTGATCAGATGGTAAATTTAGAGCCAATAAAAAGGAGACACTTTGCAGAGCAGGTAGCTTGCTTCTGGGAATCTCTGACATGGAAGGTCAAGGACTTAAATACTGGTGCTGGATTTATACTGGGGCTGACTGTTTTTATGGGCAATGCAACATTTATTGGTATGCGAGGATAAAGTTAATCAAGTCTTGGGCTTCATGTGGAGAAGCAAAGATTTTTCTCTCAGAGCTAGGAGAGGATCCCACCCCCACTACCATGTACTCACACTTCCCTCGGCTTCCTCTCCTTTCTGGAGGTTATTATTGAAAGAGCAGGTTATGTTTGATGAGTACATGTACTCATAAGAAAAACTTACCACATTAGTCTGCAGATGTCGCATGGGTGCACGACTGAAACTGTTTTCGGGTTTTAAGAGTCTCTCAAAAGGCAGAATTTGATCCTAAATTCTAAAGGTGGTATCTCTAGTTATCTTCTTGGCCTTCCATTTTGAGAAGTGAGTGCCATGCATTTCCATAGTGGATACATGGTAAGATATCTTACGCTATATCAACTAACTGTTTTCATTTATCTTGCAACCAAGGCTTTTTATTGGTGGTACTCTTAGAAAGCAGGGCTAAGAGACTGACTTATTTGAGGAAAGTATAATCAAAATTTGAGTTGATTATTTTTAGAACAGCATTTCCATTTGATGTAACTAGGCTAGAGATGGTGATGGAGTTGAAGTCTTTGGGGGATAACCACTAAAACTAGCCTAATGTCATGAGACATAACTAGTTTTAAATTCACCCAGTCTTCATGTGACCTTGGTCACTCCTTAAACCTTTCTTAATTAGGGTGACTTCCTGTACAAAGTGGTGATACTAAGTTACCCTGAAATACTCTAAGACTACGCTTAACCAATGTTTCTTAATAGGGAACTTTTGACCCTTAAAGGGAGTATGGTAGTATGTTAATGTCTTCAGAAAATTTCCATTGCCATACTTAAGGAACAGGTACTTCTGGCTTCTAACAGGTGAAAAAATAGGGATGATATCAAACATATTAAGGACACTAGATGGTTTCTGATCTGCCTTCACATCCTCTGTTCCCAAGGAATTACCTGGTACAAATGTCCATAGTGTTGCGTTTTAGAAACCCTTAACTTAATTCATATAAAATAATTAGTGTCACATGTGACAGACGAGAAGACGGGTGAATGTTATGCACTGAACTGTACCCCAAGTCCCTCAGAATACAACAATATTTGCAGATGTCTTTATGGGGGATGTTTATGTTAAAATGAACCTTCAAGAATGTGCTGAGTGACTTCATCCTTTAGAAGAGTAAACTGGGACATGGATAGAGATGGAAGTGGTATTTGCTTATGAAGCAAGGACTTCTGAGGGTACAGCCAAATTCAGTCAAGATAGAGAGACAAACCTAAATAAGATCAATCATAGATGCCCTGATTTTCAAATTCTACCTTCTAGCAGTTTATACAGGTGCTGGATCTGTTCTTTGTTACAGCAGATTTAGCAAAATAGTATAGTCACACTTTTATCATTACTATCATCAACAATTAAGCATTTGGTTTGGGGAAGCATGACTACAAATCTTAGAATGAACATAGCAATTGTTTACCACTATGCTAGTAGCCTCATGCTGGGTTAGAAGGGGAGTAGCAATTGGTATAAAAGGTTATATATTTGAAATACTTAGTCCATAGTTGATCATAAGCTCAGCATTAGTAGGGATTGAAGTAGTAAGAACTCAGAGAGACAGACCTGAGAAAGATTATGCTTTTTGAGTACCTTTTAATATTTCTCATGTCACTGTGAATGTTCTAGGACTCTCATAAGGCACTCATTCCTGGCTAAGATCTGCTCCAAGCACAAATCCAGCAGAGAGATATTAAAAAATTTCTGGTGCTGACTATTATCCACAACCTCAATGGTATGGTGTCAAATCAGTATCTCCTGAGCATGACAATTCTTTGTGCCTTGCACCTTGCATAGCAACTCATCAAAAATAACCGATTTGTGCCCTTACCCTAGGCTTACAATTTCATCTGGAATGCACAAACTCCATTCTTCTAAAAAAAAATGGCAAGAAGAACCATGCCTAGGCATGAAGTATTTGTCTTGAGACCTCTCCCAAAGCTGTTGAACCAGTGCTTCCTTAAATGCAATCCCCAAACTAGAACTTCCTTTGACTTGTTCCTTTGTACATGGGGTGAAAATGTCCTTCACAATGCATGAACGTCAGGTGATGGTTTCATGAGGCTGAGACATGCTTCTGTCTCCAAGACCATTAACTCATTAAGAATAAATGAAAATCATGGTAATCCATGCTTAGAGAAGAGAGTAGAATGCATGTGCAGGTCTCTTCTATATTTTACTAGAGACAAGGACTGACCATTTCAGGAAACTTCATGGCTGCTCCTAAGAGAATTCAGGAGCATGAAGGCAGGCATTCTCTTTTGCTGCCACGTGGAATATTCATATTCTTATTAGGGCTATCAGGTTAAAAACTGGAAAGAGTATTAATTTTGTGCCAATAGGCAGGACCCAGCACTATGGGCTATTCAAATCTCAGCCCTAAACCCCTGCTTCAGATGGCATTGTGCAGTAATTTAAAATGATATTATTATTCTATATACAGTGTTTTCAACTGCAACATCCTTAGCTTATAAATGCAGAAATCTAGGAATCAAAAAGTAAAGTGATAGCCCAGCAGCAAACTAATCAGCCACCAGGACTCTGGGACATACACACTCTTATTTTAAGACCCTGCAGCATCTACCCAGCAACCATCAAGGTGTAAGAAGCTCCCAAAAATTGTGCATTGATTCTATCACACTCACTGTCATTGCCTTTGTTCCTCCTGTTCATGTCTTAGTGCCTCTGAGTACTGCTCTTGTTCCTGACCTCTTCTCTCCATTTCTACTGCATTTATGATTAGAAAATAATCAGTGTGCTATTTTATTTTAATTTGATTGTTTGTTTTCACATGAGTGTGTGCACATGTGTGAGTGAACATTCATATACACACATGTGTACCTGCATGTAGAAGCCAGAGATCAATATTAAGTGTCTTTCCCCAATCAACTCTATTATTTAAACATTTACTCTCTCTCTGTGTGTGTGTGTGTGTGTGTGTGTGTGTGTGTGTGTGTGTGTATGAATGTGTGCCACAGGTACATGAATGTTCCTAGAAGCCAAAGGGGGAGGGCATGAGCTTCCCTAGAGATGAAGTTAAAAGTGGCAGTGTGGGGTTGGGGATTTAGCTCAGTGGTAGAGCGCTTGCCTAGCAAGCACAAGGCCCTGGGTTCAGTCCTCAGCTCTGAAGGAAAAAAAAAAGCGGCTGTGAGACATTCAACAAGGCTTCGAAGAACTGATATTCTGTTTCCTGTAAGACGAGGAAATGCTCTTAATCACTGAGCCACAGTACTAGCCCCTCTGCCTTTGTGTTTTGAGAAAGAGTTCCTTATCAAACCATTAAATCATGTTGGTGGGATAGACTGAATGGGCAGAAAGCCCAGCTCTTTCTGCCTCCACACGCATGCTAAGATTTCAGCTGTGTAGTGTTGTGCCCAGTTTTTTATATGAGTGCTAAGGATTCCACTTCAAGTCCTCGTGATTGTACATGAGTGTACACTTTTCCAACTGAATTATCTTCTTAGATCCCTTACTTTGTTTTATGGAGGTGATTTTCACTGTCATTAAGAATCAGTTCTAGGTATGGTAGTTTGGGCTGGCATCTATCATCTCTAAGAGAGTAGGACATCTTCGCAGGCTTGTTTGGCTTTCAAAGGCTGTGTTGAAAATTGGGATGTGATTCTGATATATCTGCCCTTATATGTTACTTAGCCTTTTCCCCTGGTGGCTTTTAATATCCTTTCTTTGTTCTGTACATTTAGTGTTTTGATTATTATGTGGTGGGAGAATTTTCAATTCTGGTCCAATCTATTTGGTGTTCTGTAAGCTTCCTGTATGCCATGGGCACCTCTTTAAGTTATGGAAGATTTTTCTATGATTTTGTTGAAAATACTTTCTGGTCCTTTGAGCTGGGAATCTTCTTCTTCTATTCTTATTATTCTTAGGTTTGGTCTTTTCATGGTGTCCCAAAATTTCCCAGATATTCTGTGTCAGAAATTTTGAGATTTACCACTCTTTGACAGATGTATCAATTTCTTCTATCATATTTTCTGTGCTTGATGTTCTTTCTTCCATCTCCTGTATTCTGTTGGTGATGCTTGCCTCTGTAGTTCCTGTTCTCCTTCCTATGGTTCCTATTTCCAGGGTTCCCTTAGTTTGTGCTTTCTTAATTGCTTCTATTTCCATATTCAGGTCTTGAACAGTTTTATTTATTTCCTTCATCTATGTAACAATTGTGCAGCTGAGCCTTAATATGGGATTCATAAAATGGGAGCAGGGTTGGTCTCTCACTGCATTGCCTACCTTTGAATCCATGTCCCTTAATTGGGTGGCCTTGTCCAGCCTCAATAGAAGAAGATGCTCCTAGTCTTATTGCAACTAGATATGCTAAGGAAGGTTGATATTGGGAGACCTGACCTTTCCTGAAGATGTGTATTGGAGGACGGGGTGAGGGAGAGATTGGGAGGAGAAGAGAGATGGGACGTTGCAATTGGGATGTAAAATAAATAGCAATCAATATTTTTTTAAAAAGAATAGATTCCAACATTTACTTTCATTTCCAGCCCAAAAATGTTTTTAATATTAACTAAATCAACATTAGCGAATATTTGATTTTAACTTAAGAAAGCTAAATGTGTTTTATTCTGGGATATATATATATATATATATGTCCCTGCCAGCGGGGACCCAGTTATTCAGGGTCCCGAAGGGGCGCTACCCCTTGGGCCTAAATGGGGGGCGAGAGAAGAAGGAGACCAAGCAAGATTCTGTTGTCAAGGTTTTTTGGGGTGAATGTTACAGCTTTTAAGGCTTTCAGGTAGGGGAAGTGTCCTTTGTGAAACACAGAGGAGGGGGAGGTGCAGATACAGGTAGTGATAGCTGGAGGCAAAGAGGTCAGGCGGTAGACGATGAGGTCAGGCAGTGGAGACACTGGGTGTTGATTCAGGAGGTAACAGGTATCTGCTAAGGGAGCTGAGGCATCCCTTGAATGTTATCTTCCTGTGCCGTAAATTCATGGGAGAGGCTTTGTCCAACAATCTTAAGACTTATGGCAGTCATCTTAGGGGTGAGTCTCTGTGGCCAAACAGCCCAGAGTCACCTAGTCACTTTGAGCCATGCAGTCAAAAAGCGGCTAGGCCCAAATCCAATCCAATATGGCTCCGTGCATATATACATACATACATATATATATATATATATATATATATATATATATATATATATATATATATATATCCAGCCACCTCCATTTCCTTTTATTTGAAAAACTGGAATTAATTAAACAGACTTGGTTAATAAGATCTTAAGAGGCCATGAACCAAGAGGAAAAGGAATACTATTGTTGAAGAATTGAGGGTCAGGAAATTCAACAGAGGTGTGTAGCAGTAGGAGATGGAGAACTGGGAGTAGACACCAGCAAGTCCCTGATGCCAGGAAACCAAGAGGCTCCCAGGACTCAGCAGGGATGGCATTTGATGAAATACCCAACAAAGGGCAGAGAGAACCTGTAGAGACCATATCCAGAGGTTAGGCACAGCCCCCAGTTGAGGGATATGACCATCCATCAATCTCAAAAATTTTAATCCAGAATTGCTCTTTTCTAAAGGAAATACAGAGACAAAGAGTGGAGCAGAGACTGAAGGAAAGGCCATCCAGAGACTGCCCCACTTGTGGATCCATTCCATATGCAGACACAAAACCCAGACATGAATGAGGATGCCAAGAAGTGCTTGCTGACAGGAGCCTGATATAGCTGTTTACTGAGAGGCTCTGCCAGAGCCTGACCAAATACAGATACAGATGCTTGCAGCCAATCATTGGGCTGAGCATAGGGGCTTCAATGCAGGAGTGAGGGGAAAGACTGAAGGAGCTGAAGGGTCTTGCAACTCCTTAGGAAGAAGAACAATATCAACTACCAGATGCCCCAGAGATCCTGGGTACTAAACCACCAACCAAAGAATACACATAGAGGGACCCATGGCTTTATCTGAATATGTAACAGAGGATGGCCTTATCTGGCATCAATGGGAAGGGAGGCCCTTAGTCCTGTGAAGGCTCGATGCCCCAAGATAGGAGAATGCTAAGGGACTGGGCAGGAGGGGGTGGGCAGGTGTGGAGCACCCTTTTAGAGGTAGGGGAGGGGGAGGGGATAGAGGGCTTATGCAGGGAAACTGGGAAGAGGGATAACATTTAAAATGTAAATAAATAAAATAACTAATAGTAAAAAGAATTGGAAAGTATGAAACTAGAAAAGCATTAAATAAAAACATTTGGGTCACACAAATCCTGGTTCAGGGCCAAGTGGTCATCTTCTAAAATACAATGGTGGACAAGTCACTTAGTATCCCTAAATTTCACTATTCTCATCTCTGAAACCAGAATATAATGATTCCACTATTGAGCACTCGTGAAAGTCGGCAAAATGTGCACAAGTTATCAAACATGTGGTATGTATTGTGATTGGTAAGTTGAATTGCAAAATGACACACATTTGTAATAATACCCATTCTAGGTCAATAGGGAGCCCTTCTTGTGAATCCATGGAGTGAGATTCCTTGCCTTGAAAACGGAACCCTGCCTGTTTGTCCAAAGTCAAGGCCACTATTTGATATCTTTCACTTTGGAAGTACATGCCCATATTTAGACAAGTTTGCTAGAGGATGAAAGAAATGTAACCTGGTCTTACAATCACTATAAGTGACAGGCAGTGGTCATGTAATAGTAGACCCTAGATGGCATGCATTTGGCTGTATGTGGTTTTCCAACCATAGCCAAAAGACCTAAATAATGAAATCAGTCTACATTTCCAACCCTCAGCGACATAAATTTAATCAATGGATATTGTTTTAAATGCTAAATTGGGGATCACCAATTATATAACAATAATACACTGTTTAAATAATAATTTTTCTTACAGTATTTTAACTTTTAAGAACCATAAAATTTAAGCAGAGGCTTTATAATTTCTCCAAAACACACAAAGAATAGCTGCAGATTTTCTTTTTGAGTTACAGAAGCATCCTTACTCAATATTTCTAATTTAGCACTGAGAGTATTGATTTTACTCCAAAGGTCAGGAAGTAGCTTCAATAAATGACTGTAGCAAAGAGAAAGTACAAATGATGGTGAAATAGACTGGAAGTTTATGTTGTTTCTTGGGGGGGAAATCCCTCTGTGTAAAAGACACTAAAATGGAGAAGTAACATGGAAACCATTGAAAGAATAAATTAGTGGTAGTGTAGATTTTGGTTATTAATTACTTGTTTGCCTGCCCCATCCCCACCCCCATTCAGTCACACACAATCATGCCCCACCTCTCGTAGTACTTTTCCAAGGACAATCAACACACTGCTGTACTCTCTGACTTTCTCCAGAAAACTCGATCAATCTCAGGGTACCCACAGCCCCCAGAACATTTTCTGTATAGTTCTCGTATCAAAAAGGAATCCTTTTATGCAACCTGACACTGACCTCTGTGTCTTCAGATGAATTCTGACAAAAGACAGTTTAGTTCCTTCCTCGGCTCAAAGGTCCAGAGGATGCTGTTCTGTGGTCCCCAGGCCAGATGCTCATCTAATGGGCAAACTGGGTACAGTTTGCAAACAGACCTAGTTGGAGTCTCTTGAAAGCAGTTAGTTTTGGCTCTTGCTGGGAAACAAGGGTCCAGACATCACAGAGCCTTAGAAAACCAGGTCACATATGATAGGAACTTGGACAAAGGCAGCTGTTACTTTTTATATCTGTATATGTAGAGTATATTTTTTCTGCTTGCAAGAGCAGCAGGCTAAAGAAAGTTTGGCAGGAGAGACGGTTTCTTATTTATCACAGCAAATTGTTCTTGGATCTGTCTCTGCTGGATACAGGAGAAAGGACACTTGACAATTTCAGGTTTAGGTAAAGTAACCAAGTTATAGAGATGAGAAGGCAATGCTAGATCTTGTCTAAAATGTGTATCTAAGTGATGTGCAACAGGATCATTTTATCCAATAAGTCTGCACGGCAAGGAGGGCTTCACTGCAAATGAAATGTTCCGTTTAAAGTAATAAACTATGCAAAGAATTTAAAGGAGTAAAGCATTCACAATAATGAGTCGATTCTGCTTTAAAATTCACAAATAAGCAACTGGGGTCCAGACAGTGTAAGGTAAAAGCAAGTAGTTTCCTCTAAGACGCTGATAGACGTAGAGGTTTGAGTTGTCTGGGGTTCCCTACAACACTGGGACCACAGGGGCTTATTGTGCTCAAGCATAGTCTTAGAGAGTTCACCATTGCCATATCTAAGCAGCAGCGACATCACGAGCACTAGAACCATCTCCTTCCCTCAGTGTTTTCATTTCTAGTAATAACACACACACATTCTTATTGATACCAGCTTCTAACTCTAAAATTAACTAATGATCTAGTTACAGCAGAAACCAAATTACATATATCAAGTGGCATTGTAACTGCACTAAAGTTCACTAAATTATTTGAAAGAAAAAAATCACTTAGGATCTCTGCCTATCATGTCTTCAAACACTTTACAAAATTTACTTTCATGATTTTATTTTTTCTTATGGATGAATAATCTTCCAAAATGTATGTGTGTGTGTGTGTGTGTGTGTGTATGTGTGTGTGTATGTGTGTGTAGTGTGTGTGTGTCTGTGTGTGTGGTGTGTGTCTGTGTGTATGTGGTATGTGTGTATGTGTGTGTATGTGTGTGGTGTGTGTGTGTATGTGTGTGTGTTTGTGTGTGTGTGTGTCTGTGTGTGTGTGGTGTGTGTCTGTGTGTATGTGGTGTGTGTATGTGTGTGTATGTGTGTGTATGTGTGTGTGGTGTGTGTGTGTCTGTGTGTGTGTGGTGTGTGTCTGTGTGTATGTGGTGTGTGTATGTGTATGTATGTGTGTGGTTTGTGTGTGTGTATGTGTGTGTGTGGTGTGTGTCTGTGTGTGTGTGTATCACATTTTCACTATCCTTTGAGTCCTTTGAGTCTATAGTAAGGAGTAGTATAACTGAGTCATACAGGACTAGTTTGAACTTTTGGAGAATTCTCCACACTGATTTCCACAGAGGCTACATGAGTTTGCAATCTCACCAACAGTGAACGAGCAGCCCCCCCACCAGCGTTTGTTGTTGGTCGTCTGATTGACCTTAGTCACTGTGAATGGAGTAAGATGAGATATTAAAGTCATTTCAATTTACATTTCTCCAATTGCTAAGAATGTTGAATTGTAAGAGATTCCTTAGCCATTTTCTTTATTTCTTCTTTCAAGAATTCTCCGTTCAGATCTAAGCCTTGTCTTAAAATTATTTTTAATGCTATTTTGTGAGTTCCTTCTATGTTTTGAATATTAATCATCTATCAGAGAACATACTACATTGAGCGAGGCAATGCAGATTCTGAAGAAAATTAGAGTGTGCTCACTCTTATTTTTGGCTTCTAGCTTTAAAGCTTCAGTTGTGAGTATAATAACTGGAATCACAGCAAATACCAGGAAATAGAAAGGGGACCACAGAGGGGTTGAGAGATTCTTTAAAGCAGAATATTAGGACACAGGTACTATGACAGGGAAATGGAAACAATGGGGGGGCACAATGTTCCTGGGGAGGGACAGAAGAAGGAAGAGAACACAGAGGGAGACAAGAGAGGTGTAAGTAACACAAGGGTTTGGAAAAGGTCATAGGAAATTATACTACTTAAGATCTACTTAAGACATGTCACACAGTCATGGGCACATACACACATACACATGTACACATATACATTTAAACACACACACACACACACACACACACACACACACACACACACACATCCTTAAAACAAGGAACAGAACATCAAGATACTCCAAAAGATATAATGGTGGCATCTATATCCTGGCAGTAATCAACAGCTCTATAGCTGGACTTAAGGCCCTCTCCGTAGGAGGGAATTCATACCTGGAAGTATGACCCAGCCAACTACCCATGGCTTCTAAGTAAGGCCCTGAAACCCAGAGGAAAATCTACCACTGCCACTTTTATATGCTAAATACTTATCTGTATAAGCAGGTAAGAGTAGCTTTTGCCTCTCCTCAAGGAAGCTTCTTTGGCAGCAGATGGAGCCCAGCACATAATGCTATACTCAATCAGAGAACAACGGAATGAAGAAAGAGTCCCAGCTTTGTGTGCCATAGCTGTGAGGCTTTTAATGTAAAATTCTGAGAAATCCTATAGAAGACGTGTCACACTGCCAGTTTAACAGACTAGAATAATCCGTGAGTTCCTTATGAGTTGATTACAATCCAGAGTTTTCCATCCAGATTTGGTAAATAATGTCCTTTGTTCAAAGATCAGGAGACAAAGCAACAGACAGGTTAATATTAACTAAAGAGTTGGGGCCTCCTAGATGAGTGTGGTGGGGTGGAGTCAGTGGATCCAAGGAAGCGTCCACTTCAAGCTAAAACAGGAAACCTGACAAAGTTGTAGCCTCCAAACTTTCTCATTGACATATCATCATATTTCTAAGTATGCAGCTCACTAAATACACAGATCAACAAGGCATTAGCTTATACAATAAGAATGAAAATCACTTAGGCTGGAAATTAATAGCACAATTTATATTAATTGATAATATATATACATATATATTTACATATTCCCAAATATGCAATTCCTGGTATTTCTTGTAGACTCCTTAGATTGCCCTTATTTTCCCCTTGTAAAGCTTGTTGAGAGGTAGGGAGGGAGTTGTCTTCTCTATCAGATACTTGGTGTTTACTTGCTGCACAGTGGTCTTTGATCAGTGTTGATTTTTATGAATATATTAAGTAGTCCACTTCTGAGGGTTAGTTGAATCTAGATATACAGTTTATAAATATACTTATGTGCCCAAATGTCATCTGTGTTAGATTGTAACAGAAGCAAGAAGGATGTTACAGTTAATATGTATGTAAACTCCTGCAACTCTTTTAACCTATTTACACACACACACACACACACACACACACACACACACACACACACTGATCTCTCTGTAACATAAATTAGGGATGAGGATGCTGAAATACCATCATATCTATGATTTCTTTTCATTCTCTGGATCAAAAAATAAAAGAAGTTTATTTGGAATAGAGACAGTTATAGTCTTTCTCCATTCGGAAAGATTGTTAACAGTTCATAATCTAGGTTTTAGCACCTCTCATTTGGATACCTCTAACACAGAGGCCAGGCAGAATTACTGCTGTGTCCTAAGATAAATACTTGAAGATTAAAGGTAAAGAGATGTAGAGAAAGTATAGTCCTGTGTTGATGTGCAGTATTTTGTATTATTAAGGTGACATACTTGAGATCTTTGATGGTGATGAGTATTGAATATTATCTATTCCTTCCTGAGCATTGAGAGCTGCTCAAAAGGGAGTGTAAGTAATGCTTCTTAAATAAAGATGCATGTGTCTACACTAAGATGAGAGGTACAAAGTTGATTCAGTGTCCTAGTGACAATGGGACAAAAATAGTTCCAAAAAGTGTAGCAACTATATGGTGTGACTATAAACAATTCATATGGGAGAAAAAATGGCTGCCAGCTACATTTATCTCCAGGAAACACATGTTCATGTAAGCAACACAGAGGGGCATGCTGGGAAGAGCTAGTGTTCTATGCCCAACCACTGCTGTTCACCAATAAACTTTGTGCTTTGTAAGAGCTGGATTGAAGAATTCTCAACATGGCTGGCCACTATTGACAAATATGGGAGCAATGTCCTTATCTTCTTATAAACTCAAGGCTATTTAGGATAGTGTATATAATATCAATGACTCAAATAATGCCCCTCTTTCCTTTTGTCACTAAGCAATTCAGTTGTACTTCTTTCCCAGGCATCAAGGTGAACAACTATTTTGTATATTTTAGGGAATGATTTCTTTGCCCTGAATAGAAAACCAAGCTATGTGAAGATCCTGTGTGGCTGCCCATACCTGGACTGCTGCAAAAGTGTAATTTTGACAGAAGGACTTGCTGTTTAGAGTCGGTCATGGAACTGGCTAAAGCCCTCAGTATGTACCAAGGAGGTGCTTAGCATCTATGTGGTTACGAATCCAGTTGCCAACACCTGTGATGTGTAAAAGACCTTAGTATTGGCCAATGGAAGATCAAGAGCTGCTCTCAAGTTCAGTCTCCAGGAAGTGATTTTCGTTACCCACAAAAGGAAATTGTCATATATAATATCTTTAAAATATATAAAAGATGTGATTTAGTGAACTACAATCAAGGGGGATCAGGATGTGGATATGGGAGAGAGCAAGGCTAGTATAAGGTGGGTATTCTTAAATATTAGGAAATGACAGTAATTTCTGTCTTAACCTCTTCAGCTCTGGTTGCTAAGTTACCATGACACACCACTGGGTGCACTTCTCAGTTTTTGGTCTTGGATCTGACAGTTTGATTAATTCTCTGGAGTGCAGAAATCTTCATGTTGAATATTTAAAAATTACACATGCATGCACACACACACACCCACACCCACTCATCCAGTACCCCATTATTGCTTCTGATATATAAAATCTGTTTTATAATTAAATTGACATATGTAGGAGGAAACCTAAAATGACACTTCATTTTAATGACAGAAAATCTTCTCCCCTGTGATGCTTCTTGAAGTCTTCCTTAAATATAACATGGTTCATTCTTCCCTAGCAGTAGTTACTTCCTTCCTTTAATATGTGCACTTAGTTTTTGATTTTACGTTGAAGAAACATGGCGAAAAAAATAGAGTGTTATTTCCCAGCTGATATTGCTTTTCCTCCTTCTGTATGTCTTGCTTGCTATATGATTGAGTTCAAAAATGTCCATAAATAATACTCTAAGCTGGTGACTGGTCGACCAAGGGTTGTCAGTTGTATCTATGGGGATATGTCAGTGTCAGACAGCTAGGCCAGCCTGACTTAAATCCAAGGAAGTGCTCTGAAAAAAAAACACAGAATGCATATTTTGAAAAATATATATCAAAATATGGCATCCCGAGTCACACTGTTTTCTGGTTCTTTGGCATGGTGGGATAATTATTCTCTGTTAGTCTGTATTCAAATGATATTGTATTCTCTCATGGCATGTGTGGATTTCCTTCCTTTTAGGAATTTAAAACAGAAGAGGGCCAATCTCAAATTCTTTTCAACGAAAGCAAATGAACTTTTCTAATACTGGTAAGAAATGAGGGAGTAGCTGCTGTATCCTCTGTGGCTGATTAGAGATAAATACATTTCAGCTGCTGACAGTGCTTCACTCCTTATTGTCCTGTTATCTGACGTCTGGCATCTGCCCTCCAGAAAATAGCCTGAAAGAAACCTTGCAATCCACAGTCTTGTCAACCAAGGAGCATGGAATAGATCTAACTGCTTCAGTCATTCTATGTTCTTACTTTGTTTTTTATATAGTTATGATAGTTCTGGTGGCTGACGTGTGCATAGAATTGCTTAATTCCCACTGCTAACGGGAAGATAAGCTGGTGGTCTGAAATCTCTTTGTGAGGCTATAAACATCTATGCAACCAATTTTATTTTCCATCTTTGTTAGCAGTAGCTAAAGCCGTCTCCCTTTCCTAGTCTGCCTTGCCCACAAATTGTGGAATCACCTCTACATATATTGTCTCTACTTAGTCAATTATCTTAATCTTTCTTCATTTTAAGTTAGCTTTTGACTAGCTTTCTTCATTTTAAGTTAGTTTTTCAACTTCTCTTCGTTATTCTTCAGGTCCATGATTTAAATGCAATTGCATTTGCCAAGGTCACAGTTGGCTCGAGTGATTACAGGATGTGGACTCATCATCTCTCTTAGCCTCTCAGCAGCTATAACATAGGAGCTGTGCCCTCCTTTCTGAAATCTTCATCTTCCTGATTTCCATATAACTAGATTAATTTTCCTTTTGCTTTGTAATTCTTTCCCTTTTATTATCTCCTCTGTAGACTCTTTCTCTTCCTTCTGGAGTCTAAATATTGAGCTTGATGAGGACTCTCTTGACTTCTACACCTTAGAGGCCATATTTCCCTTGTGTCTTTACTTCTATGTATTCACTCATGGCCTTTAGAAATGCAAATGTCTAGAGCAAATTCTAGGCACATATATTCAACTATACATTAGAATTAAAGACTTCTAAGAGTCGTGTCCAAACAGGGCCACTTGGTTTTTCTCTCTTCTCTCTTCTTTGTCTCCCACATCTTAGCAAATGACATTGTCAATTGCTTGAGTCTATAAGAATACTAAGAACATTTCTGGTGGTTAATATACTATATATACCACTATAAGAAAATTATCAATCCTACCTCTGAAGCTATCCATCTTCCCCCTGAAAGATATTTAAATGTGTCACTTTTTGCTGTGGCAAAACCCTGAACTTTTTGTTTCCATTCTTGCTACATATATCCAAACCAATGTTCATTTTAGTAATATACTTTTAAAGTATACCATATTAATCCTTATTTAAACATATCAATTGTTTCCTATCTAAAGTGCTTTAATAGTTAAAAAATGTTATTGAGAATTCATTTCATATTTTTTAACCTCTAGATATGTAGGTTATAATTCCAGGCCTCAAGTAGTTGAAGTAGCAGAGTCACACATTTGAGGACAAACTGAACTACATAGTAACACCCTATATCATAAAGAAAGAAAACATGTGTGCATTGGTCTATGCTTAATTCCTGACACCTCATGCCTTGACTGTTGCCACACTCCTCCAACTGCTTTCTGAATTTCCATGTTAGAGTCTTTCTACCATCAGAAGCCTAAGACAAAGACTTGTCATTCTTTTACCATGCTGTCAAACTGGCCTCATTTTTCTCAGTGTGAACAGAATTGGTCTCGCCCACCTTTAAGTCATCTCGACATGTATTCTGAATCATGAGCCACACTTTCCTGTTCTCATTAAGACGATTACTAATATTTCTTCTTCTCCTCATTTACTTGTTTACTAGTTGTCCTGTTCATTAGACCATACATTTACCATGACAATGAGGACCATCTGGTAGCAATCATCCATATCTCCAGGACCTAACATAGAAATTATAAAAAAAGTGTTTGATAATTAAAATGTAATAATTATTATTACCAAAGGATATAGGAAACACTTCAATGCTTAAGGAAGCAAATCAGTCAGGTAAAAGGGGATTTGGTTAATAAAGAAGGAAACTTTCTTTGAGTTCCTCAGAGCTGTGGAGGCAAAGCTCAACTGTGATTTACAATTCTGACAGACCTGGTTTCCTTTGAAAAGAGGGTGCGTCTCTAGGGTGAAGACCTGATGTCTGACTTCCATTAGTGTGTTGAGGCCTACATGGTTCTGAGTGTGAATATCCTTCGTAGTCTCATGTGTTTGGACACTTGCTTCTGAGCTATAAGATGTTTCAGAAGGTAGTGGAATGTTAGGAGTTGGCTTCTAGACAGAGGAAGCCACTGGCTAGAGACAGGCCTTCTTGGTGACACGTGGAACCATGTTTGTGGCTGAAGCTTTTTCCTGTGAGCTGATGAAGTGGATTTTATATTAGTCCTGCCTCAACCATCAGGGCGCTGCCTCATCAGAACAGGTGACAGTTTCTCAAACCATGAGAAAAAATTTTTCCTCACCAAAATGACTTCTTTTATGCATTTTATCAGAATGGAAAGGAGAGTAGCTCCAGGTGCTTGACTAATGTGTCTTTTGTTTACTGTATCACTGAGAAAGCACAACACACTGCACAGCATTTTAGGTCCTCAACTGTAAGTCATGGATCATTTAATAAGGCAGTTCTTAAAGCAGATGACATGGCTACACAGAGGCAGTCCTTATGGAGTTCAGTCCATCAAATATTTGTACATGCACATCTCACAGAAGGGAAACCTGCCATTTCAATTTTCATAAGGGAGAAAGCTAACTTCTGCTTATGAGTTCCAAATCAATAATTCTTTTCCTCATCATCTGATATGATTCTACCAAATAATTTCAAATGTAGAGTATAGTTGATAGTTTTTAAGAAAAAGAGAGGGTGGTGTTTCCTGAGTTCAATTTCAGATTTTTCAAAAGAAAAGGCTGAAACTTTCAGGAGAATTGCACTTAGAGAAATTTCCCCTCATATTTAGTAAATGAACAAGTATTTATTGCTTCAAACTGTACACATTAAAAGGCTCTTAATAACAAGGTACCCAATTCAGGTAGGAAGGACTGTTCAAAACACTCAAGCTAAAGAGAAGGTTATAGCACACTAGATGTTGAATATAGACATATATACCTTGTTTAGCTCTCTTTCTAGTGTTTGCAATGAATCAGAAAGTGTTCAGTAATCACAATAGCCAATATACACTCTTGTATTTAGGTGAATGGATATGATCTACCTTTCATATAAGGAGAACGTATCAAAGGAACAAAAGACAATTTAAAAAAAAGATGAAGTCTGTGACAGTAATCTATAAAATAACAAATGAAAACCCAAGTTGTAAAAGACAAATAAAAGTATTTAAAAATTATTCATAATGGTGGATAGAGGAGAGGTTCAGTGGTTAGAATGGTTCAATGGTTTGCTCTATACTCACCATGAGTATCTGAATTCAGATCTCAGCAACTCAAATAACAAGTTGTGTGGCCATAGTCTTAAGTATGCCTATATTGCCAACTCTTGAGAAGTAGAACCAGGCTTGCTGACTTCCAACATGAAAGAAAAGTACAAGCCTTAGGTTTATACAGAGATCCTGCTTCAAAGAATAAAGCAGAAAGTGGGAGAGGGGGACAGCATATGGTTCCTTTGTCTCTCTGTACACACACACACACACACACACACACACACACACACACACACGCAGGCACGCGTGCATGCACTTATACTCCATACAAATTAAATTTATTTATTTGCTCATACAAACATAAAAAAATCAGAAAGTAGTTTCTAAAAAAATAAACTATTAAGAAAAGTGTACTGGTTGCTACATTAAACTAAATGGAGAGAAACTTGAAGCAATCCCATTAAAATCAGGGACTAGACCAGGCTGCCCACTTATTCAATATAGTTCTTGAAGTTCTAGCCAGAGCAATCAGACAACAAAAGGAGGTCAAGGGAAAAGAAGAAGTCAAAATATCACTATTTGCAGATGATATGATAGTATATTTAAGTGATCCCAAAAGTTCCACCAGAGAACTACTAAAGCTGATAAACAACTTCAGCAAAGTGGCTGGGTATAAAATTAACTCAAATAAATCAGTTGCCTTCCTCTATACAAAAGAGAAACAAGCCGAGAAAGAAATTAGGGAAACGACACCCTTCATAATAGACCCAAATAATATAAAGTACCTCGGTGTGACTTTAACAAAGCAAGTAAAAGATCTGTTCAATAAGAACTTCAAGACACTGAAGAAGGAAATTGAAGAAGACCTCAGAAGATGGAAAGATCTCCCATGCTCATGGATTGGAAGGATTAATATAGTAAAAATGGCCATTTTACCAAAAGCAATCTACAGATTCAATGCAATCCCCACCAAAATACCAATCCAATTCTTCAAAGAGTTAGACAGAACAATTTGCAAATTCATCTGGAATAACAAAAAACCCAGGATAGCTAAAGTTATCCTCAACAATAAAAGGACTTCAGGGGGAATCACTATCCCTGAACTCAAGCAGTATTACAGAGCAATAGTGATTAAAAACTGCATGGTATTGGTATAGAGACAGAAAGATAGACCAATGGAAATGAATTGAAGACCCAGAAATGAACCCACACACCTATGGTCACTTGATTTTTGACAAAGGAGCCAAAACCATCCAATGGAAAAAAGATAGCATTTTCAGCAAATGGCGCTGGTTCAACTGGAGGTCAACATGTAGAAGAATGCAGATCGATCCATCCTTATCACCCTGTACAAAGCTTAAGTCCAAGTGGATCAAGGACCTCCACATCAAACCAGACACACTCAAACTAATAGAAGAAAAACTAGGGAAGCATCTGGAACACATGGGCACTAGAAAAAATTTCCTAAACAAAACACCAATGGCTTACGCTCTAAGATCAAGAATCGACAAATGGGATCTCATAAAACTGCAAAGCTTCTGTAAGGCAAAGGACACTGTGGTTAGGACAAAACGGCAACCAACAGATTGGGAAAAGATCTTTACCAATCCTACAACAGATAGAGGCCTTATATCCAAAATATACAAAGAACTCAAGAAGTTAGACCGCAGGGAAACAAATAACCCTATTAAAAAATGGGGTTCAGAGCTAAACAAAGAATTCACAGCTGAGGAATGCCGAATGGCTGAGAAACACCTAAAGAAATGTTCAACATCTTTAGTCATAAGGGAAATGCAAATCAAAACAACCCTGAGATTTCACCTCACACCAGTGAGAATGGCTAAGATCAAAAACTCAGGGGACAACAGATGCTGGCGAGGATGTGGAGAAAGAGGAACACTCCTCCATTGTTGGTGGGATTGCAAACTGGTACAACCATTCTGGAAATCAGTCTGGAGGATCCTCAGAAAATTGGACATTGAACTGCCTGAGGATCCAGCTATACCTCTCTTGGGCATATACCCAAAAGATGCCCCAACATATAAAAAAGACACGTGCTCCACTATGTTCATCACAGCCTTATTTATAATAGCCAGAAGCTGGAAAGAACCCAGATGCCCTTCAACAGAGGAATGGATACAGAAAATGTGGTACATCTACACAATGGAATATTACTCAGCTATCAAAAACAACGACTTTATGAAATTCGTAGGCAAATGGTTGGAACTGGAAAACATCATCCTGAGTGAGCTATCCCAATCACAGAAAGACATACATGGTATGCACTCATTGATAAGTGGCTATTAGCCCAAATGCTTGAATTACCCTAGATGCCTAGAACAAATGAAACTCAAGACGGATGATCAAAATGTGAATGCTTCACTCCTTCTTTAAAAGGGGAACAAGAATACCCTTGGCAGGGAAGAGAGAGGCAAAGATTAAAACAGAGACTGAAGGAACACCCATTCAGAGCCTGCCCCACATGTGGCCCATACATATACAGTCACCCAATTAGACAAGATGGATGAAGCAAAGAAGTGCAGACCGACAGGAGCCGGATGTAGATCGCTCCTGAGAGACACAGACAGAATACAGCAAATACAGAGGCGAATGCCAGCAGCAAACCACTGAACTGAGAATAGAACCCCCGTTGAAGGAATCAGAGAAAGAACTGGAAGAGCTTGAAGGGGCTCGAGACCCCATATGTACAACAATGCCAAGCAACCAGAGCTTCCACTACCTAAAGACTATACATGGACTGACCCTGGACTCTGACCTCATAGGTAGCACTGAATATCCTAGTAAGAGCACCAGTGGAAGGGGAAGCCCTGGGTCCTGCTAAGACAACCCCCAGTGAACTAGACTGGTGGTGGGAGGGCGGCAATGGGGGGAGGGTTGGGAGGGGAACACCCATAATGAAGGGGAGGGAGGAGGGGGATGTTTGCCCGGATACTGGGAAAGGGAAGAACACTCGAAGTGTATATAAGAAATACTCAAGTTAATAAAAAAAAAAAAAAGAAAAGTGTACTGGTGTAAGTTTATAATCTGAAGAAAGTTCACAAAACGGGCTTCAAAAATAAGAGATAAATATTTTAAAACTACAAAGCATGGACCCTTAAGAGGTAGGGCCTCAAGCTGCACACAGACAGAAGAAGAGCTAAAAGTGATGAATGAAGCTTTGCCCACAGACAGATCACGTGGAAGGCATAGGACAAAGCAGATACAGTAGAACATTTAGGCACCAACCAAGACAAAAATAAAAAAATATGAGCATATGAACAACATGTATGAGTTCACTGGGACACCATTAAAAGACAATTACAAATTCTGTAGATAGAAGACTATCAAGCTAAATAAATAAATAAATAAATAAATAAATAAATAAATAAATTTAATAGTTTCATTCTAGAAAAGCTCCCAAATCTAGAGAATGAGGTGAAACTCTATATTCAAGATGCATACAGAACTTAAAATGGACAGTATCCAAAAGAAAACTCTCTTGCTATAATCAAAACACTAAGCATAGAAAACAAATAAAAAATATTGAAAGCTTTGAGAGAAGCACCATGCCTCATACAAAAGCAAGCACATCAGAATTATAGCAAACTTTTCAACAGAAAGAACATGGACGATCTCTATATCGATAACATTAAAACATTAAAGAAAGAAATCAAAGATCCTACAAGATGCAGTTTCCATGCATAAGAAGTAAAAGAATCAGTATTCTACAAATACAACCAAGAACGATCTTCGAATTCCATGTAATTCCCATCAAAATTTCAATGTCATTATTTATATAATTAGAAAAACAAAATCCCCAAATTCTTATGGAAGCATTAGAGATGGTAACATAATCCAAGCGATCCCAGGGAAAAGAGCAGCGCTAGATGTAATACCATACCTGATTTCAAGCTGTATAGCAAGCAGAGCCATGGTATCAAAATCAGCATGGATGGTACCACCACAAAAACAGATCTTTGCAACAGAGAAGACTCAGAAATAAACTCCTGCAGCCACAGATCCCTTGTTTTTGTAAAGGTTCTAAAAATACACATTGGAGAAAAGACAGCTCTTTCAACAAATGATGCTGGCACAACTGGGTATCTTTATGGAGAAGAAAAGTTAGATCTCTATCTTTTGAACCTGTGTGAAAATTAATTTCAAATGGATCAAAGAACTGAATGTAAGATACAAAACTATAAGACTGATTGAGGGAAAAAAATAAGGAGAATGCTTCACGATGTCGCCAAATGCAATAACTTTTTGAATAGGACTTCAGTCGCTTTGGAAATAAATTTATTTGACAAATTGGGCTTCATGGAATTAAGAGAAGCTTCTTAGCAGCTGAAGAGATGGCTTACATGATGGGGAAATATCTTTGCTAGCCATGCATCTGATGGATGATGATTACATAGAATATGCAACAAAAACGATGCAAGAAAATCAAACCATCCAATCAATAAGTCGGGAGAGGAACACTTCTAGTAGCTACTATCAAGATGTGATCTGCAGACACCTGAATGATGATGACTACTAGCCATCAAGCTATGCAGACAAGGCATCAGAGCTCTGGAACTCAAGATCAGATTTGGGCAAATGGAGCCTCTGTCTTGAAAAACAAAACAAAACAAAAAACTAAAACAAGAACAAAAACATCAAAACCAAAAATGACATATACATCATAAAAGCAAATACAGAGCAGGATCATAAATGGACAGATTTACCATGGAACTCCTGTGCAATATTTAGCTTGCTGGGAAGGTCTCCACCCATATTTATGACACAAAGTGAATCTTGTACGTGGACTACGTCATTCAGAGTAGATTGGTGTACTTTTTAGATCCTTCTTGTCCATCTGAGCTTCTTCTGTCTTAAAATCACTGTCCCGAGAAGGGCTGTGAAGCAGAAACTTAGCTGCTAAGGTGCAAGAGGTTTAAACACAGGTGAAAGAAAAGAAAAAAAAATAAGGAACTGGAGAAGTGTTAGCATCTGCTGCTGTAGGTCAAACCAGATAGGTTGGTGTACTGAGTCTCTCAAGTTGGTAGAGTATAAAACACAAGGAAAGGTGCAAGAATGACCTGGGAATTAAGTGTGGCAGAACATCAACTCAGCCACTGCGCAGAGAATTAAGGACACCAACAGAAGAGAGAGGGAATCATGGGGAATGAAATTTGGAAACACTATCAAGATCTTCTAAATATCCGAGCTTCTAGACCAAGACAACCCATCTTTTAAAAAGTACCAACTATTCAGCAAAGAGAATGTCAGGGAAAAGCAAAGCTCTAAGCTCTTCCCTCTATTTGTGAATAGAGGTGGCAGAGAACTAGCTCTGGTTGTTTGGTGTGAGAAAGAAGCAGCTAGGAGAGGAGAAGACAGAGGATGAAATAAAACTGGGAATTCCACTAGCGATCAAGGGGAGGGGCAACCAGCAGTGATCTAACAGGGAAAAGGGTCACAAATCAATGAGATTCCACAACTGTATTCCAGCTAAATGAGCCTGGGGAAAATCCAGTTGCTCAGAGTGAAAAGAATTTATTAAGAAGGGATTAAAAAATGTGTGTGTGTGTGTGTGTGTGTGTGTGTGTGTGTGTGTGTGTGTGTGTGTAAGGGGGGATAGACAAGATACAACACTGTATACACTTACCCTTTGCTACCTTGAAACATTGAAGACTTGTTTCTAATATGGTAGCTGCCACCACATAAAATTGTTGTAGTATGAACTAATGAATTAAGGCAAACCAAAACGATGGTCTGCAGCCACATTTTAATTGACCAATCATGACTGTAACTATGCTAGGGGGTGCACACGTGGATCATGGTCCACTATCACACAAACACCTTCTGTAGAGCTCTGTTCCTAGATCGTACCAGGACTCTAATTCCACATACATATAAAACTACAAGTGAGTACAAAGAAACAAAGTCCACCTTGTCCTTGGTCTTACAGCCCTAAACATTAGATGTGTTAGGTATAGGCCTAAAGACCTAAAAGCTTAGGTATAGCCCTAAAAGCCCAAGAGGAAGGAGGCATTTGAACCTAGTGATGCTGCTGTGACAGAAAATTTTCGTGAACCCCCAAAAGACCACTAAGGAGCCGAATCCAACGCAATCACATTAGGGGCTCATTATTCAAGCTCAAGAGTGGGTTCCCCACCAACCCTAACAGAGCAGGAAAGGAGAGCCCTGAGCCTAGTTGTTTGTTTTTGTTTTTTATTTTTTGTTGGGTTTTTAAAATTTACATTTTAAATGTTATCCACTTTCCTGGCTTCCTGTCCATAAACCCCCTAACCCATCTAACCCATCTCCCCTCCCCCTTCTTCAATGAGGGTGCCCCTTCCCGCCTTCCTGCCTTGACATTCTCCTACACTGGGGCCTCAAACCTTGGCAGGACCAAGGGCTTCTCCTCCTATTAGTGCCCAACAATGCCATCCTCTGCTACATATGCATCTGGAGCCATGGGTCTGTCCATGTATGCTCTTTGGATGGTGGTTTAGTCCCTGGGAGCTCTGGTCGGTTGGTATTGTTGTTCTTATGGGGTTACAAACCCCTTCAGCTCCTTCAATTTTTTTCTAATTCCTCCATTGAGGACCCATTCTCAGTTCAATGGTTGACTGCGAGCACCCATCTCGTATCTGTCAGGCTCTGGCAGAGCCCCTATCAGGAGACAGCTATATCAGGCATCAGCAATATTGTCTGGCTTTGGTGGTGGTATGTATATGGGCTGGATACCCAGGTGGGACAGGTGGAACTAGAAAATATCATCCTGAGTGAGGTAACCCAATCACACAAAAACACACATGATATGTGCTCACTGATAAGTGGATATTAGCCCAAAGGCTTGGATTACCCAAGATACAATCCACAGACCATATGAAGCTCAAGAAGAAGGACAACCAAAGTGTGGATGCTTCAGTCCTTCTTAAAAAGGGAACAAAAATATTCATAGGAGGAGATATGGAGACAAAGTTTGGAGCAGAGACTAAGCCTAGTTTTAAACAAGCATTTATAGAGGCAAGAAGAAGGTATCTAGCCTGATACGAATCTGATTGGGAGGGGGCCGCATCATGCCCTTTAACATAATTGGCTGGTGCTGGGAGCCAAACCATAAACTAATGCTTTTTTTCCTGATTGCTGGTTGTTAGGAAGTGAAGTGTCAGGGGCAGGCTTTTAACCTACGGGCATAGATTTGTTGGGCAATGACCTGGAAACTGATGATAGACACAGGTCTTGTTGAGGGGCTTCCTGGAAACTGGTTCTAGACACCAGTCTTCTTAGTTAACTTGAGTTCAACTATAGGTCTGGTTCTCTAAAATGGAGTCTGAACCCAAAAGATTTGATCCTTCAGGACCCTGTGCTACACATAACATATTATGGTCCTGTGGAGAACAATCTTCAAACACACCTTCTGAATGTCTTAGAAATAAGGGGAAACAAAGCACTCAAAAACAAAAAAGAAAAACAAAAGAATGAGAAAGAGAGGGAAAGAGAGAGAGAGTGTGTGTGTTATGGTATAAATGCTGGGGCAAAACTTGAAACCAATTAAAGATAGAGTTAATACTAGAAAAATATATTTCAAATAACATCAAAGTTAAAGTATCAGAAGTAATTTCTACTAGAGAAGATTTATGAAGTAAGTTACATCATTGTTCTATATCATATTTCCTTAAAAGTATGTGTAAGGGATAGGAGTTGAGGGTATGAAGACTATAAATGTTGTCTATTTCTTATTTGCTTACTCATTCTCAGGGAATGTTTCCTTTATCACACTGATGTGTTGAAAATGTTTGTGATTTTTGAATGCATGATATTTGAAAGCATGCAAAACTAACCTGATTTGTATACTGTCCTAGCAATGTATTAGGAGACTCAAAGAAGGAAATGAAGGAAATTTAGAAAACAGATAATCTTATAGTAAAGAAAATAGAGCACAAAAATCCAAAGCATAAGAAATATTTATATGTCACCCTGTATGGCTGAAAAATCTTAAATGAGCTATTATAACCAAAATACAAAAGCCATATGTTTTTTTCTACAAGAAACAACTGTAAAGGAATTTCAATAAAAAGTTAAAAATTCAGACAAAGATTAATTACACAAGGCCAACAGCAAAGAACAGCAAAGTGGCCCTATGCATCAAAATAAAATCAATTTCCCCAAGCAGCAAATGGACAAAGATGGTGATTTCATTTTGATTTAAAAGTTCTCAATGAAGACGTAACAGTTATGAACCTCCGTGCACCAGATTAATGTAAAATAAGCACTCCCTCAAAAGTGCTTTTAAGTGTGCCGAGAAAATTGGACAGAACAATAGCAGTAAGGGATATTTAACACATCTTTTTGTTTTTGACAGTGTGGAGGGAAAAGTAATAAATGGAGGTAATGAGTCAATCTACTACAGTTCATTCTTAACTATGCTTGGCATTGTGTGGCAATAGTGGGGAGTCTTGTGCACTTAGTATATATACACAGCAAAGCACATTCATAGTGATTGATACGTATTAAGGAGTTTGGAGGCTGGAGAGATTGCTCAGTGGTTAGGAGCACTACTGCTCTTAAAGAAGATAATGAATGGATTTCCAGCACCAACATGGAGGCTCACGGCATCCATAACCCCAATTCCAGGGGATTTGCTGCCCTCTTCTGACCTCCATGGCATCAGACGGTCACACAGGCAAAACACTCATAGACATGAGGGAGAAAGAGTATATGAAGAGCATACATTAGTGCATTTTGGAAGATGTACTGACTTCAAAGAAGCTTGGGGAAATTATTTAAAATGAAGAAAAACGAGAAAAACAAATGTTTGCCATCACATGGGTAACTCATTTTCAGTACATGTTCTGAAAATGGTGAATGATTACAGAAAGCCTTATTTAAGAGAAACAACATTAATAAACAACTAAAATGATATGAAATAACTGGAAACTCATGCTATTTAGGTGGTAAGGACACAGGCAGTATTTTCTATATGGCAATATACAATAAGGTCAAACCTTTACTCAGGTGCTCTCACATTCTCAGTGTAAGAAAGAACCATTTATTTGTTCTAAATATTAGAATAAAATCAAGAAAGAAAGATGAGACATAGAATTCTGTTAACCTAAAATATGAGACTTCCCACCTATTTTTCCAGCGTCAAACCTGGTGAGCCTTTCTGACTTTCCCATCCACCACGTCTCCTTAGCCCAATAGATCTAGCCTGGCTCCCAGAACAAATGGATGGTGGAAATCTCATGAGGCCTCAACTTTACAAAAACAAACAAACAAATAAACAAACAAACAAACAAAAACTGCAGCTAAGCAAGAAATATTTGGAGTGGGAGAAATAGTCTTCACCAGAGAAGAACATACCACCCACCGGGCTACCCAATATATACATGCAACTAACATTGTATGGACAGATTGGGTTGTATTTAGGATTGTAAAAATATACATTTGTCTGTCTGTGTGTGTGTGTGTGTGTGTGTGTGTGTGTAATTTAGGATACATATGTACAACCATAAATGCATATAGGAACAATTAATAAATAAAGAAGCCAAGAATTTAAAAGAACATGGAAGGGTATGTGGGATAGTTCATGTGCAATAAAGGGAAAAGAAAAATAATTTAATTATATCATAGTATCATATTCTCAAGAATAAAAATAAAAATAGTAAATTATACACAAATATCCATTAAATGTGTATATTAGTACAACATATATGTGTTAATTTTAAATTCACATATGAAAAGTAAATGCACATGCTTACACATAGATTGGCTTTTATATGCACATAGATACCTACATAAAAATCACATATATAATAAATATTCATTTAAAATATATAATGAGGACTAGCTTTTTGTGTAGTACTCAGAAAGACACCTAACAAACTACATGCATTATCAATTTAAAGAGAGCTACTAAATTATGTAACATGGTTTGTGGGAAAGGACAGAGGCATCACATTCATGGGAGAGGAAAGTCACTCTTGGAAATTTTTATTACAACATTGTATACTGAAAAGGAAGTGGAATCAGCCAGAGTTATAAGGAACTGGGAATTATTTTGTGAGGTTATGTTTTGAACTGACCCAAGGGCAAATATGTGGGGTAGTAAATTATTTTTATTCCAGTTTCTGTGATTGTGGAAGTCAGTGCTCTCACACATGTTCCACAGTGTACCTACAGTGGGACATCAAGCAGGTGTACCCCATGAGGACTTTGTACAGTGGCCCCTTTAAAGACCTTGTGCTTTTCCTGGGAAGATGGTAAGGTTTGAAGTTTATTCCAGATTGTAATGAAAACTGATATCCTTTTGTAACTGAGTATTTGACAAATGGTAGTCTTAGTAAGGACAGTAGAATAAAACAAAAGCTATGATTGGTTTAAAGATTTAAGGAATTGGCATCCCCTCCTATGTGCCTGGGGTGGGTGATTGGTATTTATTTGTTTGGTTCTTATGGCTCTTTATCACAGGCTCACTGTTGTTATGACCAATGCTGGCATTCTGTGCTATTATTTCTGCCCAACATGAAACCATCAAAGCCTTGCTCTGGGCCAGGCATACTCTAACACTGTGGCCTGTTGCTGATGGCCAGATCAGATCCTGGCTCTCAGCAAGTACTTAGTTTCTTTCTCACAATTATATTGGAAATTAATGTAATCAGGTTATGTTTTTTTCACTTTCATTTCTACCCATTTTAAACTATTGATTCTTTTCATTCAGTCTTCTGGAAGTCATACCCATTTTATCTTCTACCGTAGGTCTTCGCTTAATGTCTTTGAACAGTCTTCTGTTGTAAAAGTCCAAGAGTAGTCACCTTAGGTATCTGTGAGTGGCATGTAACCTTTGGAATTTGCGAACTCTACTGTAAGTTCATTTCAAATATCATTGCTTGTGCTATTTTAGCCCCATCTTGTTGCTAGGTACAACAAAGTTCATCATTAGTAACATTGTGACTGACTGGCACTCATATACATTCTAAGAATGTATCTGCCAGTTTTACATTCATCCTGCTTAATCCCTTGTTTGCTTATGCTTCCATTTTCTTTCCTAGTAAATGAAATAGATCCCTTTCCAAAAACCCTTTACTAACCAGCGTGTGTGCCTCGGCAATGTTATTTTTTCTTTCTCAGCTTCTATGTGAAAACCAGTGTGCATTGCGAATTTCAGGTAGTTTCCTTCGGTGTTTGCTCCTACTGTTCTGTCTGTGACTCCTGTCAGCGCCAATGTGATTTGCTGCTCTTTTTAGCTCAGCTCGATTTTTTTTATGAGTTCACCTTCTTTTCTGTTACTAATTAAACTTTTCTAAACCCTGACAAATATAATAACATCTTACCAAACCCGAGTGACTCCAAGAGTTGTGCATTTATTGCTTCAACAGAGCCTTATACTTAAGCCATGTGATTGCTCTCTGCATAATCTGGAGGAAGTCCTCCTTAGTTGTATTATAACTTGATACAACCAAGAATCACTTAGGAAGAGGAAGAATCACTTAGTCTCAATTGAGAGAGTGCCCAGATCAGATTGGCCAGTGGGGAATAATCTTGTCTTTAATCTTTCTAGGTGTTTAGTTGTCAAGGCTTAGAAAGATCAAGGACCAGCCCTATACCGGATGTACTACGCCTTTGGGAGATTGGTCTCATGACTCCTTTATTTATTACTTCTCTCTAGGTTTCACAAAACAAAGCCAAGAATGTATCGGACCATTAAAGATTAGCAAATAGTGTTATTTTTAGAGAACTGTTAATTTTAAGATAGGCAAAGTTGTAATCCACAAACTTTGTGAGAGCAGTGGGAATGTCTCTGGAATTTGGAGATTGAGAATCTAATGGAGCAAACTTGCAAAGTTTCAAAGTTAACAGCCAGCAGGTGTGCATGCTCTCTACATTGTGTGAAGAATGAACTTCCAACAGGATCTCTGATCAGACAGGCTGCTGTGCTTGATGGACAGACTGGGAGGTCGTATCCAGCCACACTTAGTCCTCAAGTCTGCTTTTCTTTCTTCTCTCTTACAGTGTAGGAAATGCCTAATGCCTTTCTTCCAAGTCCAAAGCCATCCCCTAACCCTATTGACAATCTTCAAACTAACATAGATATCTCCTTTCGATTCTAACCACTGTGGAGTAACAGCCACTGGATTCAGTTTCTTTCTGAGACAACAAAATGCTAGGCAAAAAGAAGATGTAAATGATAGATTATGAACATGAAATTAATAAATAACAATGACCATTAACTGAGAAATAAACGAAGTGAAAATTATAACTGTCCCCTGGCTACCACCTAAAAAGTTAAGTCCCAGTTGTCACACAAGTTATTCTTCCATATAGGCGCAGAGTGTAAAAAACTCAATGGACTTGCCTGTCAGCATCACAGACTCCCTTGGGATTCTGGAGCAAAGCCCTTCTACCTTTTGTAGACAACTGCTTTTCATTTGAGAAGCAGACTTGGACTACTACTAGGACTTAGTGTAGATCACTGTTAAGCCACAGGTCATGAAATTACCTAGCTACTGGGGCTGTCAATCATCAGCAGGATAAAGCTTGCTCAGAGACAAAACTCTGGCATACATAGCAGTGGTACATTATCCAATCAGAGTGGTATATGTAAGACAGGGTCATGCTGCTGCTAACGGCATAGGAAGTCATAGGGGAAAGTGGTTTACCCATACAGAATTCCACTCCTACCTTCTTTCTCCCTCTTCCTCTTCTTTCCCCCTCCTTCTCCCTTTCCCTCTCCCTCTCCCCACTCAAGTTATAACCTCATAGGGTATTCCTAATTAACATTCAATGTCTCTAAGCTCATTGTATCTTCTTCCCTTATGCCTCCATTGCCAACTATTCTTAATCCAAGTCTTCACTTAAATAACAGGAACTCTGAAGGCCTAGGAGTTCAATTTGTGCTGTAATTCAACTATGTGGATGATGAAATTCCATTTGTTTGCTTGTTTGCTTGTTTGTTTGTTTTAGGCTCAACTCCAGTGGTTACAGATCTGAGTTTCTTTGCAAGTCATTAATAGAGCACATGGCTGTAACTCTGGATCCCTAGGCTCATTCCCATCTCTCCATGTTTGCTCAGTGAAATGAAGAGCCATCAGCCAATTTCATGTTATACTCCTTAGCTTGACACATACATTCAAAGTGATCATGTTTATAGAATCCCAGAACCTGCTTGTAAGTTTGTAAGTCATTGAATAGGAGTATCTAGTGATTCTATGTTCTGTATCCCTCTTGCCACATCCTAAAATATTCTCTGTGCACTTCCATTACTGCTGGAAATAGTAACTGGTACATTTAAATCTAATTAGATCAGAAAATCAATGTATTCTACTTCCATTGAGATCCCAGAAACCCCAGAACCAATTCATACAACTCATCATTAACATTCTGTTTTCCTAAGACCCTTCTGACTGACAGACTCTATTATTAAGTCTCGACGTGAAAAGCTCTATTCCAGAGAAAGAACCATTTGTGTGCGTGTGTTCTTGCATATGAATATATGGACGTGCAGTCATGCATACATAGTCATGTCTTTGCCAGAAATGTGCTGTGTATATGACGTCAGTCCTAGAACTGGTGATGCAGTCTTTATAATGCTGCCACTCATGTGTTTGAGAGGTGCTGAGTTGCCAGAAAAATGTCATTCATATGCCATCATTGATAATTTGTTGTCCCCTGGCTACATTCCGTTATTTAGTTATGTGAACTCTGACAGACTTGACTGATCTTTTTATTATTTTCACAAACTGCCTATTGCGAAGTTCAATTGGTGCTTAGGTCTTGAAAATAAAGTTACCTGTGTTATAAATTTTCTATTTATCTTATTGTTTTTTACAAAGACAGAAAACGTTACTAAAGTTTATTATGGCTCATGTATGGGTCTGGTCTAAAGTAGCCACATCCAGTGGGTAGAGTTCTAAACATATGCAGAACATCACATGACCAGAGACAGGGAAATAACCTGGGTGCATGTGTCTGTTTCTTCTAGTCTATCCCTTCTTTGCTTACTTGAATTAAATCACAGAGACATGGTCCTCATAATAATTGCCTAATCTAATCACTTACCAAAACCTTGTCTCTAAATCTCCTGGTGCTCCAAATGGTGACAACAATGAGCTATTCCCAGCTTACATTCTTCTGCAGGGCCAGGTCAACCACTGCCATTTTCTCCTTTAGAACTCCTCAGAGAGAGTTCCTCATGCCAACAGGCATATTGCCTTGCTGACCCTTGTGCCTCATAAGCTAATGCCACAAGAGAAATCTAGCTAAAATTGAAACTGTATGTTTCACATTTCCTATTGATGTTGTTCTGATACTAGGCTATAGTGTTCAATAAGGTTAAACCTATCTCTTGCCTCAAAACTGTGCTATTAATTGTGGTAAAGACTTTCAAAGTCTCTAACATTTTGAATTGTATAGTCTACTGTCATTTCCTATAATCACCCTTCTAGGCTTAGCACTGAAGAATATTTTGATTGTATGTAATTGTAACTTAATATTTTCCCATCATTCTCTTCAGCCAACTCTTACCATCCACTGGTAACCACCATTATATATTCAACTTCATCGTACTCTCAATTTCTTTGAGATTGGCTTGCTTGAGTCCTTTTTTAAGTGACATAATGAAACCCTTTCTTTTTGTGCCTTTCTTATTTAGCTAAGGGTAATGAACCACAGTTCCACTTATGTCTTTGCAAATGACAGGACTTCTATTTTTTTGTTGTGGGTAGAGAGTATTCAATTGTATACACATACCATATTTCCTTTGCCCATTTATCATTGGGAAGCTGTAATACTGGATGATGTCGACAAGTTATGTTCCTGATTTTTGAATTTCATATTTCAGCATTGTTTTAAATTTATTAAAACGTATTAACTTTCAAATAACTTCCCACAGATATAGTCAGCTACAGTCCAGAAGCAAGCTTTGTTAATGTAGAAGATGACAGCTCCATGTGTGTTACTGTCTCTGAATATTTGCCAATGGAAAACACAGAGGCAGGGGCTGGTGACATTGAAAATTATGACTCTATCAATGTGACAAGGTTATTATATGTATTCTTGTCTTACTATTTTTTTCCAAAAAATTAAAAGTAATTAAAACTCAAAACATTCATAGGAAAATTACATAAAACTTTGTTAAAGTGTAAATGTGTTTGTTTTGAACTGATTGTTTAAAAGGGCAAAAATTAAGAACGGAAGTACATAAAAAGTAAAATATATTAAATGTGACACGCTATTTAGTTTTTGTCAAATGGACACAGACTAGAGACAACTAGGGAGGACATTAGTTGAGGATTTACCTCGATCAGAATGGCTGGTGGGTATGCCTGTGAGGCACTTTCTTTCTTGGTAATTCATGTGGAATGGTCAGCTCACTGTGGAAGATACCACTTCTAGGCAGGTTAGCTCATGTAAGAAAGGTAGCTAACTGTGAGCCCGGGAGCACACCAGTACCAAGACTCCGTGGTCTCTGCTTCGGTTCCTGCCATCTTGAATCCCTCCCTTAGCTTACCTTGATGGACTCTAAAGTGTAAACTGGATAAACACATTCTTTCTAAGTTGCTTCTGGTCATAGCAACAGAAAAGAAACTAGAACACTAACTACAATTAACTTAGCATTGAGGAGATATTTATTATGAACATGGTCCACCCTAAGTGTACAGTGTCTGCGGAGCCCGGAGCAGAGCAGTGATGTCACCTACTATTGGCTTCTTGGCTCTCCTGAGTATTAGAGCTGTGTGTCTTACCAGCTCTGTTTATAGATGTTCTCTTGTAAACAATATTTTTTTACTATAACTCTATTTAGACATGTTATCAGTGAATTATGTTGTCTACAGCACCCAGTATAGACACATGTTGTGGAAATTGGTAACCAGGTATGTGATAGGCTATAAACTACCTTGGCTGTGGAAAAATCCATGCTGATGTTCACACAATGACGGAATTTCTAAATGATGCATTTCTCAGAACATACCTCACTGAATGCATGATTCCCATAAGGTAAAGAACAGCGAGCTGGGATCAAGGAGGGTTTGATATTGCTTGAGTCTCGAGGCAGGACAGAAGTAGAATTCCCTGTCCCCAGGGGAGACAACTTTTCTGTTTCTGTTTTGCTCACAGCTTTAGTTGATTGGCTGAAGCCTTGGGCATATATGGGATGATAATCTTCTTTACTCAAAATTTATTGATTCAAATATTAATCTTGTGTAAAAATGTCTTCGCGGAAAAATCCAGAATGTTTGTCCAAATATCTGTGTCCTATGGCTCTGCCAAATTCGTACACAAAACTGAACATCTAAGAGGCTTCTCTCCGAAAGTACACGACACTCGGATTATCATATTCTGGTCAGAAAACGCCAAGACATCATGCAAAAACTAAACCAGTTTTCTAGATCCGCAGTGTGAGTTTCCACAGAGGCTCTGGGAGTGTATTTAGAATCAAATTACGCTCCTTGTAAAAGAGAAGAAGATTCGATGTGAGCTTCTGTCTCATTTGTTTCTTTTTAAATGGTGTTTTCTACATGAGATCTAAATTCATACTCCAGGAGTCCAAAATAGAACTTTATTTCTGCTCCAATTTTGCAGTGACGTTTCAGGGAAATCATTACAGAAACACCAGCCTTTATTTTTTATTCTTAGCCATACCACATGCTGAATCTTGTCCCCTCCTCACGGAGGCACTTGGTTGAATTTTTCCATTTGCAGAGAGTAATGGTGGCGGATGCTTTTGATTCTAGATTATGCCACGTCCCGTTTTTCCAAATCTCAGCAATAAGTTGAATTTTTAAAAATAATATTTTCTACCTTTTGCCTTGGGTCTGTTCAGTACATATGCTCCAGTGACTGTCACAGAGGGAACATGGCTTCGATGATTTGTGAGAGCGGCTTGATGTCTTCTCTACCTTTGCTCCTACACTCTGTTCTTCCTTCCAACCTCATCTACATCCTTGCAGTTTTGCTTCCAGTTCTATAACTCTTGCTAACTCTTGCTTTTGTGATTCTGATCCCTATGCCAGGCAGTGATTTTGCAGTATGGCTGACTTGGCATCCTATACGTGTAGGAGCTTGCATAATGTGGTTGTCAGTGTTTTCTATGGTTACTTTTTAAACTAACCTTGTTATTTGAGAAAATCATAGATCAAAGTGCATCTGTAACAAATACAAAGAAATGTGGTATGTATTCTTTATCCAGTTGCTTCTGGACCCCACTAATAATTTACTTAAACCCAATAGTAAATGACAACCAAGACAGAGACTTTGAGTTTGGCAAGGTACAGAACTTTATAATATGACCCGTCCTGGCCTAGTGGCAACCACTGGGTCTGCTCTTCATTTTTACAGTTCTGTCACCTTAAGACTGATATAGTGAATTCAAAGAACATTTAATTATTTGAAATTGGATTATTTTTGGCTCAGTGTAACTCTGTGAAGAGTTATCTAGGTCATTATACTATCAATTTGTTTCCTCTTATGTATGGGAAATATTTTTTGGTACAACTGTCTCAGGATATATCTGTTCATTTGTTGAAGGACATCTTGATTATTACAATTCAAGAGGACTTCAATGTTAATGCACAGGTTTGTATAATAATGCATTTTTATTTTTCTAGAAAAATGGTAAGTATTTTACCAGTTGATTTCTAAGTAATCCCCCCCGCCTTTTCACAGGCACTGTATTAGACTTAGGGAGAAATCAAGATAATTGCAGAATGTTTTGAGAAAGCACAACTTTGTTATGTTCTATTTCTCTCCCTTAAAAATCTTAATTGAAATTCTAACCCATAGTACATTAAAATGTGACTGCATTTAAAGTGTTAAATAAGTTCACATGGGCTCCTAAGGATGACTAAGATGGGTGGTTTTTGAGCTGAGGATGCGCACAAGGCAGATAGAGGAAGCCACGTGAATGCCAAGAATAGTGGGAGCCAAAGCAAATCACACCACTGGCTGGTACTTTGATCTTGAAATTTCAGTCGCCATGCCTGTGAGAAAATGAATTCTGTAGCTGTGTTACTTGGTCTATGGTGTTAATTCAGCAGCTCTGCTCAACTAAGAAAAGCCAACTGCTGTACAGGACAATAAAACTGAAAGACAAAGTATTTAAAGAAACTGCCGATTGTTTCCAGCATGTCCAAAATGTTTCATGCTGATAGCCACAGCATACAAATGACCCAGTTTCTTACCACCTGATTTAACACTTGGTAAAGTCAATAAGTGTTGTTTAAGTCTTCTGGGAGGTGTGCAATGCTATTCATTTCAATTCAAATTCTTTGATAACTAAAAGATTTTCAGCTTCTGTTTATATTTGTTATGTGTATATCTTCATTGTTAGAATATAGATTCCCATCTTTTGCTCATTTTTTGAATGGGATATTTATGTCATCACAATGTTTGTAATTTTAAAATAAGTTCTAGATACTGGTTGACTGTCAGTTACAATGAGTATCTTCTCCAGGTCATTAATAAAGAAATTTGCCTCATATTATTTCCTTGTTTCATTCATCCTTTTAATGTGAAGGTCAAGATCATTTTGTTCAGCTGAAATACTGAGAATAACTGTCTACATATTCTTTGTTTTACCTTTTTGCAATCTATTTCAACCCAATTATTTCTAGTAATATATGGGTTGAATTTAGGGCTTCGTATCCATAAGGCAAATATTCAAACATTGAGCAACCAGCCCAATAATTTAAGTTTTGCCAGAAGCATAAGTATGCCTTCTACTGCTGTAATAAACCAAACCATAACCAAAAGCAACCTCAGGAAGGAAGGACATCCTTAAACTCACAGCTATTGGCCTGCATGAAGTCAGTGCAAGAACTAGCAATAGGAATGTGGGGGAGCCGACTGATGTAGAAGTCATGGAGAAACATTTCTAACAGGCTCTCTCTCCAGAGACTGCTTATTCTGCTTCGTTATACAACCCAAATCCTTCTGCTTACAGTGGGCTTGGCTCTCCTATGTCAATCATAAATCAAGAAAATCCTATGAAGGCTTGCCTCCAGTCGAATCTGATGGAGATTATGTTTTTCAACTGAAGTTCTCCTCCCAGATGACTCTAGCACAGTGCAAAACCTAACCACCTGCTGAGGGATACTTAGAAAGGATTCTTACCGCTGATGTTGAGATATTCAGTTTGGAGGGTCCAGCACAACTTGGTGACAAGGCTCTTTGTGTTCCCCTGAATCATTGGTAGCTTTGTCCATGTCAGCATGTCATACACGTGTATGCTTTTTTTAAAGGATTATTCAATTCTATCATCTGTGTACATGTCAAATTATCTTTTCTTGACATTTTACAATTGATCATTCATTTCATGAATTACAATTACACCAAGTTAAAGAAGTCGAGTATAAAGAGAACCAGCGAGTCTTCACTGTGCCCACTCTCTTGGGTAAGCATTTTTAATTTAGACATGTCTACTCTCCCACTTGTTAATATTTAGGATAGTATCTACAAAAATTTCTATTCAATACACTTTGTGAAATCAATAAATGATGCATTGTTTAGAGAGCTTAGAAGACTAGTTATTTGAGCTATGTGGAGTTAATTTAATAAATAATGTTTAAGCATCACTATGTGATATATACTTAATTGTTGACACTTCTAATTTATCCACAATGCTTACAAAAGCAAACATACATAGACAAACACACATACATGCACATAATCACACACATACACACACATGCACTCACACAAACACATACAGATACGTACCCATACACAAATACACACAGAGAGAAACACAGACACACATAGACACACACAGACTCTGCTCTGAGTCAAGACTGAATATTCTGGTTGTATCTAACAATTTGTTGAGGATCTTTATTAAAATATATTCATTCAGGATAAAGTAATGTGATTATGCTAAAGTCATAAAAGTGTATTACTCTAAAAACAATCTCCATTTAGAATTTCACACATGGTCTTTAATCCTAGCATCTGGAGGCAGAGCCAGGCAGATCTCGGTCATGTTCAAGGCCAACCTACTCTACATAGTAAGTTTCGGGTTAGTCAGAGCTACGGAGTGAGGACATGTCTCAAAACAAACATACAAGCTAACAACAACCCCCCAAAAGCCAGAACCGAAACCAACAACAAAAAACTGTGTCATATCACACAATCGTGATATGGCACTTATATAATTAATCCTGAAACTAGACTGACTGTTCCCACTTTAATTTTCATTTTCAAAACTGCTTTAGCTATTTTAGTCTCTTTGCTTTTCATTTAAATTTCAGAGTAGCCTCACATGTAAAAGTAGAGCTGCTGAGATTTTGATAGAAATTGCAGCAAATCTGTATGTCATTGCCGGAGGGAAATGACAGCTCCATCACGGAGACCTTTCTGGGCAATGAACTTTGTACATACTTCCTTCCACTTGCTTTTTGTCTTTTACTTTTCCCATAACACTGTGAAGTTATTTCACTGCGAGTTCTCCTTCACATGTTTTGTTAGAATTACAGCTACACATTTCATTTTTACAAGCAATTATAAAGGGTGTTATATTTTAATTTTTAGTCCCCATGTGTTTTACTTGTGATAAAAAATACAATTAGATTGTGTAAGTTTATCTCATATCTTTTAGTATGGGTATCTAGAACTTTTTTTAGTGGATTCTGTGGGATTTTCTATGCAGACAGTTATATTTTCTAAAATTTGCCTCAAGTAATTTTATTACTGAGTATGTTTATTGACCACCTCTGTGTGTGACACGAAAGCCTTATGACTATGTAGTAAAATATGTTTTGGGATGTATAAATGGGCACCCTGTTCCCACCATCCTTTAGGCTAAGAATATCACCAGATATCCCTTAAAGCCCATGACAAAGAATTCTCTACTTTTTTTTTTTAAGATTTTATTCATTTATTATATATAAGTACATTGTAGCTGTCTTCAGATACACCAGAAGAGGGCATCGGATCTCTTTACAGATGGTTGTGAGCCACCATGTGGTTGCTGGGAATTGAACTCAGGACCTCTGGAAGAGTAGTCAGTGCTCTTAACCGCTGAGCCATTTCTCCAGCCCTCTCTACTTTTCTATAACCATGCCCCTCTCCCTGATGTTTCCAGTGTATTTTTAAGCATCTTGCTTTATGACTTTCATTGTTCTATTTCTGTAAAACCTTTGTGGAAGCACTACCTAGTTGGAATATGGTATTTGCAATATCATGAATCTATGTTCCTAAGGCATGGACACGTATGTTTGGCTTCTTAATAAGCTCTCTCTCTCTCTCTCTCTCTCTCTCTCTCTCTCTCTCTCTCTCTCTCTCCTGTTGAAGTGAGAAGTTTGCTTTCTCTTGAATGGGATGAAAACTGTTCAATTGTTCAATAGCATATGTATACTCAATGCCCTAATACTTTGCATTAAAAATAAGTAACTCACACTTTTATATATGGATTTTACATACTAAATAAATACTAAAAAGTTCATTCACAAAAGCTTTATCAAATTGAGGGCAGTTATTATTAATATTGCTAATACCATCTAAATGGATAAAAATGCTAAGCCCCAGACAGGTTAATATCTTACACAATAGTACACAGTTAATGGGAATAGGGACTAAACTTCAAACCCATGGCTTTTAATAAAAAAAATTAGTTTATTTTCTAGAAATACAAAACATCTTATAAATCTACTCCAGGGCATTGAATAATCCCAGATTCATCATTCTTAAGGTCACTGAAAGGGAGAGTTGATGGTTAGAGGAAATAAATAAAATCCAGTCCATGAATATGTAATATGTTTGTCAAGAACTTGCTAATTGGTAAAATCCATAATCCTCAAAGGTAACTACTAATGATTTGAAGCACGCTATGTGTTTCTCATTACACTGTGATGTTAGCTTCCTGCTCACACCTTGATAATATTCTATATTAAGATCTGCACTTCTGAATATCTCCCCTTCACTGTACAAATTACAGGTGCTTTCTATGTTATTTGCACATATATATGCATATATATGTCTGTGTGTGTCTCTGTCTCTCTCTGTCTCTGTGTCTGTCTCTGTCTGTCTCTGTGTCTGTGTGTGTGTGTGTGTGTGTGTTTGTGTGTGTGTGTGTGTGTGTGTACGCACACGTGCATGTATCATACATTATACATTATATATTACCCTGGGGTTGTTTTTTTTTTTTTAATTTGAGACTTTGTTTACATAGGCTATAGTATGTAATGCTGACAAATACTTATGGCAAGGAAGAAAACTAAGGAATTGAGTGGTACTTGTGTTTCTGTTAAGAGGGAGCACATTTTCTCAGTTTAACTGTAATTTATGTGCTGTTAATCAGGAAAAAAAAACTACTTGGTATTGCTGTGCTACTGAGTAAAAGCACTTGAAAAGCTCCGTGAAAATGTTCAGTTTCACTTAACAAAGGACATGGCAAACCTCAAAGTAATATATTCTAATTGAAATAAAGAACCGCCCAAGAGGCTGGAGAGATGGTTCAGTGGGTAAAGTGTTCCCTACAGTAGCATGAGGACCTGCGCTTTGTATTCTTGGTACTCTATACAAACCCGCCATACCAGTATATGTCAGTGAGTACTCTCCACTCAGCAGCCCCGGCAACTGGTATACAACCAAGATTCAGGAATATTTGAGTTTGGCCAACGCTCTGTCTTTCTCCTCTGATGGGCTTAACCTAAGCAGTAAGGCTGCCTGATGCTCATAGCACACAAGACATCCACCATCACAGTGACTTCTAGGTTCTTGTATCACGAATTTTAAGAAAAGAAAATAATTTACAAAAGAGGCTGGGTTTTAGAAAGAAGTTTTGCAATCGATTCATAAATAGGGACTTAACAGAAAGTAAGACAGTACATGCTTTGGGGAATGCACACATGAACCCTTAACTTCCACCAATCCAAAGGCTAAGAATATCATCACTTATCATTTCAGATCTATGACACAGAATTTTCTACTTAGCTGTAATCTGAAATTTCCAATAGTGTATTTTTAAGTGTCTTGATTTATGACTTTCGTTATTCTGTTACTGTAAAGACTTTATGACACTATTACCTAGCTGGAACATGGTATTTCAGGTAACCTAAATATAGATTCTCATTCTCTCTCTCTCTCTCTCTCTCTCTCTCTCTCTCTCTCTCTCTCTCTCTCTCTCTCTCCCTCCCTCTCCCTCCTCCACCACCTCCCCCTCCCTCTCCTTCCGTCTTTTGCTCCCCCCGCCCAAACATACTCCTGTTGACATGAGAGATTTAGTTTCTCTTCAGTAGGATGAAAGTTGTCTAATAATACATATGTGCATACTATTGATGAATCCCTGAAAGGGGCTACTACTGAGGGTTTTATTATTGGATTTAATAAGGCCTTAGTGAATGGAGACAGACAAGGAGGACTAAACTATTCAATAGACTGGTCCAACATGTAAGGTTCCAGGTACCTCTCAGTTTTAGTCTTGTCCTCACATAGTTTTCAGGAAGGAGTCTCATATCAGGAAGGAGAGATAAGAAGAAACCACACTCTGTTATCTCTAGCCTTTGCTCAGCAAAAAAAAAAAAAGCTTCTTCTGGCATAAATAGGTATCTTCAAAGAAGCTGGTGGCATAGGTAGAAATTTAAGATAAATATTGAGGAAATCAAAGCTCAGAGACAGTGATCAAAGCATGGTTATTGAGGAGTTCATGGTGCCAGCCCAATGATTACAACTGGGCAGTACAGAGAGAGTCAGATATTGGCTTGTTAATAAGGAATAAAGAAAACAAGACTGAGTAGTAAGCTGGGAATGGCAGTCTTAGAATACAACCCTTAGAAGGCTGAGGCAGGGTGACCCTGAGTTTGACAGGACACCCTGGGTTTTACTGGGAGATCCTGACTCATACAGCAACAACATCCAAAGAGTCAGGACTAATGTTGACCTGGCTGTTGAACTAGTGAGTTATTATTTCAATGAATATTAATAGATGTCCTCAAGTTGGGTACAGGTGAGTCCCGGAGTCTGGGAAACATTTAGGCAAATCCATTAATGCTGCAGTTGTCAAAATGAAAACTGAGTAGAGTCTACAAATCAAGAGAAAATGAAACACAATCGCATGTCATCTCAGCTATGCTTCAACAACAGGTGTGTGTGTGTATGTGTGTGTGTGTGTGTGCGTGCGCGCGCACGTGCGCATATGCATAATATCTATTATATACATATTGGAGACCAGGCTGGTCTGTCACTCACTGTGAAGCCCTGGCTGGCCTCACATACATTGCTGTTGTCCTGTCCACTACTCAGCAGTACCTTCTGAGTATTGATTTTGAGCACAGAGACCATGCTCAATTTTCATATTTCCCATTCTAGATTTTCAAGTTTGATTTTGCTGTGCTTGCTGGTTTTAGAGGTGAGTTGAGATGGAGAGGAGGCTTCAGCCATAGAGACTCCACAAACACATTTGTCTGGGAAAATAAATCTCAGCCTTAATTTCAAAGACCGAGTGTCTCGTTGCATATTTTCTTGAGTGACTATTAATTTTCTCCAGCTTCCCTTGAGCATCTCTTCAGTTTCACTGTAATTTCCTGTGCTTGCCCCATTACACCAGCCGGCATGAACCACTGACTTCCAATGCCAGACAGTCTGATGCGTTGGTCTGCTCACTGAAATACTCCTTACAGGGCATTGCTTGAAGCTGGAACACAGAATTGTGGTTAACTTGGGCACAAAGGTGCCAAGAGGAGGCTGATAAAAGAGTTACTACAGGGGTTGTGCAATCGCTCAGCTTGTTTTGTTTTATGAAATTACTGTAGCTTTCCCTACTGGGATACAATGATTTATTACCTACTGATAGACAAGAGTGTTTAACTCTGTTCCCATTAATTGAACAATTTGCTTTTTGCTTTGTGCTCACACCTGTTCTTGATCAAACCTGGTTGTGATTCTGCTCTTGGCTATTGTGTGATGCTATATTAATGCTTTATTGGTTCCGCCGTGCCTATAACACAGTAGTTTACGATGTTTAATAAAATGACTTGTCTAAAGACTCTCTTGGCTTGAAATTGTCTTTTTATCAAATTAATATCATGATGTAGGTTTTCCTTTTACTCGAGGGTTGCAAATTTCAGTAATTATCAGCCACAAAATACTTTAGATATTCAGGCAATTTCCTTGCAATATATGAGAAGGGCAAATTGCTCTCTGGTTAAATGATGTTTTTTTTTTCCCTCTTATGCTTCATACAGTTAAAGAACTACATGAGAGTTCTATAGAGAGTGCAGTCCTAGATGCATGAAGAAACTTTTAGGCATAGGCTGGGGATCACTTTCCTTGGGCTTAGACTCTCTGAGGAGATTATGAAGAATGTTTCATTTCAAGGAATATGAGAACATGTGGACTTTCTACAATTAAGAACAATGGCCCCACCTGGGGGATCCATCCCTTATGCAGTCTCCAAACCCAGTCATTATTGCTGATGCCAAGAAGTGCTTGCTGACAGGAGCCTCATATTGGTGTCTCCTGAGAGGCTCTGCTAGAGCCTTACAAATATAAATGCAGATGCTTGCAGCCAACCATGGGACTGAGCACGGAGACCCTAATGGAGGAGTTAGGGGAAGAACTGAAGGAGCTGAATGGGTTGGCAACCCCATAGGAAGAACAACAATATCAACCAATCAGAGCTCCCAGGGACTAAACCACCAACCAAAGAGTACACGTGGAGGAACCATGGCTTCAGCTGCATATGTACCAGAGGATGGCCTTATCTGGCATCAGTGGGAGCAGAGGCCCTTGGTCCTGTGAAGGCTTGATGCCCAACATAGGGGAATGCTAAGGCAGTGAGATGGGATGGGTGGGTGGGTGGGTGAGCATCCTCATAGAAGCAGGAGGGAGGGTAGTATGAAAGGGAGTTGGCAGAAGGGAAAGTGGGAAAGAGTATAGATAATATTTGAAATGTAAATAAATAAAATAACCAATATTTTTTTTTAAAGAAGAAGGTGAGTAACCCATGCATGCAGTACCTCCAAATGGTTAGAATATTTTCTCTTACTACTGTTAAGGGAGCCTGAAAGAGTGGGAATCTTTGAGTACCAAATTCTATCATCAGTCCACCAAGATGATTCTAACAATGGAGAACACTCCGTGAAGTCTTTTAATGGACCGTACAGCACTAAAAGTTTGGAGTATGGCTTCCAGAGCCTGGCAAATTGAGTTATGAATCTAACAAATCTGTGATATCTCTATTGATGAGGTTTCTGTTGCTGTGACAAAACCCAGTGACCAAACACCACGTGGGGATGAAATGGTTTATTTAGCTTATGTGTTATAGGTCATCTAGGGAAGCCAAGGCAGAAACTCAAGGCAGTAACCTAAGAATAGGAATTGAAGCAGAGTCTGTGGAGGACTGTTGCTTCCTGGATTATTCCTCATAGTTATTCTGTTTCATTACTCATACAACTCAGGACCCAGGGATGGCTCTTTTCATAGTGGACCGGGTCCTGCCAATAAAGGATTAAGGCAATGCCCTACAGACTCATAATCTAATGGAGGCATTTTTCGCAATTGAGGTTCTTTCTTCCCAGATGACTCTACTTGGGTCAAGTAAACAAGTACCAATGTGCTAAGCCTCAGATTCCTTTGTAAAACACCAAGTCTCTATTAATTTAAAATGTAAGCATGTAGAGCTATAAAATCTCTTCACACAGTCCTTGACATTTTCATCAATATTTACAAATGTTAGTAGTTAGTATTTTCATAATGACATTAAGAATAAGGTGTGTGAACTATTTGATAATTACATGAAGAGTACCTGATAAACAGGAGAGAGGAAAGTGGAAAGAATGAATGCACCAAGTGGTGGTTCTCTTAGTCAACCATTTAGGTCAAATTACAGGATGTGCAGACCTTCTTCTTAATGAGGCTAGTTAGTTAAATTACTACAGCCCAAGGTTACATTCCTAACCTTGATGGGAACCCCTGTAACTGTGTGCTGGAGGAGAAAGGGTGATTCTCAGAAGGATCAAAAAGGACTCAAAGCAGCACAAAATGCTGATAGAAGTCCCATTCCTTTATGAATGTGACTTCATGGCTTGTCATCAGCAGAACATAATGTCACATAACAGAACAGAAGGAAAGACAAAGCAGTGTTCTCATTTTTTTTCTCCAGATGACCACCTGATCTATTGTTCGTTGACAGGTTGCTTCATGCAAATGGTCTCACCTAACAGGTTTCTGAAATGTTTCCTTCTGTTACCCATTTCCCATGGTACATTTGGGAAAATAGCAAATAAAACAAACTAACTAACAAAAGCAAAAACAAATAAAACAACAACAAAAATTCCTTTCTTGAGACTCTCTTCTTCCATCTCTAAGAAAAATAGCCATAGGAAAAGGTTGTTGGAGAAAGATATTTTGCTGTCATCTGCCACAAATTGAGTTTTGCGTGACTCTTCCTGGAGTTGTGTTGTACGAATTACACATGATTATACACAGCATTCTTTCATGTTAACACTCACCACAGCATTTCGTTGGTTCCATTTACAGTAATCATTGCAGGAGATTTTTTTTCTCAATTATTTATGTCTTCTCCGTGACCTCCCTGTATGGTTTCGAATCTGCAGGAGGCTGAGAATAGCTTTCTTGCTCATTGTTTTACTAACGAAACTCAAACTACAATATCACGGAGGATTCTCAAAATATATTTTTAAGTGACTGGATAAATTATAAAAGTCAATGATCATGCCTGCTTCAATTAGGTCCAGCTTATGTCACACAAGCTGCAGAAGGAAGCGTGATTTAAAACTTACTTGTCCCAGTATATGTTGACTGACACTAAAAGAATTTTTCAATGATCTATGAGGTTGATGAATCATATTGCACATAGGTGTTTTTATTGTTAAATAAAAACCTGAAATGAATGATCCCAGCTCCATAATTCTTTCCTCTCAGGGTAAGAATGGGAAGGATTAGAAAGAAAATCACAGGAGCAGATTTGAACGGTTAGTTTTAGGGGAGTATGGTTTTGAGAGTCAAGAGCCATCATGGTATTTTGAGCCTACTATTGGCTGTGGAAAAACCTCATCTTTCTGGTTCTCTGTTTATAGATTTATAAAATATGATATTTCAATGAGAGTTCTTAGAATAGTTTGGCAAATATTTTGTTGTATCGTAACTTTGGCAGTGCTGAAGATCAAATATGGGACCCTGTGCATGCCAAGCAAATTCTCTCCCCAAGCATCCCTTTTCAAAGTATTTTGGATTAAACACTGGCAGCCTTTCTGAGCTGAGAGTGCTAATCAAGCACACAGCCTCTTCCCACATCCACTCAACCACAGCGGGCTATGAATCTGACACCTCATTGTGACTCAGCCTTTGTGTCTACTGAGAGGGAATTTTTGGTTTGTGCTTTCCTTTATCTTGCAGCAAATGTGATAGATTTATAAGGACATGCTAGTCATACCAAGCACAGCCTCAATGGCTAATTTCATTTCTGAGTCATTTCTGAGGCACCAGCTGTTAATTGCACTGAATATAAAGCTTGGCCTCTCATTCCTTATGACATTAATGAAATGGTCAACTCATGCTTGTTTGAGTAAAAGATTTGTAATTTTAGCGTGGTGTGCTACGTGAGTTAGGATCTATTGGGAAAGGGGTATTTAAAATATTTAGACTAGAAAGACTAAAAAGCAGAAGTTTGGTTATATGGAATACATTTACTATTCCCACTCTTGTGATGGAATACCTGACAGAAACAATTTATGGAGGAAAGATTTATTTGGATCACAGTTTAGGACATGCGGTCTATCAAGATAGGAAGACATGGTAGTTGATGCAGCCCAGGCTGTAGTGATTGGAGTTGATTGCTTTGGTCTTCATATCCTGTGGATTCATGGATCAGAGCATGTAGGCTAGAAGCAGAGCAATACAATTTCCATGGATCATCTTTTGATCCATGACATCTATTATATCAGGCATCTATTTCCATGTCCAAAAGATTCCACACCTTCTCTGAAAAACACACCAGCTGAGGCCCAAAGATTTATGCATGTGAGCTACTATAGGGTAGTGTACATTCTAACCATGATGAAGAAGACAGATATCCAAAGAGTGTAAGTCCATTCAGAACAAATCAACAAGAATCAAGGAAGTTGATGTCATCACCAGAGGCAGGAATCAGGTAGTCCTAGTATAAAGCCATGTTGGATAAGCTGTCTCTCCCTGGAAGATGCACTAGTGAGTAATTCGGCCACTCAGAATATTCTGCCTTAAGGAGAAAGGGAAGAGAACAACCTGAATATCATCCTCTTCCTACCATTTAACCATCCCCCAGCATCTCTCAGCTTGTTTGTTCTTTGCAATATAAGTGAAGCAGAGCAGATACAAACAATGCACAGAAGATCAGAAAAGACCAGCATCCCCATCATTATGTCTCATCAATTATCTGACACACAGAGAGAAGGATCCCAGCACACAAGAAACTCATAGAGAACGAATATTTCCTTAAGTGGAACAATAGAGTCTGTATTCCTAAATTATTTTTTATTGTAATTATACCATATATCAAGGCCAGGTAATCAAAATATATGAACCTTAATGTATAATTCATTTTGACAGCTATAGGGATCAAATTGTTGGATATTTGTGATTTCAGCTCAAAAACTTACTATGGCTAATCACTTAAAGGGTTAAAGATATAGAACTTGGTATGTTATGGTATGTACCATCTTGTTGACTTCATATAAATTTGGACAAGTGCTAGATTCTGAAGGACAAGGAAGAATTCAACATGACTTTAAATATACTAGGAAGGAGATTCCAGAAAGAAAGTTCTAGATTGTGTACACAACTATGGAGGCCCAATAGGAGGCATTATAAATCTAAAACATGTAAAAATTAGATGGGGATATGGGGGTGACATTCAAAGTGAAAGAAATGTTATGCTGTCAACTATATAATAATAAAAATAAATACGAAAGTAAGAACTGAAAGGAAACGCCTAAATTACTGAGTTGCACTACCTGTAAGGGTGTGTTAGACAGGATTGAGAATAAGATAGAGACAGGGTCTAGCCCATTGAACCCAACGTGACTGTTTTCATAAAAGAACATGAGTGCTAGGTGGGAATGGAATAGATTTCCAGTACCTCATAACTCAGTACCTGGAGCCAGTTGCCAGTTAATAGAGAACCCATTCCCCACCCCCATGCCTAGACTGTTGTTATAATATCTACTCTAATTTTGGGTAAATGGCTTTTAGGTGCCTACTTCTTCTCTTTGGGGACTATTAGCAGTAATCTCATGTATCCATGAAGAATGGAGCCAGCGCAGCCAAGGTTGTGGTCTTTACAAAGGTCTAGAATATGGTTGAAATGGTAGACCTACATTCCTTAAGCCTGGAACCACTAAACACACTCATCCTTTTTTTCTCTACAAAGTTTCCACTCCATAACAGAGGCAGAAGGCCTTCAGAGTATTTAGTGTCCAACTTTAGTGTATGGGTGCATGATGGAAGGACGTCTCAACTTAGAATACTGCTTCGCTTTGAACCATCATCTTTGAGGAGTCTTGTCTTCCCTTGTCCAACCTGTGATTTGAGTCATGCTCCTAACTTGGGTGTTCATAGCCTTTTTATCCCCTATATCATGGAGCAAGCATGCTGACCTTTCTGAGAAATGGCCACTCTTCTCTCTTCCTGGGATGGCCTTTCTTTTTCATTCATGTGATCATTTCATTTCAACACCTGCAGCAGTACTAGAAGTTTCTCTATGATTAGAGCAAGGACCATCCTCTGAAAAGCCTTTATGATCTTATCTTTCAAGGATCCTTTTCCTATGGGAATTTCACTAGGAGAATTTCTTGTTCTCTCGACTAAGATGATCATTTGAGCATAGGAACTGGACCGGTGCACAATCTTGGTACTTAAGCATGAGATGGAAATAGGGCAGGAGGTTAGATATATTTCCAAACTCTCACTGCTTTATGACTGGTCTTGAGAAGGTACCCAGATGTGTCTACAGACTACTTGGCAGGTCTTTCCATGAACCTCACTATTCACGAAACACAGTGTCTTCCAGCAATTCATGGAAATGTGGGGAGGCATAATTAATTCAGATGTCTCTTTTTCTTCCATCTCCTACTGGTCAATAAATACTTTCTGAGGGTTACCATCCCCCTTTAGGTGGCTAGACTACATGGACTAGTATCCATCCATTTGGTTGGATTCACGTACTTCATGTTGCTTTCAGTTAAAAGAGGTCAGGAGTTGAAGCAATTTTATTTATTCATTCATCCTTTATTTAGTGTTTTGAAGTAGACAGAATTGAATGCAGTATGACACTGACATATATTTATTAATAATGTCAAAAAACATGTTTCAGATTTAGAAAATTGAAATATAAATTCTATGTATCAGCTCAACATACATTGAGTCATATATGATGTGACTATGATTGCAACAATGGACTTTGAAAAATTAATTTGGAGGAAGCAAGCTTACTATATTTATTGGATTATATTTATTATATTTACTTATTTATACTTATTTACTTATTATATACTTATTATATTTACTGGATTATTTGTCCACTGGTCTTGAAGGGCTTTAAATTGTTATATTACTATCTCAATTAAGAATCTATTTATTTTGTTTGTTCTTAAGTCAGAATTTGGGAAAAAACATCTGTAATCCCAGGATTTTGGAAGTGAAAGCCAAAGAATATCATTTAAACACATTCCATGATTTGTCTATCATTAGTACTGGTAAATTGTTCATGTGTGTGCTTGTATCTGATTTGGATTCTTCAGGCTGTACCTCCAAGGGCAGTACAGGTGGACATCTGATGATGCTATTTTTATTTTTTTAGAAGTCTATAGTTCTTTTTATAGTGGCCACACTAAATTAACACTTTCACCAATAGAGGACAGATTTCTCTTATTCTTCCATATTGGTCAAAATTACTGAATATCATCATTGTGACAGGAGTGAAATAGAATCTCAGTGTAGTTATGATTTGTATTTTTCCCCTGATAGTTAAAGATGTTGAATGGTTTTTATATTTTGTGAGTATTTATACTTCCTTTGAAGAAAAAAAATGAATGTATAGTGCATTTGTACATTTGTAGATTGGATTATTTGTCCACTGGTCTTGAAGGGCTTTAAATTGTTATATTACTATCTCAATTAAGAATCTGTGTACTCATCCTCTCTTGGGTGAATAGTTAGAAAAGTTTGCCTCCTTTTCTGTAAGCCATTTCTTTACCCTATTGCTTCCTTTACTGTTCAGATATTTTTAGTTTGATGCAAAACTATATGGCAACTCTTTTCTAATATTTCTTGAACTGTTAGAGTCCTTTTTAGAAAAGCATCAGCTGTACCAAACTTCGGATGCTTCCCTTGACTTCCTGGAGCAATTTCAGTCTTTACATTATTTAACTAATTTTTAGTTGCTTTTTACATGACAGAGATCTCATGTTAAACTACCATTTCTTTGGTTTATTGTTATTTTTAAATATGTTTTGAGATTAAAATATAATTATATCATCTCCTCTCCTTTCCTTCCCTGCAAATATGTTCACATACTCCATTGCTCTCTTTCAAATTCTTTTTTTCTTTGTTTTAACAAGTATACTATCTTAGAGTTTTATTGTTGTGAATAGACACCATGACCACAGAAATTCTTATAAAGGAAAACTTTTAACAAGAGCTAGTTGACAGTTTCAGAGGTTTATTCCACTACTGTCATATTGGGAAGCATGGCAGCATGCAGGCATTGAGGAGGAGACTGTGTTCCCCATTGACTGGAACTTCAGCATAAAAGACCTCAAAGTCTGTCTGTATAGTGACACGTCTGCCAACAAGCCATACCTACTCCAACAAGGCTACACTTCTTAGTAATGTCATTCCCTATGGTCAAGCATTCAAACACAAGAGTCTATGGGGACCAAACCTATTCAAACAACCACAAATATCATATGTGTGAATATGTTCTTTTATGTACATATATATTCCAAATATATAAGTGAAGAGTTGTAGATCCCAGTGCCAACTTACATTACACAACTCCTGAATCTTAGACTCAAGGATTATTGTAGAAGGGAAGGTGGAAAGAGTGTAAGAGTCAGAGTAATGGGGAGTTGGCTGTGAGGTGGACTACTAGAAATGTCAGAAGCTATACCCATGATCTCACCAGCATGGCTACCTAAAGAATGACATTAATAGACATGCTAATGTGGAAAGGGAAAGCCAACAGGTCTGACCCCCAGACAAAGAACTACAGGCTAATGAACATTAAGAAAGAGTGAAATAGTATTCACCAGGTACAAGCAAAGGAATTGGTTTTCTAATACCAAAGTGTCAACACATGTAAGTAACATTATACAGTACAGGTTCTTAGATCCAGCCTGAACACTATTCTATACAGTTTTCTATGGTCTTGATTTAGTGGTAGCCACACAGGGCTACATGCTAGATGCTGGCTGGAAGAGCATGGTTTGTAGAAGAAAGAGAGAGTGGGCAGGTCTTCTGTAGCTGTCAATGAGACATGGCATAACAAGTTGTAGTAAGACTAGGCACCTCCTCTCTTATGTAGGCTGGACAAGAAAACCCAGAAGGAGGAAAGGGTCCCAAAATCAGGCAAAAGAGTCAGAGACAGGCCCTGCTCCAAGAAGATCAAGCTGCACAATTGTAACATATATGTGAAGGGCTAAGCCAGTCTTATGCAGACTCCCTGGTGAGGCCCTATGAGCTCAGGTTAGTTGATTCCTTGGGTTTTCTTATGGTTTCCTTGACTCCTCTGGATCCTATAATCCTTTCACCAGCTCTTCTGCAGGATTCCTCAAGATCCATCTAAAGTTTGGCTGTGGGTCTCGGCATCTGTTTCTACCAGTTGCTAGGTGAAACCTCTGTGATGACAATTGGACTAGGTACCAGTCTGTGAGTAAAGCAGAGAATCATGAAGAGTCACTTCATTGAGTGCTTTTTTCCACTCATGTTTTGGTTCTATTTTAGGTCTCTGGGCTATCCAGCCTCTGGTTCCTGGCCCTCCAGGCAGTGTCAGGGGTGGACTCCTGCTCCTAACATGGGTTTCAAGTTGGACCAGTCATTGTTGGCTTCTCATAATTTCTGTGCCACTTTTACCCCCAGCATATCTTGCAGGCCAGACAAATTGTAGATAGAAGGTTTTGTGGCTGGGTTGGTGTCTCAGTCCCTCTACTGAAGTCTTGCCTGGTTGTAGGAGATGGCTGGTTCAGGATCCATATCACCCAATGCTGAGTGTCTTAGCTAAGGTCACCCTCATAGATTACTGGGAGTTTCCATTGCACTAGGTTTCTGCCGAGTCTCAGAGATGTTCACAAATTTGAGGGTTCCAGTTATTTCTCCCAGTACTCTTTTCTTTCATCTTCCTCTCATCTGATCCCTCCCGCTCCCATCCCCACGCCCCATCCAGACCCCTTCAGCTGAGATGTCTACTCTATTACTAAATTTGTTTTAATCCTTTGTAACTTTTATGTGTATCATCGTGTTGTATGTAAATAGAGGTAATTTTCCACCTTTTCTTTAAAAAAAGACTTATTTTCATTATTCTTAATTATGTACTTGTATATGTGTATTGTATGTGTGTCTCTGCATCTGTATAGCTAAATATGTGTGTTAATGTTTGTGGAAGTCATAGGCATGAGAACCCTGAACATAGAGTTTCAAACTACTTTAAGCTTTCTGAAGTTGGTGTTTAAAGTTAATTGGGGTCCCCTGGAAGAGCATCAAGTTCTCTCAAGTACCAAGCCTTCTCTCTGGCCCCTAATTTTACTTCTTTTGCCCAATTTGGATACCCTTTCTTAGTTTGTTGTTCAAATGCTCAGGCTAGGACTGATAGTGGAGTCTGTAAGAGGTGGGAGTGAGTGCCTCACACTAGAGGAAAAAATGTCCATGTTCTCCCACTGATGATGGTATTAACGCAATGTTTTCTCTACACAGCTTTAGTGTGATAAGTTTCCTTGTACATGTAATTTGTTGACTCATATTTTTCACAAAAGAATATTGACCTTGTTTAAACACTCTGTAAAGGCATCCATTGTAATAATCATGATGTTTCTGGGTTTTGTTGACATATGACAACATACTAATCCTATTTGCACATTCTGAATAATCCAAAACTCCCTGGGAAAAATCTTGCAGGTCAGACCCTGCAATTCCAATGTGCGATTGAATTAAATTTTCTAGTATTTTATTAAGGAAAAGTATCCCTCTTCATTTCTTCCTTACTTTTGCTTTCTTAGTTTACGTAATGGTTCACCAGTTTTGTTTACTTAAAGAAAAAAAACCAATCAGATATGCTGGTCCCTTTGGTCTACAGTGTTGCTCAAGTTTCTTTACTGATTTTCTGTCATGATGTTGTATCCACTGCTGAAGCAAGTCACTGAAGTAGTGACCGCTTCTCCAGACTTATAATTGTGCCCCTAGATGTTTTTGATTTACTGTTTTTAGAATTTTATCTACTTTGGATTTATTTGAAAGAACTCATTTGCGCTTTGAGGCCTTGCTTTGACATACCTTTGTCTCCCATCAGCTTCTCTTCTGCGGTTTGCCTTCCTTTCTTTTGTATTCCTGAGTATGGCTGGATTGGCTCTGTTTTGTCTTCATCAAAACTCATTCAGTTTTTAGCCTTGGTTAAAAAAAAATGAGTAACCTCCTCACATTGCCTTTTGACTGCAACTCACATTGTGAATGTTGGCTTTGTCATTGCTATTCTTTTCAACATACTTTTTACTTCTTGTTCCAGTTTTTCTTTTGGCAATTTTGAAAATAGCAACACGTTCCTTAATTGCCATGAAATAAGATTTCTGAGACTATATTTCAACCATTAGAATATAGAAAGAACAGTAACATTTTCAATTATGTTACTACTTTTAACTTTGTTCTCATAAAGCTCCATGATTTTATGCCTACTTGAAGAAACTGTCGTTGGTGAAAGTGGAGTGACAGTTCAGTATGTTGATGGCATCACTCAGATATTTACTTTGATATTATTTTTATCTCTATTTCAAATCAGTTATAATTTTATAGTGTACCCTTGTGTTGTTTTCACATTTTATTCTTTATAAATAGTGCTGCTTTGGATATACATTCAACGTGTTTTAGAAAACATACCTTTCTTAAGCAAATTTTTACCTTGGATTTTTGGGGGCAGTGGTGCTCATTGGACCAGAAACACATAAGTGAAGGTGGGCTGGGTAGCTAATTAATTCTAACTATCCATCTTTGCCACATGTCCAACTCGACGGTTACAATAACATGCTGCTCACCCTGCTTTTGATGTAGTTGTTGGGGACCCAAAAACAGGTCCTTATATTTGCACCACATACACTGTACCAGCTGAGCTGTCTCCCTAGCCTATATATTTTATGTATCATTTTCTGTGTAAGCCTTCTTACTCAGTGAGTAATGTCTTCAACCCTCCTTGTGTATTTTAATGAACCCAAATATTTTGTGATTTTTGTTCTCTTGTCAACTACACATCTTTTCATCAATCTCCTAGAGGTGTGCATATCTCTGAGGGATTACAGCCTAACACAAACCATGGTTTTTCTTTTTTTCAATTTGCAATGCTATTTTACGCTAGTATATTTTAATTTCACTTTCATTTTAAACCCCATTAAACATTAAATTATTGTTTTGTAAGAGTAATATTTCTTTGCATTTATGAGTCCCCTTATTCTTCATTTCTTCGGTAACTTTTACACCTGGGATCAGTTATTGAACACTAGAAAAGTTCCCTGTATTCTTTTTCATTTGTGTTAGGTTTGTTCTTAACAAAAATACCTTGTCTGAAAATATTTTTTACTCTAGTTTTTAAAAGAATAATGCTGCTGCTATATTCTACTCTAGTAACATTTTAAAAATCTCTGACTTTCTGAGAATTTCACACATGTATACCTTGAAATATGATCGTGTCTACCTTTATTTCCACCTTCCAATTCCTTCCATATTCCCGCAGTTTGCCCTCCTCTTTTTAATTAGTTAATATTTGATAACTCTTTAATCAACTTAGTGCTACCCCTACTTGTACGGGTATGGAGCTATCCACTGAGGCAAATCTTTTGACAAGTGTAACAATGAAGTAGCTAACATTGACACTGTAATTTGCAGTCAAAAAGCTGACAGGAGGATAGTCATGGCTTTCCAACAAATAAGTATTTGCAAGGCAAAAAGATTAATGATATTTACTCAAGACCTAACCTAACCATACTCTCAGGAATACAAGATGGGTGGCTGGATCCTGTAAAGGAATGGTTCTCTTTCCCTTAGACCCTTATCATTTGTCAGTAGCTCCTCAGTAATGATTGAGCCCTAGAGGTCATCTACTCTATTGATGCTTGCTTGATAGTGTACAGTATTCTGTGGGTAACAACTCATGTTGGTGAATGCGATAGCCATGTCATGTCAAGAAGAGAGCACACCACACTATTCCTCCCTGTTCTCTGGCTTCTTTAATGTCTTTTCCAGTTTCCTCTTCTGTGATGTTCCCTGAACCTTGGTGGCAATGGGATTAATAAAGATATATTATTAGGCTTGTGGACTCAGTTTCTTCTTTTTATCACTTTGCCCAGCCAGGTGTTTGTACTTTGATTTCCTACTGGGAAAAAAACCCAGAAGCTACTCTGACCAAAGTTATTGACACAGGCCAATGGGTATAATATTGGGAAGGGAACTGGAAAACCCAATCACTTATCAAAATGACATTATTTTGCAGGTTTTACTCTAATACCTATGACCTTCTCAGCTACAAGTTTTTGGCCAGGATTGCAGCAGTAAGCTGAAATTACTTCCTATGAAGTAGGTTTTAAGCCCAATTAGAAAGCTGTTGCTTATCCCACAAGAGTTATGCCATTATTGTAAAAACGGATACATCTTGCCTGGTAGATGGGTATTGCAACATGCAGGGTCTATCACTGGGTAAAACAATTGATCTCTTCTCTTGCAGCAACATGCATGGCCCCTTCTGGAATTATAAAAGCAGTGAGGAAGTTTTTCTGCTCTGTTTTATATTGATTTCTCTCTGTCCTGCAGCTAAAGTGTGGGGTGTCTTCAATAATAGAATCTTACTCTGTAGTAACATTTTATATCATACATCATGACATTAAAAAGGAAGAGGACTGGAGGAAGAATAAATGACTCCAAGGATGGTTGAAAAAGATGTAGGAACCATATTGGTTTTGTTTATTTATAACATGCATGTGTATATGTGTGTACATGTACATATGTATGTATATATATGAAATATGATTATGCCCAATCCTTATTTTTACTTTACAATTCCTTCTCCATCCCTCAAATATACCATCTTTCCAACTTTCCATACCATTTGCTTATTTATTTATTTATTTACTTACTTATTTATTTATTTATGACACACTAAGTCTAGTTGGTAGATTTAAATGAAGGAACTCTTACTTATTTTCTCACAAAAATTCCAGTGCCTGGTATAAAGAATGCTTTTTGAGTTGTTGATCAGAGGAGTCCAATTGTCCCCCAATATAATATATGCTATTTTCATGACCCTTGGCTACCTATCAGAAATTATAACTAAAATTGTATTGCTAATGGCCCCATACACTTAGGCCTCAGGCCTTGGAGGAATTGAACTGGAATTGACAAGGAAGAGTAGCTCTCATTGTACTGGAAAGAGCTATGTAAACTGCCAAGGGAGAAAAGCAATCAATAGTTCTACCAACTTGTAATACCTATGATCCACAATGACCAGATGGCAAGATATTCTGAAAGATGCAATACTGGCACTTATGTCCTGAGGGCAACCAACAGCTATGTAATTGAGTGTAAAGTCTACTGAATAGGAACATGTCTTGTAGACTTGGCCCACTCCCCACGGATGATGATGTTATGGATCCTAGAGGACAGCCTACTACTGCCACTCCCCTAAACCAGCATAATTTCTAACTGCATTCTAAATACATAGCCTTGTATCCACAGGTAATTATTCTGTCACCCCTCATCAAAGAAACTTCTTATTGTATTAGGTGAAGGCCAAAAAGAAATCCACAATTCATCAAAATGCAGAGTACAACTGTCCATGGGGATGTCCAACACCAACTGATACATTTATGACACAATCCCTGCATGAAAGGCTCAGAGAATATCACGGATCAGGTAGACAGAAATATTGTACATGCTAGCAGACCAATGCATCTAATTTGAGACAGTATATTCTATATATTACAGCTTTACCCATGAAGTCTAATAAATGTAGTTAACTAAAGATGACATAAAAATTGAAAGCATTAGTTATCATGCCAATATGGAGAGAGAAAAGCTCCAGGCAATTAATGACTTCTGAGAAATGGAGAATCAGTTTGTTCCAAGGATGAATCCTCTGATAGGTTATCAGTCCTAAGTAATAAGCCCTGAATTCACTTACAAACACACAAACACACACACATACACACACACACACACACATCCATGTGTATGCACACATACATGTATCAGTACGCATACCTATTAATACAAAAAAAAATAAAAACTAAGAGGTCATGTATTTAACAAAGAGCATTGGAAGGGTTGGAAGAATAAAAGTGGGAAGTAATGTAAATACCATAATTATATATTAACATCTCAAGAAATAACTAATATATAATATATGTATAAAATATATATGAATATATTAATTGGTTTTGGTTTAACTTATTTCAAAAAGTCAGGCTATCACCTTGATTATTATTCTTTTGATGTAATGAGTCTTTTAAGATCTTTTATTTCAGTACTTTTTAATTTTTCTCACAGCCTGAGGTTTTCAGAAGTATCTTAATTTACATAGAGGTGTGTGTGTGTGTATGTATGTGTGTGTGTGTATGTGTATGTGTGTGTAGTAAGTCTCTCTATGTGTGAGTGGTATGTATGTATGTGTGTTGGCATACTTTTTTAAAAGCTATTTTATTGGGATCGTATATCTTTACCTTTCTTCCAACCCTTGTCCACCCTAATCCCTTCCAGCCCCCACCCACAACACTAGGCAGGAGAAAAAGAAAGGTGGAGGGGGAGTGTATAGACCTCTTTAGACTATTTCCTGTAGATTAGGAATGTTAAGTTCCTTGGGGCAAGTCCAATCTTCAAACTACTACTACTACTTCTTCTTCTTCTTCTTCTTCTTCTTCTTCTTCTTCTTCTTCTTCTTCTTCTTCTTCTTCTTCTTCTTCTTCTTCTTCTTCTTCTTCTTCTTCTTCTTCTTCTCTCCTTGTTCACAAATACTTCACACACTGAAACAAAGCAGTAACCTTTCTGCAGGTGCCCCTGGCCTTTCTCTGGGTGCTCACATTTATACCCTCTTTCAAATACTCAGAATTCTATGTGTAAACTCTCTGCAGCTGGCAAAACCATGCCTCTATTAGAGCAGGAGGCAAACCATAATCACCTGCTGTGCAGGAGCCTCTTATTCCACACATGTTTTTGATTAAAACATGAACATATTCACATAATATAACTGGATTTTTAAAGAAACCAAAACACTTACTGTGTGTGTGTGTGTGTGTGTGTGTGTGTGTGTGTGTGTGTGTGTTATGTCTGTGTCTCTGTGTGATGTGTCTTATATATGTGTCCTTCTGGTTCCCTGACCTTAAATTTGGTATTTGACCTGGGGAAGAGGTAAGAGCACAACAGGATGCAGGCAGTAGGAACAGGAAATGGAAGTTAAGAAAGATGATGAACTTGAACAAAGTGTAATGATAAGAACTTGCTACAGGAAACTCATCAATTGTTGCTTAAAGAATTAAAGAAATCTGGCAGTTAGGCTAGAAGCTTCCTATCCAGGGTCAGCTTCTCAAGTAAAAGGGGCCAAGAACATCCTTCCCACACTAAGAAAAATAATCAGTGCCTCAGAAACCATGAGCCTGAGCAAGCAGTGATTTGAAGTTTTTAAGTTGGAACTAAAGAAGAAAAAATAATTCATGAAGTTTTTTTTCTTAGTCTAAGTTAAATTAAAGTCATTTAGTTACACTTTGGATAGTTAATACATGTCATTCATTACTGGAAGGAAAATGCTAGGCAATGATCCTCTTTGAACATGGCTTTGCTTCCTTAGGTGAAGCCCAATCCTATACATCTAGTGTTTGTAGCAAATTAAGTCTCTTAGGCTCCTTTTCTTTAGTTCCCTTCTTCTATCTCTGTTTCAATTTACGTATTATTTTTGACACCAGGACTAATAACTAGCTAATACTATCATCCTATAAAGCAAATCTCTAAAATTTTACTGGCTTCTAATTCCCCCCTCAAGGAGGTTCCCAACCTTAGCTCATGCCCACGATTGGCAAACGCTCCTAAGTGTGATATTCCAATGTGGTCATATCCTCTGGCAAATAGTGGACTCTTTCTGGAGTTTCAAATCATGTAGTCTTAGCTGTTTCCATGCCCTTTCCTCCCTTAAAATATTCGAAGTTTTAAAATATGTCAGACTTTTTTCTTGGTGGTCCAACAAATGTGCTGGCTTGCCCTTGTTCACTACAGTCAACTATTGCATGAGTCCTGTCTGGCAGGGTGGATCTTCAGGTGGCAATATTGCCTCGCCCCCCTGCCTCCTCCGTGTATGTAGTAAGATTTCCAAAAATTTCGAAGTGCCTTTGTTTCTCATTTTATATTGATAACTGTTCATTATTTGAAAGTTCAGAAAATAGTGACTATTGATATTAGGTCTATATTTGTATTCTGCATTTACAAATTCTTATACCAGGTTGGAGTCAGGGCTGCCTTCATTCCCATACGAAGCACAGAATGCAGTTCATCAATCTTGGAGATGCTTGGAATGGCTGAGTTGAGGCTCAGGAATCTTAATTTTCACATAGTTCCTAGACGAGTCTGCTATGCTTCATCACATGAAGGTATTTGGAAGCCACTGAACTAAGCATGCCATGATTAAGAAGTAATTTTCTGAGTCACTATTTTTATGATAGAACGCAAGAAACTTCATGGGCTGTAAATAGGAAGAGAGATCAATTTTCAGTTCCCATTTCTAGTAGGTGAGGAAAAATAGATCTTTACAAGAAGGCTTAAAACCGCATCTTAACAGCATACCGTGTAAATCAAAGTAGAGATAATAAAATACAAAAGGCAGGATGAAAGAATTCTAGTCCTGGAAGGAGAGCCATACTGCAGCAAAGACTGGGGTAAGTTCTGCAGGGTGTCTGGCCACTTCAAGAGTTATTCAGTAAAGGGAAAAATACTCTTAAAGTGGTTAGAAGAGTCTTGAAAGAAGAAACAATACTCCTGAGAAGACCAAGTTTGTTCAGATGAGATGATGGAAGGTCATGTAGGAATGGCCCCACCAGAGAGCGATTCCTAAGGCTATTAGGTACATTAAATCAAGTGTTTTATTAGAAGCTGATCACAAAAACCACAATCATTTTTAAAGTGGTTATAGGAAAGTAATTTGTTTTTATGCGATCTCTTTCCAGAAAAAGAGCTCAGTTATTTTTAATAAATTGTTTTATGGTGTCATGTTTCCGAATTATAAAACAATTCTTAAGTATTAGTTTTAAAGGAAATACACCCCCACTAGATAATGCTCCCTGCCTGCTGAAATAAAGAATTCGGTGCCCAGGAGCAGCAGAAAACTTTAATAAGAGCAACTCATACCCAATCTCAGAAACGTGTTTGCTATGAATGGCTGTCATATGTGCCCAGAATCACCAAAACTGGCCAGTGATTCACAGCCATAAGAACAACACTTGATTCCCTGTGATTGGTTATGAACGCATATATAAAATCTAAAACTTGGAAAAGAGGCACCCAATCCTACATGTTGGAGGAAGAAACATCAGAGAAGGTCCAACACATTAACATGATCTTTAACATGGGTCACTTACTTGAACAGATATGTGTAAGAGATTCAGGCACAAAATGGCCACATATGTGACAGTGTACTCTGAAAATTTTGATAGTCTAGATATTCAGTGTTACTTATGATGCAAGTGGGGAACTAGCATGATATTTAAGAGCTATTTACCTTAAAATGTCACTTTACGTTCATGTATTATTATAATTTAAAAAGATATCCACTCTTGTTAGTTCCTATTGTTCCCTTAGACAATTTCACTTTTACATTTTTAATAGATGTGCTACCTATTTACTGTACTAATGAGGTGAACTTCTATATTAAAAGATTATTCATACTACTTATGATGATGATGGTGTGTGTGTGTGTGTGTGTGTGTGTGTGTGTGTGTGTGTGTGTGTACATACTTGGTAGTTTGTTCTCTCTTCCTTCTGTGAACTCTGGGAATAAAGGAAATTTATTTTCCCTTTCCAATAAATTATCAATTGCCAATAGCCTCACAGATAAGGGTGGGATTTTTGTGCCCTCCTGCCGCTTTGTGCTGGGATTTTGTCAGCTTGAATTTTCGACTGATATTTTTCCAGGTTTTGTATATAATGTCACCACCACTGTGAATTCATATGTGTCACTGCCATGTTGAGGGCAGAAAACACTGTTTCATTATGGTCAACCCCTACTTTTGCAATCAATCTGCCCCCTCTTCTACAATGGTCTCTGAACCTTGTAGGGAACAGACTGATGTAGCTCTCCCATTTAGGGCTGACCACTCTGTGGTCTCTATTCCCTGTATAGTGACTAATTGTTGGTGTAGTGCCAAGAAGCATTTGTGGACCCCCAAAAGACCAATCAGGAGCTGATCCGATGCAATCATACTAGAGTCTTTATTCATAAACTCAAGCTTGGGCTTAACTCACTGCCAACCTACAGGACAGTTTTGGTGAAGAAGCCCAACCTCTCATTGGGACAAGGTTTTATAGGAAATGGCAAGCAAGGGATGAGTGTTTCTAGTCTAGCATCTAATTGGAGTGGGGGCGGGGCTACTGTGGCCTTTAACATAATTGGCTGGTGCTAGGAGACAAACCATAAACTTCTGCTTTCCTCTTATTGGTGGTTGTTAGGAAGTCAAGTGCCAGGGGTGGGCTTGTAATCTGGAAGTGCAGATTTGTTGGGGAATAACCTGGAGACTGGTGCTAGATGCAGGTTTTGTTGGAGTGTAACCTGGAGATGCCCGTCTTGTTGATGGGTGGGGACCTGGAAACTAGTGTGAGGTACCAGTCTGTCAGTTAGCTTGAGTTCACCCTGAGGTAAGGTTCTCTAAGATGAAGTCTCAACTCCCCAAAATTGGTCTCTGTCAACTTTCACTTGCTGTAAACTGATTCTCTGGTAAGGGTTGAGTGATAGAAACCCCTCTGAGATCACCAATCTAACCTATGCGATACGGTTATCAACAGCACTCTTTTCAAGGAAACATTTTTATCTCTATAGCAAGTGATTCATTATTCGTGTCTACAGGCTCGACAACCTACCCATACCACTTCATCTCCATGATGACGTCCTGCTCTGCCACACTTGTTTCAGGTTCCTGGGCATAGCAAAGTCTAACTTCATGTATCAAATCCACCTTGAAATCAAGAAAACAATGTAAGGAGTGAAGCAGAAGGAGAAGTATTTGTGGGAAATTTTCAGGCTATATGGCAAATTAACAGTGCAGTCCTGTGTTTCCCAAGTTTACATAGTCAACTAGTGGTTTGTCCGGCTTCAAATTTATTTATTTATTCACTTTACATCCCAGTACCAGCCTCTCTCCTCCTACTCTCCTTCTCTTACAGCTCCTTTCCCCATGCTCCCTCCCCTTCTTTTCTGAGAAGAGCTAGCCCCTTCCTGGGTACCACCCCCTGCACACCAAGTCGCTATAGGACTACAAGCACACTCTCTAATGGAAATCAGACAAGATGGCTAAGTAAGAAAACTGGATCCACAGGTAGGTAAAAGATTTAGAGATAACCCCACTCCAGTTGTTGGGATATCTGTAAGAAGATGAAAGTCCACATCTGGTACTTATGTGCAGGGGGCCTAGTTCCAGCCCATGCTCACTCTTCGGTTGGTGGTTCAGTCTCTGGGAGCCCCCAAGGGTCCAGGTTAGTTGACTCTTTTGGTCTTCCTGTAGAATCCCTACCCATTTCAAGTCCCCCAATCCTTCTTCAAATTCTTCCACAAGACTCCCAGAGTTCCATCTAATGTTTGGCTGTGGGTCTCTGCATCGGCTTCCGTTAGCTGTTGAGTGGAGCTTATTAAAGGACAGTAATGCTAGGATCCTGTTTACAAGCATAATAGACTACCATTAACAGTGTTAGGAATTGTTTCTTGCCCATGAGATTGGTCGAGATTTGGGCCAGTCATTGGTTAGCCATTCCCTCCCTCTCTGCTCTGTCTGTCCCTGCACATCTTGCAGGCAGGACACATTTGGAGGAAAGGTTTTGTGAGTGTTTTTATGTCCTTATCCCTCCACTGGGACTTCTGCCTGACCACAGAAAGTGGCTACTTCAAGATCCATTGCTAGGACTTTCATCTAGAGTCACCCTCAAAGACATTCTCAAGCCTCCTCCTGTCTCAGGTCTCTGGTATGTCCTAGAGATATCTCCCCAGGATTTATGTTCTCTTTCCCCTGTTCTCCTTACATGAGATATCACCCACTCCCCACCAAATCCCCTCTCCATCTCATCTCCCACCCATTTCCCTTCCTCCATCCACCTGTGATATCTATTTTATTTTCCCTTCTGGAAAGGTTCAACCATCCTCCATTGGACACTATTTGTTATTTGGCTCCTTTAGTTCTGTGAACTGTAGCATGATTATCCTGTATTTTTATGGCTAATATCCATAGCATGCATGTCCTTTTGGGTCTCAGTTACCTCACAAAGTATATTTTCTAGTTCCATCCATTTGTCTGCAAAATTCATGATATCCTCGTTTTTAAGTAGCAATGAACTGTGTAAATGAACCATGTTTTCTTTATGCACTCTTCAGTTGAGGGACATCTGGGTTGCTTCCAGTTTCTGGCTACTATGAATAAAGCTTTTGTGAACATAGTTAAGCAAGTGTCCTTGTGGGGTGGGAGAGCATCTTTTGGGCATATGCCCAAAAGTGGAATAGCTGGGTCTTGAGATAGAATGGTTCACAGTCTTTTGAGAAAACACCAAATTGATTTCGAGAGTGGGTATACAAGTTTGCACTCCCATCAACAATGGAGGAGGGTTTCCCTTGCTCCAAATCCTTTCCTGCATGTGCTATCTCTTGATTTTTTTTATCTTATCAATTCTGATGAGTGTCAGGTGGAATCTCAAAGTCATTTTGATTCGCATTTCCCTTTGAGCATTCCTCTGTTGAGAATTCTGTTTAGCTCCACACCAATTTTACTGGGTTATTGGGGTTGCTGCTGTCTAACTTCTTGAGTTCTTTATATATTTCAGATATTAGCCCTGTGTTGGTTAGTAAAGATCTTTTCCCAATCTGTAGGCTGTTGTTTTGTCCTTTGTCTTGAAGAAGCTTTTCCATTTCATGGCGTCCCATTTATTATTGATTTTAGTACCAGAGCAGTTGGTGCTGTGGTCAAGAATGTGTTTCCTGTACGAATGGGTTTAAGCACTGTATCTGCAGAGCCAAACTGCCCTTCTTGCTCATTTTCAGAATTCTAGGGTCTGAAAAATGTTTTTTTTCAAATTATAGTTTGATTTTTAAAGAGAACATGTATTTTCATAATATAAGCCATGGTGTGCAAGTTTCACCTTTTTTTTAAAATGCTGGCCTGGCTCAGCAAGGGTGGGAAAGATGCAGGTGAGCATCAGGAGTGAGACCTAATGAGCATACCCAGATGAACCTCTTATAAACATGGATTCTAACCTTACTTCTGACATTCCTTAGATGCTGGAACTTGGTCAAGTCCCTTAAACCCATTTAGTTTTCATTTTTCATTTGCAAAGCAAAGCTCATGATAAAGGATTGTTATAAGAATTAAATTGGACAATATAAAACAATGAGCCAAGTAATCAGTGATATTGAAACATTGGGAAATTATTATGATTGGTGTTTTTAATATTTAAATTCACACTTGCCTTGAATTTTTTGTTTTATTAAAGTTACTACTTGCTCGTTTTTATGTCATAGAATGGAACTTAAAGGAGTAAGCAGGCCTCATCATAGTTTGATTGTAATTGAGTATAGTGACTGGGCATAATATACTCAATATACTCAATATTTCATTTTTAATATATTCCCTGAACATGTACTATAAGACAGAAATTATTCTAGATACTGAGGACTCAGGTATAAACAAACTCGGCTGTGTCTTTTATGTGACAGGGAAGCTTCACTCATAAGTTACGAAAATAATGATCTCTACACATTAAGACAATATGGTTTTACTAAGTAAGACCAGCACAACTATAACCCCAATTGACCTACCAATGTGGATGAAGGGAATCTCACAGAGCTCCATCCATAGGTGGAGAGCTACTGGTGATAACAGATGTTGAGAGAGGTAGAATCAGATCTCTCCAGGGTTGAGCTCCCTGATAGGTTATCCAGTCCCAGGTATCACCCCTCAACCCACATACAAGCCATACTTTATTGACTCAGCCCCTTCCCACCTGCTTTATCAATAACTATCTCAATCCTCACACTGAATCTTCTCCCTTGCACTTACAGCCTTCTCTGCTTGGGATGGTGTTCATCTCCGCTCTGTGGGGTGTATTCCTCCAGTTCTGCTTCTTGTATCTGGCCATCAGCTACTCCGTCCAAAACTTTTCTGACTCTGCTCTCTGAAAGAGCTCCTCTCTCACCTATGTGTTCTTTTCCACAGTGTCTGTTTATTTGGTTTGGCTTAAAACACTTGTGTCTTGTGGTAAATTATGCACCTATGTGTCAATGATCTCTCTCTCTCTCTCTCTCTCTCTCTCTCTCTCTCTCCATAGAAATATCAGTTTCACCAAGATGGCCTCTCTGCCTCCATTTTTTCTTAATGTTTAAAACATATTTTAAGAACTCCACATATGAATTGCATCTTTTGTGCTATTGCTCCTAGTGCAGGCTCATTTTGTTTGGTCTGTTTCCATAAACAAGAGAGATGAGCCTCAAACCATGTGCTGAGTGTCTTCATTTCATTCATGTAGATCTGTCCCCACTCCTATCCCCTGTCATCCCCACTGCTCACCTTGGGACACTATTTGTTGTTGGCAAAGAGAGGTTCTTTTTCTTTTGGGTATGCTATTGGTATTCCAATGGGAAGCATTTTCAGGGAGCCAGAGGATAAAAGGGATAGAAGGTATTTGTGGCTAGAATAACAACTTCTCATAATGACCCTGCTACTGGGTTTTTGTCTTCAATAGAGATGAGTAAATATATAGCATTAAGCTTGCCACTCTAAGTTTTTGTGACTGCTTTCCTTTCTCGTCCTTTTAGGACTTCTAGGGGAATTAGCCCTGTAAGGGTTAGCTTGTCTCTTCACGCTATAGTTTTCTTTAGTGTTTACAAATGATTTCTTTATTAAGATGTTTCAGTTGAAACATTCTGTCTTCATCCTGGGACCCAGACTGATGCAGAAACGATAATCGAAAGGGGGGTAGATGTGCTCTTATGGTGTCCCAACCTAATAGCAGAAACATGCAGGCTAGACTCTAATGTTGATTTTCTTTAAAGTCTCTGCAAATGTCACACTCATGAAACAAGTATTAATCACTGTATGGATTCCAGCGTGAGGGAAAGGACTCAAAATGACTTTCCCATAATTCCACGACAGATGCTGAAATCTTATCCAATATGTGAGTTAAATTATGGCATCTCATAAGAAGTGGCAGGAAACCAAGTAATTGAAGGAGAATCTAATCGAATATGTTTGAACAGGCTGACATGTGGCACTTGCTAACTTGGATTGCTTTCTGTTCTGGCTAGTATTATGTCAACTTGACACAAGCTAGAGTTATTTGGGAAAAAGGAAACTCCCATTGAGAAAATGCCTTGTCCCACCAGATTGTCTTGTGGAGTATGCTGCATTTTCTTTTTTTGGATTGATTGATTCCTGCTGTGGGAGGGCCCAGCTCACTATGGGTAGTGCCATCCTGGGGCTGGGAGTCCTGGGCACTCTAAGAAAGCAGACTGAGCAAGCCAAGGAGAGTAAGCAAATAAGTAGCATTCTTCCATAGTTTCTGCTTTCAGGTTCCTGCACTAAACTCCCAGCCTGACTGAAAGAATAGGATCTGGAAGTTGTAAACTGAAATGAATCCTTTCCTTCTCAAGTTGCTTTTGGTAAAGCGTTTTATCCTGGCAACCCTAATTAAGCTGGGTGTGGTAGCACACACCCAGCACTTGGGAGGCAGAACCAGGCACATCTGAGTTCAAAGAAAGCCTGATCTATCTAGTGAGTTCTAGAACAGCCAGGGCTATGCCACAAGACACTTTCTCAAGAAACCCTACTTAAGGTACGTTATAAGTTCTCAGTGTGAAAACCTTTCCCTCCCAAAGTTGAAGCTTCTTGACAGGGAGAGGCCTGTGATCTGTTTCCTCAGTCAGAGTAAACTCAGATGCATGAGGACCTCCTAGGGTGGGATGGTTAGGGTCCCTTTTTAAGGAGTCATATACAAATTAGCCTACAGCACAGGATGGTAACAAAGAGGGATTTCAGTGTCATTTAATGCAAACAGTGAAATGTTGAAGCTATGATATGAACTTCAAATGAAACATGAGAGTTTGGGTCAAGAAGCAGGAGACAAAGCAATAAATAGGGGTCTAAAGAATTTCAGTAGCTTATGAAATAAACCAAGTGAATTTGGAACAGGTGATAAGAACAGAAAATTTTGGGGACACTTACCGCATCTGGGGTTTTCTCTAGGAAGCCTTGGGGTGACACCTTCATAAATACCTGTGAAGGAATGTTAAAGTGAGTGTTTCCATAGGTAATACAGAAACTTCTGTGTAGACAACAGTACAACCTGAAATAAATGAGTGGGAGCTGGTTTTCAGGTTTGAGACTACAGGAGTTAATTTTCACAGGTGAAGGGAGAGACCACCATGTCAGTGATGAATGGGTCTGTTGGAAATGCACTTCAACGTGGACCAAGCAAATGAGCCAGGATTCTATTAACTACAGCAAGGCAATGGCTGCCTTAGCTAAGCCAACCATGATGGACCTTGCAAAGCTTGCTTGACATATCTTGGGGGAAGATAGAACTTTAATGGGAATGCAACTTTTGCGTTTGTTTGTTTTGGGTTTTTTGTTTTGTTTTGTTGTTGTTATTGTTGTTTCTTTCAGAGATCAACTTCGATCTCAAACTACATATCACACTTACCAACCTAAGAGCTTCCATTTAACCAGAGTCATCCTTTTCAAAAGCACCGTGGTCACTGTCTCACGTATTCTTACTAAAGAATGTGTCCCAGGAAGATCTTAATCTAGCCTCCTTCTAGCATTTAGAATCTAGGCAGTAGATTCTATATAGATTCTAAATAGACTTTTTGGAGCATATTCTTCATGTAGGTAAACCACAGTGCTTGCATATATGCCATTAATTAATTACAACTGATTTTATAAATGATAGTAAATGAGGCCTTGAGAGATGGCTCAGATATTAAAGATTATGTTCATAACCCCAAACAAATGATATTACACTGATTTCCACCTCTGGACACTATAACTTTGCCCAGTTTTGTTTTCATTACAGTTAGTCTTTTCCACTGATCCTCTCCTCCACTTTTGTCTTCTTTCAAAATCCTATGTGTTTTTGTGGATTCCCTTCTGTAAAAAAATCTTTTCTATGCTAAATGTTCTGCATACATTATATAAGTACTCTGGGTGTGTGTGTGTATGTGTCAGTGTGTGTGTGTGTGTGTGTGTGTGTGTCCGTGTGTGTGTCTGTGTGTGTGTGTCTGTGTGTGTGTCTGTGTGTGAGTCTGTGTGTGTATGTCTGTGTGTGTGTCTGTGTGTGTGTCTGTGTACATGCCTAGAACCCTTAGATGCCTGAAGAGGGCATCAGGACTCCTGGAAATGGAGTTAAAGGAGGTTCTGAATCATCAGCATCGGCAGAAGTAGCCAGTGAGTGCTCTTAACCATTGAGTTATCTCTCCAGAACCCTCTGTATGTACTCTCTAGTCTATGACATTTGTCAGTGTGTTTGTTTCTGTGGTCATGTTAATTCAGACACCATTATTTACATGTGTTACATATAGAACACATTATTGTGAATTAGGACTTTATGAAGTAGTGATTTTAAAAACGTAGTCTTTTTATAAATCCTAATATAGAACAAGGCACATCTCTTCCAGTTCCTGTTTCTAAAGATGCCCTGCGTAGTCTTTGATTAGAGTTGAATTGTATTTGTGGAGCATTTTGAATTGATTTGACATCTCCTCCGTGGTATAATTGTATTACGGACATAATTTTCCCTCCAGTTATTTGTGCTCTTTCTAAGATATCTTGGTGATATTTTTTAGCAGCCTCTCTTGGGTCCTTAAACACCATTGGTAAGATTTACTCTTCAGTATTTTGCAGTTTTCTTTGCTGGGTGACTTTATTTGAACGTTTATATTTTCTTATTATTTATTATTGATCTATAAGAACACACAGATCTTTATGTACTATTCATTTCAAATGCTTCAGCTCTAGTATCTGTATGTATAATTTATGTAATGCATTCTGTAATACATTTTATGTAAGTTCTCCGTTGATGGCCTAGAACTCTCTTTAAGTAAACAATCACATCATCTACAAATAATGATGCTTTTATTTCTTGGTTTTCAAGCCTTGTCTTGTGCTTTCTTACCTTTTTCCTCTGACTAGGTAATAGGAGGCGTGTGTCACACTAGGAAAACAATCTCGGAGGCACTGATACTCAACAGCAAAAGTAAAAATTTAAAATTTTGATAGGCCATAGGAGTGATATAGGGGCATGCAACTTTTTCTAAAGCAAAGTACGAAAGTGGGAACCAAAAGGAAAAAGATACCCATATTTACTTGTATTAAAAAGGAAAGCCCTTGGTAGAAAATAATGCTCAAAGAAAATGGGGAAAATGAAAATATAAGCTGTAAATGGAAAAGTTTCAACTATAATACATACATGCACTGACTATTGTAAAGAATAGTCAGTAACTGGCTCTTTGGGGGATAAGAGACTGTTAAATATGCCATTGGAATGTGAAAGCACTCATTTCACAAAGAAGCGTTGATGTTCACAATATTTCTTAAACTTGAAGTAGCATGTGAAAACGGCAAGAAAACCAACCACTTCAGCAAGAACTACCATGGAAGGACACGTATGTCTAGACAAGTAGAAGGTTTGTGTTCAATGGGAGATGTGTCAATTCGGTCACTGTAGGAAGAAGTTTAAGAGGAATGATTTATTTCCCATCTAGTGGCTATCAGATTTGCCTGTCAGTATAGCCCTTACCATTCTAAAAACTATTTCTTTTATGTTTTTGAGATTGTAATCTAGTGTCAACCTTTCCTCCTTCTATTTTATTCCTCCAAACCCTCCCATACGCCAAATTCATGGGCTTTGTTTTCTGTAACCTCTATTTCATGATTTGAAAGATTCTCTCACTCCTACCCTAGGAATTTAATCTTTTGAAGATATACAATTTAATTTAAGAACCTTAAGTACTTTCCCCCATAAAGACTATAACCTTGTATATCCTATTTTCCTTGGAGACAGAGTCTTGTATAGCTGTGTTACCTGCAACTCGCCAAGTGGCTGGGGCTCGCCTTGAATTCTGATCCTCTTATCTCTGCTTCCCAAGGACTGGGATTACACATCTACACTCCCATGCTTGGACTAAATATTTTCTTAGACAAGGAGGAACATCTCTTTCCTTCTGAGGATCTCAAAGCACTTGTCAACTTGTATCAAATAAAGGACAGGGGATTTCAAGACCCAGGATGGAGGGTAAAAAGTGAAATAGAAAAGATATTCTTGAAAATGAGAAAACTGAAGAAGAGTGGATAAAAACAGCTGTCCAGTAATGTGGCTGGTACTTGCATTCAAGCCTCAGAGCAGATCTAGAACTGGCTTCTTCCCCTTTTCGCCTCGCTACTCTTACCTACTGCCTAAGTCTGAAAGGGAGTCAGCAATGACTGCTGTTCTCTTAACACCTGCATGTTCCTATATGTGCTCACTTAATGTGTCCACAAGAAAGACCCCAGGTTACTTCCAAATCTCCTTAGTGGAAAACTTCACTTCCAAGAGACACAAAAAAGGCTCTCAACAGGTACCCTATGTAGGAACACCAAGGAATGGACCTGAGTTATTGGGGTCACTGTTTTTGATGGAGAGAGGGATTCTGGTAAGTGGGACATAGAGGAAAAGCAAACATAAAAACTAGGGCATGAACTCTTTAGTGCCCAGAGGAAGTCTGCCCACTGCCTTACATCTACCACTGACCTAGTCTGTTCAATCCTCTTTTTTCATTGGATACTTTTAAATTTACATTCCAAATGATATCTTCTTTCCCAGTTTCCTGTGCATGAACCCCCATCCCATCCCTCCTCCCCCTTCTTCTATAAAGGTGTTCCTCCACCCATCTACCCACCCCTTCCTGCCTCCCCACCCTGACATCCCCTTACACTGGGGGGTCCAGCCTTGGTAGAACCAAGGGCCCCTCCTTCCATTGCTGCCCAACAAGACTATAGTCTGTTCAATTCTATCCCACAGTCATGTGAACTTGTTTTCTTTCAGCACTGTCTTCCTTACTGTTAGTTTCTTCGCAGACTGCCTTTTAATTAAGCTTCTAATATATCTATTTAAGGCCTCCCCAGACTGATTAATCAAATGCCACTAGGAAACTGAAATCCCATCATAAAACAGTTACTAATGTGTAAGGGGGGATTATTAAATTGCTGTTTTATTGCCCAAATTGACAAAGATCAGTGATGAAGAGTGAATGCAAAAGAGTCGCGTGGCAACGCATTCATCTAATTAATGAAGTGACAGCTTTATGCTGTGAAGTAGCAAAAGGACTTGACAAGACTCATGACTTTCCTTCCTGACTAGAGCAGCTGGAAGGCTGTTTCCTAATGTCCTCAGAAAGCTTTGGCAGTAATGCATTAACCTTGTAGCACTCAAGGAAGGGGGGAGGGGCAATTAGCTTCCTCATGTAGTGTCAGAAATTCAAGTATTTCCCTGTCTCCACCTAATTTGCCAGCATTCGCTCCTCCACCATACACAATGCTTATCTGTTATCCCTAATGTGAAGCTTCTTGACCTGTTGAATGAAGATTGGATAAACCAACAAATAATGACATGAATTTCCCCAGGAAGCAAAAGAAGTAGAAACATGGACATAGTTTATTAATGATTCTGAATTCATAAGCCCTTCTGAAACAGCAGAGAACTTATGCTGAATTAATCAGACATGAATAATACTACAGAATGTTTTTGATAACTGGTTAGACTATCAGATGACAAGTCAGGCAACTTAATCTGCATTTTTAGTAGGTTATTATTTTATTTGATTTATTGTTCCTGGCTACTTCTGTTGTGTGACTAAATATTTTGGCATTGGTATGTTTGTATTCCGCTTAGATAGGGAATGAAAAGTAAATGGATTCTAGAACCACCCCCTACCCCCAAATTTGAGAGTCTCTGGAGATCCAATGAAAAATACTTTGCTCATTTTGGGATCTAGGGCATCCCAGATAGAAAGGTTGCATGGTCCTCCAAAGGCCGACTTACTTCCAATATTCAGCCAGTCTCCTCTTTCCCTGTTTCCTCTCCAAGCATCCTTTGTTAAAGTACAGCAGGGAACATTTGCCTCTTTTATGCATGTTTCCTAAGCCCACATTGCTAGGTGGAGCCTCAATCAGGTGTAACCCCAAGGTTATATGCATGAAGCTGGCTTCTGGAAACTAGTGGTTTCAGAAGGTAAATGATTATAAATGTAAATTTCAACTCCCCACGGGGCTGCTTGGCTGAGAAGGATTTGTGGGCTTGGCACAGCTCAGTGGTAATTATCTAGACTTGAACATGGATTCTGTTTCAAGGGGAAAGACATTTGGCAGCAGTTCTTACGGACGCTAAAAGGCCACATCATTTCTTTCCCAAGGATGCCAGAACCTCTAATTTCCAGACCGAAAATGTCAGTTCTCTTGACTCACCAGCATCCTGGTCCCCACCAGCTTCGGCAGAACAGGTATGCCTTTTATTCTGGAACAGTCACTGCAGGAAAACACAGCAGCTGCAACCTGGCAGAATAGCTGTGTCCCTGGCATCTAATTTATGCTGGTCCGTATGGGATGGGTTTCAAATCTCCAAAGCCAAACATGTGCTTCCTTTGGAGGGCTAGACTAGACTGCAGGTGCTTAAAAAAAAGAATGGCTCCAAGCTCTCTCTACAGTCCACATAAAGGATTCACACCTTTTCATGTTGAGTCAGCAAAAGGAGCAACAAAAACAGCTTTTGTTGTTGTTGTTGTTGTGTTTTTAATTTTAGGTCTACTGCCTGTCAAGTCACAGCTCTCACCCTTTAAAGGTTTGAAGTCTGCTAGGGTAGTATTACATTTACAATCCCAACAGAGTGTGATTTCAAGTAAAATCGAGGGGCGGGGAAGAGGGAACATAACACATTCATTTATTCAAGCAACTCACAGTAGCTTAGTATCTGCATGTAGATGATGATGAACACGTAGGATGATCTGTCCTTCAGTGCTCACTTGACAAATGTTTGCTGACTACTTTTTATAAGGTAGCCCCTATGCTATATGAGGTAGATCTCACACCATCACACCATGAAGCTAAATAGGGATCCTCCCTGTCAAGGGGTTATTTATCACTCATTCATGTAAACAGTTCACAGTGCTAAGAAAAAACATAACAAAACTGTGGGGGGAAAAGATTACCTGACATTCCAATCTTACCTCTTTGGTGTATCTATGTGGCTGAATAAATGACTGCATTTGTTTATGCCTTGCAACAGGGTTCTGCTTATTTGATCAAAGGCAGTTACATAAGCACAACACCTGTTGTATTGTTATGCACCTAGAAATTAATAGTAATTAATTATACATATAAATATGATTTTTTATTGCAAAATGAGCAATTCCAGGGTCTGGATGATGTGAGTTGAGTTTCAAAGCCCAAAGTCATCAAGAGCAAAAAGAAGCAGTATGTCCAAAAATCCCAGGAACCTTAGATAGCCAGATGCTGTGCAAGGACTGGAAAATATTGCTATGGGTGGAATATGGAGCTAAGAATGGAGAAACATGGTGGAGGAGAATCAACCTGGACAGGAAAGCCTGACCATGAGACCCCACTGTGCCATATTATAGAGGGGGATTCGTACTTTGCAGATGATGGAAACTGCTGGATAATAGCTATAGGGATGTTTCCTAAAGCAACCATGGTAAAGCTCGCTCTATACTAGGTAGAATGGAGACTGTATGGCCAGTGGCCTGGAATCAAGCAGTGGAGAGACAGAAGCAGAGTTTGAGCAGTTCATTGTCTGACACAAAGGAATTTTGGCTCTGCCTTGGAGCAGCTCAGGAGACTGTTGGTTATTTTATGCAAGAATTCCAGTAGTGCCTACTGATGAGCCTCAGTACATTTTTTCCTTTAAATTGTTTCTGATTGTTTGACTTCTGTCTGTCTGTTCTATTACTTATACTTTATAAGAAATAAAGATGCTTTGCTTGCAGTTTCCACTATAACTCTGATGGTTCACATTTGCCTGCAGAATCTCGGGTGCTTTGGTTACACATTTGGGTGACTTGGACTAGCTCTATGCATAGATATGGCTTTGTTTCTTAAACTCAAAACCAGTCATGATTTGGCCTGTCTAGTAATTTTGTGGAAGACAACCTTAGGAGATGTGCTTGAGACTGAGCTGGGTAGTCACTGGCTTTCTGTGGATGCTTTGTACTGTGGGATGACCACCAAGAACAGCAGCAGCAGTGGAGTACAGGTATCTGGAGTCTGGAAGACAAGGTGTGGGCTACAAAGGGCATTGCTGGAGAAGTCACCCAAGCCCTTGGAGGAGCCCAGAAGATAGTGAGTGGATCCCAGATATTGGACAGTTAGAATTTGATTTCACTTTTGATTGTGACTGTGCCCTGATATTTTTCCCTCTTGAAGGAAGAAAGTATTTTAGTGGAGCCCACAGTTAAGAGGCTTTGAATTTTAAAAAGACTTCGAATTTTAAAAGAGAGTGGATATTTTAAAGTGACTGAAATTTTAGTATGTAAGAATTTGTAAAGACCATGGGATCTAAACTTATTTAGATCTTGGGGATGAATAAGAAAGTAAGGATTGAGGCTTAATAGTGATGTGTTTGTGTGTCAAGTTGACAAGGGGCCAATTGTACTGGCTGGTTTTGTGTGTCAACTTGACACAAGCTGGAGTTACTACAGAGAAAAAGAACCTCCCTTGACAAACTGCCTCCATGAGATCCAGCTGTAAGGCATTTTCTCAATTAGTGATCAAGGGTGGGAGGGCCCACTGTGCATGGTACTGTCCCTGGGCATTGGGTTCTATAAGAGAGCAAGCCAGGGGAAACAAGCCAGTAAATGACATCCCTCATGGCCTCTGCATCAGCTCCTGCTTCCTGTCCTACTTGAGTTCCTGTCCTGACTTCCTTTGGTGATGAACAGCAATGTGGAAGTGTAGGCTGAATAAACCCTTTCCTCCCCAGCTTGCTTCTTGGTCATGATGTTTGTGCAGGAATAGAAATCCTGACTAAGACAATTGCTTTCAAAAGTAAATAGTAACTTTTGTCTATGAATATAAGTCAAATATTTAGAAGGTAGCTTAGTAACATGTCAATTTAGCTAAGTGACAGTAGTAAGTAAGTGTAGGAGTAAACCTATACTCCCAGGCTGAAATTCCACCTTAATTTCTCTGTATTTTATAACCCAGTTGTATGGTGTCTTCAGTAATATGGTCTTAAAAACTTGTTCTGAGGTTAACCCAGAGGAATGGCAGGAGACTGCAAGATATTGGGGTGGGGGGTGTCTAGAGCCACTGAGACCAAGAACTCACAAGACACCTTCACTCCCAAAGGCAGCAAATGCAGGAATGAACGGCTGTTCAATGCACCGAGAATAAAAAACAGTCAAGGAATCAGTCAAAAACAGGGCATTTATTCTACTCAATCTAAGGTTCAGGAAACATCGGAGAAGAGAGAATGTAAGAACTGGAAGATGGGGAGGAAGAATGTCTAGAACACGTTATCTTCTAGGCATGATTCAGCAGTGCAGTTATGGTCTCAAGAAGCTGCTTATACTGACACTGCCAACATGGGTTGGGGTGGCACAACCATCATCTTAATTGCAACTTGACTGGTTAACCTGACACATGTCAGTGATCTTCATACCCATGATCACACAAACAACTTTGGTTGAACTTAGTAGATACCAAAGCATAAGCAAAGAATAGGAATGTTGGAATGGAATTAGATTTGCTGGAAAATACAAAAGGAATAGGAGGAAGATAACAAGAGTGTGAGGAGTAAAAGGAATAAGAATTCACTATGCTTTTTTTTTGAAACCACTAAAGAGCAAATTTAATAAGTAAATAAAACTAAGTGTAGACATAATGTTATTGTGTACTAGGTAGAGAATATCTTTGTATTATTCAAATGCTGATTTATGTGCCCCCATATCTGGTTGTAATCCTTATTCTAAGAATCTTCTGTCTCAATGGCGTATAAACATGGCTCCCCAATCATTCCCTGAATGATCACAAAACTACCTGATCACCAATCTCAGAGCATGGGAGAGAACAGGGCTGGATTTCCTCCCAGCTGGGGAAAGGGCAAGAGAGAGAGAGAGAGAGAGAGAGAGAGAGAGAGAGAGAGAGAGAGGGGGGGGGGGGAGGATTAGCCATAGGGAGAGGGTCCAGGAGACATCATGAGAACACACATGGAGCCTAGAGAACCGGATCAATACTAAAATGCAAGTATCATGGGGATTTTTACTGGGAGGTAGCCAGATTAGTTTAGACGATTAAAATAGAGAAATACTGATCAGTTGTGCTCTTAAAGCTTGTTAAATAAATATAATAGTTTAGTCTCAATTATTTGGGAGCTAGCTGGGTTATGAGGAAAACTGCAAAATGCACTTACAAAAAATGCCACTAGACAATAAGTAAATAGGTCCTGCAGAAATAACTCAGTAACATGTTCACCATGCAAACATGGAGACCTGTGTTCAGTCCTCAGAACTCCTGTAAAGAAGGCTGGTATTGAGAGACCTAAGCAGAAGCAGAGGACCAGGTCCCAGGGTGAAGCACATTTGGTCAGCTACAGCTGCTGGGAGTCACTGGTCCTACCACATTCCTTTCTGCACTTAGCTGGGTCAGGGTAGGTTTGCGTCCCAAGCTCCAGCTTGTGCTGAATAAACCTCAGGTGAATTGCATTAAAGTCAAGTCCTAGTGGTCTTTGGGGATCTCATGATCTGGGCATAACAATATGACGCATAATCCTTATTGTCAACTAAAGCACAGAAACTACAGGTCCACAAGATTCTGAAAGATGCAAAACAGAAGATGATTTCTGAGGAATAATTCCTGAAATTGATCTCTGCCCTGGACAAGCACATCCTCATGTATGTGTATGTCCACTTAAACGCAGGTGTGCAGGCACACATAGATGCAGATTAATATAAATATAATATTAACATAAATATAAGGTATACATCAATATCTATAAATATAGTAATAAAATATACAGTGTATTGTGGATCTTAAATATAAATCTATAGAAAGGGGATAGAGAATGTCTGATAGAAAGTCAAACTCCAGATACTCAGCTTTCAATTTCCATTTCAAATTCACTTCCTTTTTCATGGGGTCGAAGTGTCTAGAACGCTAGATCCTGGGCCTTCAGCCTGCCCCTGTTCAGTCAGTAAGGATGCTTGTAGCCTTCTTTCTGCAGACACCCAGGCCCCAGCTCTCACCTTCCATTTCCAGAATACCTTCGGACCTTTTGTTTCTATCTCACAGTCTACGAACAGGTGACGCACCAGGTTCTAGGAGGGAGAGGTTAGTTTTGTTCAAGTAAAAAGGCTTCTGTTTTAAGGATTTGTTATATATATATATATATATATATATATATATATATATATATATATATAAATTGTCAAAGTAATTTACTGTTGTGAGAAGCACACTGGGAGGCATGTGCTACCATTTAGGCCTTCATAGTAGTTTCCTAGTAGTGAAACTGAGGTTCTGTAAAATATGCTTCAGACTTCCTCTCTGTGGCCCAAAGGGTATGCTGGGAGCCTGGCTTCTTTGCTTGTTGTAGGGTGAGATACATTCAGGGTTGGGTAATAATCCTGATACTTCAGTGTTTTGTTACACTGTGTTGGTATAATTCTTAATGTCCTCTTCATTGCCAATTTATTTATTCACTTACTATTACCAACAGCTACTTTTATTCCTGACTTGGGGTTACCATTTTATTCAATACAGGGAAGGAAGCAGATGTGCTCTGAAGGAGCACCTACATGGTGTCCACATTTTTCACATCCTAAGAACTAGGTGATGAGGTTGGGTATGGATGTATTTCAAAAGACATGGCTCCCTTGCAAGTCTGATCTTACAACCAGTAGTGTCAGCTGCACTCAGGGCTATGCTAGATATTCAAACACAGAACCTCTGCTGCTCATACCTGGAATCAGAAACCTAAGCCAAAGGCCTGTCGGTAAAAGCCTGTGCCATAATCTTGGTATACCACAAACTCTCCCTTTTGTTTCTTTTAAAGAATTGATGGTTTCTGTGGATACAGTTGCAGGCATTTCTGGGACTGCATTAAGGGTAAATGCCATGGGAGCATGAGAGGGGATATTTTGAAATAAAGGTATTTTCAGAGACTCATTAGTTTAAAAGAGTCTATATTTGGCTTTTATTTAAAAAAAGAAAACAAAACGGGAAATATTTTGTAACGAGTGCCTTGTTGAAGATGTGGAAGTGGCCTATTTTGCATACTTTCGAATGCACTTTCTGGATGGATGGCAGTGTAGGCTACCTTAAAACTATGGCCTGGAAACTGGTGGACCAACACACAGACTAGGAGGGATGCCTCACCATTACTAGTTCTCACTGTCAGCATTCTTGTTACCATTGGCAGGGTTATGATCTAAGTCAACCCTGCACTCAAGGTCATGGTGACATTGTTATTACAAGTCATCTAGTAACCTTCGATCTTTTTCTGGGATGTGGATGTCAGATAATAGGAGCTGGGTATAATATTAGTGATAACCCTATGTGTTCAGATTTACTTACCCCTTCCAATGATGGCTTATTGTGTATTTATTGACCCCTTGTGCATTTATTTCTCTCTCTTGTGGGACAACTGGACCATGCCACGAGAAAGAAGAACTGGTAAGGTTGAGTGAGCTCAGATCCTGAGAATCTCAGACCTGAGAACAGCGGGTGTGAAGCCATTCTCTGCTTACCTCTACCTGCGCTGGAATACATAACCACAATGCATCACTGAGAGGACATCTGGAGTCCTTCCTCAAGCAAATAGAGCATCACAAACTGAGCCAATAGGGAACACTTATGCCTAAATCCCACCCTACTCCTCAATGTGAATAGAGTCCCTGATCACATGGAATACAGTACACGAGTTATTTCACAGACAATTTGAGAGTGGCTATTTTACTGAGCTGTTCTCTTTCCCGAAGCTTTCATCGCTGGGTCTTGGTCCTGCCTGGCAGGCCAGGCTCATGCTGCTGACGCCCCTGCCACTGACCCTGCCACTGGCGCTGGCACTGCCCCTGCCTGTTAGCAGGATCTTAGCTACCTGTCCTGCAAAGGCTGCTCCAAACTCTTTGGGTCTATTCTAAGAGCTGGAACACTTCCGGCTTTCCAGGCTGGACCAAGAGGCATGGAACCTATATGCTATATGTCCGAGTTTCACTTTATCCTTTGGGCGGATACTATCTCTTCTCTGTCTCTCTTTTTCTCTGTCTCTGTCTGTGTCTGTCTCTCTGTCTCACATTACATTATCTCTCAGGAGGCTTCTATGCTCTTTAAGTAGACACTTAGGAAAGTCTCAGTCTCTCTCTCTCTCTCTCATCATATTATCTCTCAGGAGGCTTCCTCTATGCTTTATAAGTCGACACTTATGAAAGTCTCTCTCTCTCTCTCTCTCTCTCTCTCTCTCTCTCTCTCTGTCTCTCTCTCTCTCCCTCTCATCATATTATCTTTCAGGAGGCTTCTCTATGATCTTTAAGTAGACATCTATGAAACTTGTCTTCAGGATTTCCTTCATGGCAAGAAATACTTCTATGCTTAGATTAAAGCTGTAATTCTGTCTCAGAGATTACTCCTTGGATTCATTATTTTCATAGGGTGAAAGCAGCAGGAGCAGAGACATTCTTCACACTGAGACATTATGTCACACTGGAAGACTATATGATTTACAGTTGAAAGTGGATCTTAAGATTCCCATTTCTAGGGAAGTCGCATGAACTAGGAAAAAGTAACTTGCTTTTTCACTGCCATGTTCTAGCTCTAGGTATTATCTCATTTATAATGGCTTCTGCTTCTCACCTCAATTCCGTAGTACATCTATCACACTCAAGCTATGCATGGTCACTATTTTCAGGACTTCAGCCACAAACTTCATACACAAACACATACTTCTCAAAATTGAGAAACAAAATGCAGGTATGAATGCAGTTAGAACATTAGGAGGACATTAAAGGGAGAGATTGAAGGTCAGCTCTTTGCCTCCTACATGTGGGCTTTCATAGCAATTCATTTCCCGAAAAAGAACCCATAAAGAATGAGCACCTTGCATCAGTAAGCCACCCTTATCAGCGGGTTGGGCTGCTATGCTACTGCTCTGCAGAGTTCAATGACATCAGCAACATTCAGATTTTCCTAATCAGCCCAATTCTTCCATTTCCAATCCTCTATTCGTTAGAAGTGATAAATGTTCCCCATATATTTCCCAAAGTGTTCATGTGTGTTTGTGTCTTTTCTTGCATAGTATTACTGAGGTAAGTTCTTATTTTGGGAGACCAGGATCACATGTCATAGGCTTTTAAAAACAGGCATAGGATATAGGTTTCAGATTCAAGATCTAAGGGGCAGGGTATACTAATTTTAATTCAGCACAGTCTCCATGTATATACTAGGTTTAACAAAATAAAAGCAACTTTTTCTTTCCTTAGGAAAGATTAATGTCATTTGGATGTTAGTCTGTAGTTTGGTGCCAGGCCATAAGGGAAACACAAAATTTGAAAGCAATTACTAGGACAACTGCTATAGAAAGTTGACATTAGTATGGTACTAGTGTGTGTTACCAAAAGCTTTTTTATGCTAAACACCAAACACCAAACACCAAACATGATATTTCATTTACCTAATGTTCTTATCATTTTTTCTTGCTTTTTGGTAGACTCATTGCAATTTTCAGTATACAACTCCGTTGTTGGCAAAATTAGAAACATCTGTTGCTTCTTTTCTAATAGCTGAGCACTCCGATTTTCTTGCTTTATTCTGTCTTAAGGATATTGGGATGATTTTGAACAGAAGTTGTAAGAAGTTTCATGCCTACTTTTTTTCTATAGAGAGAGAGCGTGGTCTTTTGCTGTGAATTGCAATATTAATCACATCTTGCTAGAGGTGTCCTTTTGTCTTTCAGCAAATTCCATTTCTAGCATACTGATATTATTATGAATGTCCACTATATGGTATCAAATTAGATCTCTTGAAATCATCATAGAGCTGTTGATTTTGTATATGGGAAAAGAGGAATATGTCTGTGTGTGCAAGTCTTTGTGTGTATGTGTGCATTTATATGCATGTGGAGGTTGGAACTTGTCCTAAGGTATTTTCTTCTTGGCTTCAATTTTGAGTTATAGCCTCTTTAGAGCCTAGAGCTAGCTGTTCATTGATTACAAACAGAATGATTAACAATTTATTAAACCAACCTTGCATTTCTGGGATAATTCTCTTTCCCTAACGATCCTCTTATTTTTGGATTTGCTATTTTAAAGTAAGTGAGGGACCTGCACGTCTACATTCACAGACAAAACTGGCCTGTGTTTTCTTTCACTGTAATATTTTCTTCAACCTTTAGATATATGGTAATGCAAGCCTCATAAAATCAAGTGAGGAAGTGTCAACATGCGGTTGATATCTCTTCTTTAAGTGTTAATATCCACCCAAGAGGCTATTTGCCTCTGGAGTTCTAGGTATGAAACTTTGTAAAGCTCTTGAATTTAACTTTTAAATGAAATATAAGACTATTTCTTTATTGGTTATTTTATTTATTTACTTTCCAAATCTTATCCCCCCTTCCTGGTTTCCCCTCTGGAAACAATCTATTTCTTTGGATAGACACAAATTTATAATTGGCATTCTCTTAAGCTGTTATTTACATTTGAAAACAATTAAATTTATTAGAAACTGAGAGCTACTTTGATCGATCTTTGACCTATCCCATTCCCCTCCCCCATTCATTAAGTTTTTCATACTTCCCTTTGATACTTTGTGTCCTTTACAAATTTTCACTTGTCTGCAATAATATCTGCATTTTCCATAAAGTGATTCATAGAGCCTCCGATTATATTTCCAATGCTTAAAGGACTTGTAGTGATGGCCTCTTTTGCATCCTCAACTGCTTCTACTAATTTTTCGAATAGTCTGGGCAGTGTTTTCCATTTCGTTAGCTGGTTCAAAGAACCTATATGAAGATTGACATTCTCTATCAGTTTTGTGTTTCCTATTTTATGGATCTCTGCTGTTCCCATGATTTCTTTATCTATTCTTGTCTCATTTCCTGTAACTGCTTTTAGTAGCTTCTCTAATCATCACCGCATACCTCTTCAGCCTCTTACAGTGTATGTGTGAATCAAATGCCAATAGCTTCGTGCATTATCAATATATTTGGGCCCAATGATTTTTCTAAAGATGAGCTTTACATATGTTTCCAGGCTTCATATGTCCTATATCACATCACATGGCATTAGTGATTTTCTCAAGTTGTTATTTCCACTTGTAAAGGGTTCACTATATTAGAAACTTTAAAAATGACTTAGATTCATGATAATCCATTGTAGTGAAAATTTTAGGTTTCTTTAAAAATCCAGTTATGTTATGTGAATGTGCTTTTATCTCCATCCCAGGCATGTGATATGGGGTTGCTTCAGATTGTCCGCAGCCACTAACTATGATTGTCTCGTGATCTAGGATGGGCATGATGCTTTTGGCAGCTGCTGATAATTTAAGTTTGGGAGCCTGGAGAGAGTTAATATGGGAGAGCCCTGAGCTGGCCTGTGGCAGCTACTGCTCCCCCTACTGCTGTGCTTCCCCCAAACCCCCTGCTAGGCCCTGCTGCTGGATTTCTGGATTTCTGGATTTCTGGATTTTTGGGTTGCTGGGTTGCTGGATTTCTCGGTTGCTGGGTTGCTCGGTTGCTCGGTTGCTGGGTTGCTGGGTTGCTAGGTTGCTCAGTTGCTTGGTTGCTTGGTTGCTGGTTTGCTGGGTTGCTTGGTTACTGCGTTGCTCGGTTGCTGGGTTGCTGGGTTGCTGGGTTGCTGGGTTGCTGGGTTGCTGGGTTGCTCGGTTGCTCGGTTGCTCGGTTGCTCGGTTGCTCGGTTGCTGGGTTGCTGGGTTGCTCGGTTGCTCGGTTGCTCGATTGCTCGGTTGTTCAGTTGCTCGGTTGCTCGGTTGCTCGATTGTTGGTTGGAGATATTTTGACAAAGATCAGATCTATCCCAGAGAACTTGATGCCCCTAGTCAGCAGGAAGTAGTCTAAAGAGGTGTATACCATTTTTTCCCCTCTAACCTTCTTTCTCTCCTACTGAGTATTGGTGGTGGTGGTGGTGTGTTGGAAAAGATTAGGGAGAGAGTTGGAAGGGAGGTAGCTATAAGAACATAATTAAGTAGCCCAAAATGTATAGGTACAATCTATTTCCTTGGATAGATCCGAATTCATAATTGGTATTTTCTTTAGCTGTTATTTACATTCGATAAGGATTAAACATATTAGAAACTAAGAGCTACTTAGTTCTCTGACAATCCATTCTTTTGAACAGATCCAAAGTTAAAAGTAGCATTATTTATTTTATGCATGAAGAAATTTCTTGAATTTTCATAGCATTCCCCTTGTGGAATAAATTTTCTCAGCTTTAGCTCATCAGAAAATTTTTTTTTACCTACACTTTTGAAAGCTATCATTTGCTTAATATAGAATCTCAGATAGACCAATCTCTATTTTTCTTCTAGGATTTGAGGATGCTACTGTGTTGCTTTCCAAATATCTCAATTGAAATTGAGTCAAACTCTCTACTTGGTCTTTTATAAGTAGTTGGTCCTTTCTTTCTCCTGGGTAATTTTCTATTAGACTGCCAGCAATATAGTTATGATGTTTACTTATTTTGTTTTGTGATTAGTGTGTTCTTAGTCTACGAGGTTCTGATGTTGCGTTATAATATAAAAAAGAACTTCCTCCTGGTTCCTGCCAGTTCCCACTCCATACAGAATCCGTGTACTCTAGCTGTTTCTCTGTCAGTCGCTTTCACACACTGTCCCCTTGGCAGTTGTTACAATGCCCTGAGACTCACATCGCTTTCCACGCCATGCTAGCCCCAAACATTCTATAGCCTAACACCGCTCCCTGTCACAGACTCTGCTCACACTCCCAGCTACCCAGTGAAATCATGACTCAGCAAACTAGGACCCAACAACCAGATTTATGTGTTAAATGCTCAATGTACAATACATCCATATAATTAACTTACAACCAATTGATAAGAATATAAACCACCAGACTAGATAAGATATAATTTGTTCATCTAGACATACAAAGCCCTATACACATCCATCCCTTAAGAATATTCATAACAATCTGTAAATGTACAAGGAAAAATCTTAACATCTGCCTCCATGTTCTCTCAGTTGCTCCCTCCTCTCTCTCTCTCTGGTCTCCTCCACTCTAAAACTTTTCTCCCACCCACCCATCCTTCCTTCTCATCCACTGACAGGACTTATTCTATCCTGTACTTGCCTTCCCCTGCATAATATCAACCCATTTTCTGACTTCTCATAAATTAAGAAAGCATGGCAACATCTTTTCTTTATGCCCTTCTCTCTTATCAACACCCCAAATATAGATTGCTTTAATTGTGTGATGCGGTCCTATGTGTCATTGAACTGCTCGCTCAGTCTTACTGTTTGTCTGTTTCTCTTGGATAAATTCTATTGCTGTCTAAATCTATTGAAATTTTTCTGTAGAGTAAAACCTGCTGTTGATTTTCCAATGCACACTTTTGTATCCTAGCTATTTCATCTGCAATCTCTCAATGTTTCCCATGGGTTTCATTTAGATCTTACAATTTTCTCAGCATCATATTCATCTTTTCTCCAATTATTTGTAATATGGAATAAATTTATGATAATTGCTCATATAGCCTTATGTGTGAATTCCATAAACTAATGCATTTGGTAGTTGGTTTTAATTGATCGGTTTTGTATTGTTGTAAGTCATATTTTTTTTGTTTCTTGGGGAACCTGGTAAGTTTTTTATTTTACCTGACAAATTTTCATTAATTTATTATGTACTTGTTTTAAAACATGTATTATGTTCAGGCCATATTGTGAGTATTCATTACAGTCACCCATTAATTGTCTCACTACGTTGAGATTTAATTAGTACTACCTCACACATTTATCACATTTGTCATGAGAATACATCTCACTCTTCAAGAAGACGGCCCTTTGCTATTAGGTGCACGTGCCATGGTATGTAGTAGAGCTCCTCAACTCAGGTCTAGCTAAGTGACATTCATATTCTGGCAATGCTCTTCTACTCTGTACTTCTCTGAATTCAACTCGTTTTAGAAACAATATAAGAAAGACAATGCATTATTGTCTTTTGGAGCCCGTTGTCTTTCACTTCTGTAACGCACTCCAGATTCATCCGTGTCTGTAATAACAGGTTTAATGTTTTTAGGAGAGTGGATGGTACTCTATGCAATTCCCATAGCATGATTTTATTATCCTTTCATCCACTAATGGACAATTGTGTTGTTTTCATATTTTCCTAGAGTATTAGCTTGATACTTGAATGAATGCCAGATATTGTTAAATTGTTTTTGAAAATGATAGAAACAATTTCTAATTAATATTTATTTTTATTTTTTCTTGCTTTTGTACTTTTGAGCTTATGAAATAATTATATTTTTTTTACCTTTTCTTCCTCCAAACCCTCCCATATACCTATCCCCACTGTCTTTCAAATTCAGCCCTTTGAGTTCTTATTGTTAGCCCATACAATTGTTACTGTAGGCATATATGCATATCCATATCAAGATGCATATGGGTCAAACTATCTGATCCCAGATTTTTCTGTGTTCACATGTGTGTCCTTTTTCATTCCTTCATCGCTCCTCGTCAAGGTTTCAGCACCCAAAGCATGCAGCAACATGGACCACGAATGTTTCTGACTTGACTACTTGGCACTGGAATATCGGTTGGTATGTTCTACCATGGGGAAAGCCACCTTTTATGCTCCCAGCTTTCCTCAGCTTCTTATGGTTCTTTCTGTAAGGTTAAAGCCTAGTTGGCTTCTCCTCCATCCAGTTCATCGTGTTCTTGGATATCATTATTGTTCAGCTCACATTTGGGTGGTCATGTTGCAGAGATTTTATAGGTTAAAGCTTGAGGTCTCGTGGGCCTTTTCACATCTTCCACCACATTAGCATGTCTACTGTTGTGCTGGCACAGCTCATGCTTAGATGGTTATGGTGCTGAGACATTGTGGGTGTAGCTTCTAATGGTGCTAGGAGACCCAATCTTACTGGTAAAGGTTGAGATTTCACACTCAACATTGCTATTCTTCTTTCTTCTCCTTTTAGCCATTCCTATGTTTCCATAGTCCCTCCCAATTTCACGACCTCATCTTCTTCAATTATTGTTTTTACAATTAGACATATGAATACATGAATACATCTTGCTTATTCATTCCATTGCTCACATGTGTATGTGTTTTGGGCTTCATGTTGGATAACTTATCAAGGAGCTTTCTCTGGGAGACGACTGACTTCCCTTTCAGGAACAATTAACATCTGTAGTTCTTCATTTGAGATGGAGAGTTGTGAGAGTTCCCTATCTATGTTGGTATATTAACCATTATTGTGCCAGTCCATTTTAGGCAACCATATTGTTGCTATTTTTATGGATTATATTGGATCTCTCTAGCTCTCTATATCTCTATATCTATGTATCTGTGTATTTATCTGTGTATCTATCTATCTATCTATCTATCTATATCTCTGTATCTATGCATCTGTGTATTTATCTGTGTATCTATCTATTTCTAGATGTATAGATATCCAGGAATATATATATATATATATATATGGAGATATCAATAGATTTAGATAGCTATAGAAGTTGTATAGATGGATATATAGATAGATATAAATAGCTATAGGTAGATTTTTATATAGATATATAACTGTGTACATATATAGATACATATAGATGCATACATATCTATATAGATAGAGATAAATGTGTATATAAATAGATACATAGATATAGAGATCCAATATGTGTCTATGGATATATAGATATCAAATATATACCTATGTTTGCATATATGGATAGATTTTATGGTATAGATATAGATCGGTGTAGATGATATAGATAAATATAGATATAATCATCTAATAGACAACCTGGTCCATGTTCTTACATGCTCTTGGTGCTGGAATCTTGACTAAGGGTGATGAGGAATGAAAAAAGAACACACATATGAATACTGAAAAACATGGGATCAGATAGTTTGAGCTCTTAGATGGAGAGCCCAGAGTACTCAGAAAGTTCATAATGTTTAATATTACTTGCTACTTTTGCAGAGGACCTGGATTCACTTCCGGTGCCATGTATAATGCCCAGTACCAGAGCATACTATTCCCTCTCTGGCTTCTTAGGGGAGCAGACATACACATGGTGCATTGTTAGATATGCAACCAAAGCACCAGGATACATAAAATAAAAATGGAAAATAAAATAAAATTGCCAAGTACAGCACTCCTTTCAGGATATTAAGACATATTCACTATTTCAATGTGGAATATTAAAGGGGAGAGGTTTCTTCCTGTTGACCTTGCCTTTCACAGTGATATGTTGAAAGCACACATTCTTAGATGTCCCATTGTGAAGTTCAAATACTGAGAGAGCAATGGGCCAAGGAATATCGCCATATCAATAGTCTCAGGATGTAGAAAATACATGGATCTCCCAGTAAATGGTGTATACCTATAATGCATTAGGCTAAATCAGAATTCAAGAGTCTTTTCGGGTGTTGAATTATATTTGAGTGTTTGAATGGAAGGTTTATTTCCAATTTATCATTCTACCTTTTGTTAATTCATAGCTTCTTCATGAATGACCTGTTTTAAGAACAGACCATTGGATAAATAGGACATAACTGTATGCTTTGGTGCTCATCTAAGAACCCATCTTAAGTTGAATATACGAACTCAAGTCTTTTAAAAATTTAATACTTTGGCTAATTCCTGTATATATGCATATAGTATATTTTGTCTTATCCACCCCAATTCCCAATTTCTTTCAAATCCACTCACCCTCTTCTCCTTCTAACTTCATGTCTTCTTTATTTTTTTCTTTTACAACCCACCAACAAATTCAAGTTTCTAATAATCACTGCAAAGAAATGAGGGAGCCTCATTCAAATGTCTCTAATCTATGATGAGTTGCAGTCAGAATCCTGGTGCCTATCCTTGGTAATTGCTTGTCTCCAATGCATAAGGTGCATGGTCAAGCCTGGGTGCGCTGTGAAAGAATACCAGGTGCTCTGAGTGTAGCCAAGTGGGTTACAGGGTAATAGAAGCAACAGAGAATCTTGAAATGCATTCATTAACAGCACAAAACTGTATTGACCATAGGGATCTCAACAAGATGGTAAAATACCACCCCCTCCCAGAAACCAAGTAGTACTGTGTTGGAGGATTCTGCTTGGGAAAGTATTAAATGGAAATGCTCTCAACCCTGTGGGAATTACAGCACCAAAGTACCCGAAGTTAACTTCGAGTCAGTTCTGAACTCCAGTGACTGAATTATGGTTAGGAGAAATGCTTCTCACTTGTAAGAGTTTTATAAAAATCAAATCAGGTACAATTTTTATATTTTAAATAAATTCAAATATGTCTGAAAAGTCTAGTAAAGAACTATGTCAAGAGAGGGTCTTAGGAAAATTATGGAAGACTATCTCACTTCAAGGGAAAGGAGAAACACAGTAGACAAGTTTTATTCATAGTCACAATATAAACATTTTAGTGGGCGCATAATTCTAAGACCATAAGCTATCTTCCCAGGGTGTGGACTTAATTTTGGTCATAAGACATTAGGTTGTCATCAGCAAAGAATAGCTTCAAAGAGAGTACCCAGAGTGCAAAACTCATTGTTGGGTTGTATGTTTATGTGGGAAAAAAACAAATTCCCTTCTTTTAGAACCCACTGGTTCTTTTAGAACATGGTGCTGAAGTGGGAAATTAGAATAGCTTAATTAGGAGAACTGAAGGCTATATATACAGGCATACCAAAAGAGTGTGCCCATATCCTGGTAGCTTAACACTGCATGGTCAGATCACTCACCCAATTCCAATAAAAAGAAATTTTCAAGCTCTGTGATAATTGAGAAAGATAGGGTAGACATCAAGTGTCAGCTGAGAAGACATTCATTAGCAGATAGGTGACATCCCCAAAGGCTTGGTGACAGTTTTCTTGAGCTTTTCGATGTGGATCAGGGACATCCCTAATGTAAGAGCCTTGAAAGTACAAGGCAGCATGATGCTGGCTGCAGAATAAGGAGTCTGTAATTATCACCTCTTCTCTTTTCCTTCTGGAGACATTTAAGCATGGGAAGTCAATCCAAAAGCAAAGGCATTTCCATTTAATGTCTACATCCCTTAAGCTACTGCCAAGATCTTGCTTCAAGGCATTTCACTAAGTCTTCACTCTCACTTAGGAAACTGCTAAAGTGAAACAAACCAAGCAAGCAAAGGCAGCCAAGAAGGCTGAGAAGAGTGAAGTTGGACCGGAGGTCTTGGGTCCAGCTAGCCTGCCATTACCCTTCTGTATGGCCTTGAGCATTCAGTTTCTGTGTTTGTGGAGGAAGTCTTGTGGATCACCAAGGCAACATTTCATTCTGTTAGCCTCCCTCCCCTAAGGTCTCAGCTGTCTCCTTCTGATGTGCTCCGTGAGATATGTCAGAGGGAAGGGCTAAAGCCTTCTGGAAGCTTCAGCAGCTGGGGTCTTATATTATGGGAGATGAATTGGGTATAAGACTGTCCATAGAGATTAAGGAAGCCATTTTTACAAACATTAAATCTTGTTGGGGCTATTGATGTAAATCTAAAAACAAGCTAGATTCTGAAGGTAATCCAGGCCTGTTTACCATCCCCTGCTACTTTGATTTCTTCCCCTTGAGTTAGTCTTGGGCTTATCTCAAGAGGTCCACAACTACCTTAAGGCAAAACAATGATGTCTATACATATTTTACTTTAGTATGTAGTACACTTCACATTTCTACAGAACAATAATAACCATAATTACCACTGATCAAGTGCATGCCTGGACCAGTTACAGCTCTAAATGGCTCATATTCTCATTTAATTCTCATAATACCCTGTGAAGTAGAATTCATTATTTTTCAAATGATGAAAACATAGCTTAGAATTGTTTAATTTCTAAATTAACACAACTGGTAAGTGATGGAGCCACAATTTTCATCAAAATCTGGATTGACCCTTATTACTGGGCTCTGATGTTGACTACTTCAAGGAGCCCACACAGCAAATCCACTGGTACACCACACAGTGCAAATCATGTCAAAGTCTTTGGGCAGTTTAATGGCAAATGAATTAATCAAAAATAATTAAATATCTTAGGCATATTAAACAAAAAATTAACTAGGACATGGCTGGATCTCCACATGAATTGCTCCTGATGAAGCACTTTCTGCTGTGACAGAAATAAATAAAATAAAGCCTCTTGGTAATTTGAAGCATATACAGCAATTAATTCTGCATTTATATGGCCTGATTTTAGAACTGTATTTCAATTTTTTTTAAAGCACCGATTTAATATCTCTGCTGTAGCTGATAATTATTTGGGGAAGGGGGCAAGAACAAGGGGATGTTAGTGATAGCACAAACATTTTTAATGCAACAGCTGCAAGGCTTAAATCACTGGTGTGCCAAGAGCACTGGAGCCTGTCAGAGAGGGGATAGGATATAGCTACTGCCTCCTTATTCAAGGTCGCTGGTGTGAGTCTCTACTAAAACTAACTGTGGCTGGAGGTCACTTTCACTTGATAGCTCTTTGGTGGCCTCAGTAAATGAAACAGAACACTTGTCCAATTAATTCCTGGATAACCACTCAGGACTAATGCCAAATGGTCTAACTCTTGATGTGAGAGGGCTATTTCAGTTTGCTCCTTGAGCAATATTATTATTATTGTTGTTGTTGTTGTTATTGTAATTATTATTGTTTATTGCTTGATTGTTGCTGTTGTTAGAGTGAGATAGATTTGACAAGCATCCAGTAGAACATCAATTTGTGTAGAAGAACAACCCCAGTAGCTTTTGTTGATATGTCAGGATTGCAAACTTTAGCACAGTGTCAGGAATAAAATTTATCCTTCTGTGCAAGCCTTGTACCCATCTAAGGTCTTGCCTACTATAGAGCTGCTCAGCTGCTCAGGAAGGACTATGAACATACAAAGTCCTGTAAATAGTCACCTCTGCTCTTCATGTATCCTTCTATGACTCATAATCAGTTGTAACTTCGAATTTTCTTGTCATTTCACTCAGGGTGCTCAAATGAGAAGTATCAGGTAGGACATTAAACTCTTCCATTGGTCCACTGACTCATGAACCTTAGCTTGATAAAGGTCCCCTGATACCTTAGTGTGAACATGGCTTTCTCCATAGTCCTTGCCTGAAGCCTTTATTATATCAAGACTAAACATTTTATATGGCAATTACATACCTCTTGTATCCTCATCCTGAACAAATGGAACACTGTATAAAACTGGACACGTATTCTTGCTAGTTACCCTACCTTATGCCATTTTGCTCTTACATTCTGTGTAGGAAGAAGAAGAACTTGAATTAACTAGGTAATGTGTTTAAATCTCTCATTTTCATGGCCATTTCCCAATCACAGCTCATTTTAATTCTATTCATCCTAATCCGATACTTGCTTTTGTATTTCAGCTGCTCTGTCCTAGATGAATCTCCGGGCCCAAACGGATAGAAGTTCCTTGCTTTATTTGTAGCCCAAACCACTCCTGATGACACATTCTTGTCATTGGTGACCATTTGGAGACAAGGCGTTCTCCTTACAGACTTAGCATGGTATTGAATCAAATTACTCTGAAGATTCTCTAAAGAGTCACGGAAGAGTTAATGGTGCTTAGTAAATATTTATGGAATCGATTGAATAAGCTAATGACCCTGCATTACTTGTCTAGGCTTCTATGGGCTGTTCCCTTCATACTTTTTCCATTTTAACTTGCCAGTCTCTGAAGAAATCCCAGCCTGCTGGAGACTCCAAGCTTACACGCTTACTGAAGGAGATAAAGAACTGAGTCAACCACCTGGTCCCAGACACAACAGCCACCTGCATACTAATGACTTCAGTGATTCAAACAGATGCCCTTAACTGCTGGTAGAGTGCGAATAAATTTCTACCTCTGCACCTGACGGCAAGAAATGTCACATTGTTTAATTTTTCTAAATCAAATTATTTCTGACTTCGTGCCCATATGAGTCATGATTGGGGGAAATTCAAACCCAGTGGTGTGCTTTTGAAGACAGGTGGCTTCTAGGAGAATCCATGTGATGCTCTCTAGTCTTTACGTTACTGATTGTTTCTGACAAATGTGGGGTCCACGTGTGTGATAGTTTAGTATTTAGACCTTCTTTCTGGTGTTCAAGCTTGGGGGCAAGGGTCTTGATGAAGTCTGGACCATTAGACCTGGCATCCTATTTTAGTACACAGACTAGGCATAATGTCCAGAGCATTATGAGAAAATAGATTCCTTCCTAATCCTTACTTTCTTTCCATTCATTAAGACAGTGTTTCTTCTTTAAGATAGCTATCTTCTAATTCTACACACACACACACACACACACACACACACACACACACACACACACACTAATCCCAAATAGATATTTGTTTGGATATATAGGACCATTATTACTCCAGAAAACATATTAACAAGGATACATGATTGTGTCCTCAGTAAAGGGGCCTTATCTATCTTGTAAATATGATACTCTGATATAATAAAACGTACATAATGGAAGTCTGCCCCTGGTTCCTGGCACATATCTCCTAAATTCCTAGACCCTAGAGCAATGCTTCTCAACCTTCCTAATGTTGTGACCCCCCAACAGTATTAACAGTTTCTCGTGTTGTGGTGACCCCCAACCACAAATTTATTTTTGTTGCTACTTCATAACTGTAATTCTGTGATTGTTACGAACAGTAATGTCAATGTCTGTATTTTTTTTTATCTTAGGAGACCCCTGTGAAAGGGTTATTGGACCGCCCAATGGGATTGTAGGATTATGACTTACAGGTGGAGAAACTCTGTAGTGCTTAAGTGATAGCTATTTGTTATGCTAATGAGATGACTAATGCCTAGTGACTCCTAGATGGATTGAATGAGTTTTTCAATTCTTTCTCTCTTGACAGCAAGGGAGAAACAGGACTAAGCAGGTTCTCCTCTTGAGTCTAGCTCGCTTCTTGAGCCACAGGTAGTTGACTAGGTTTCCAGTACCAGATACGGATTCTTTCCTGTTTAACAGGACTTAAGACCAACTACACTTGGTTGGTTGATTATTACCCACAAGCTAAAAGTTCCACCATTGTATCATTGGGGATATCTTGCCAGGTCAGTGATGTTGTGAGTAACAATGTTACAACTGAATAGGAACATTGATTATTTTCCTCTCTTGCTAGCTTGTATAGCGCCATTCAATATTATGGAAGTTATTCAGCCCAAGGAGAAAAGAGCTTCCAGATCAGTTATAGTTCTGTTCTTCCAACTCCTTGTGTCCTCAGTAAAGGGGCCTTATCTTAAAATCCTGGGAGGATTCAAAGGCAACACAAGGGCAATAGCCTGTTTATTGTCTCAGGGTCTTTTAGATTTCCCTAACCAACTCCAGAGAAGACTTTTCATGTTTGGCATTGAGACTTTTGTTATATAGTCAATGGCTCTTGAGGAGAGTGCTATTATTTATAATTACTTCATTTAGAGGAATATTATATTATATGTAATATACTGTCATGGTTTGTCTATGCTCAGCCCAGAAAGTGGCACTATAGAAGATGTGACCCTGCTGGCATAGGTGTGGCCTTGTTCGAGTAGGTGTGTCACTGTCAGTGTGGGCTTTAAGACCCTCACTCTAGATGCCTGGAAGCCAGTATTCTGCTAGCAGCCTTCAGATGAAGATGTAGAACTGACAGATACTCCTGCACCACTCTTTCTAGATGCTGCCATGATCCTGCCTTGATGAAAGTGGACTGAACCTCTGAACTTGTCAGCCAGAGCCAATTAAATGTTGTCCTTATATAAGAGTTGCCTTGGTCATGGTGTTCACGGCAATAAAACCCTCACTAAGACATATATTGTATATAATTTTAGGTAAATATAAAATAATGATTCCCTATGTCTTTCAAGTATTTCTTAGTTTTTCTTTTATCCTCCTCTATCCCTTCTCTTTTATTGTTCTCCTTCTCCCTGTCCCAATAAAAGCCCAACCTCCTTTCTCATCGCCCCCACCGCCACTTTGGTAACATCTATGTACTGCCATTTCCTATTCCAGAGCTCCTCCCACACTTGGTCCCTTTTCCCTTTCCTGGTTTCTGAGGTTAAGTCACTGCAGGTTACATACTCACATCTAACGATTCAGAGCTAAAATTCACAAGTGACTAAACTGTACCATTTCTGATTCTTGTTTAATTCACTCATATAGTAATCTCTAGTTCCATACATTTGTCTGCTAATATCACCATCTTGTTTTTCTTCACGTTGAGCAGAATATCATTGTGTATTTATAGTACATTTAAATTATCCCTTCATCAGTTGAAGGACATTTAGGTTTTATCTATTCCTAACTATTATGGACCATGAACACGACCAAGCAAGCATTTGTGGGAGGTTGAGTTCTTTGGCCATATGCCAGAGGGTGGTATAGTTAGGTCAGACAGTTTATCTACTTTTACCTTTTTGAGGATGCTATACACTGATTTTCATAGAAGCTTCACCAACTTGTGATCCCATCAACAGTGAAAGAGGGGGTCCTTCTCCTCTTTATCCCCTTGCCAGCATATCTTTTGTTTATTTAATTTTTTTCCACACCTATACTTTATACCCACAATGTAAGTGTAGTTCCCACCTCTAATGAAGAAAAGCTTTTTATTTTAACAGATGGAGACTGGTACAGAGATATACAGTTGGTCAAAATGTAGGGATAAGTCACAGTGGGGTACCAATCCCAACTAATACATCATACAACCAACTCCTAAACCCTTAAACTCTGGAAAAGTCTTAGAAAGGGGCAGAAAAATTGTAAGAACTGCAGTCTTAGGACAGCCACTGACATGTGTCCCCTAGATATAATAGGGAGAAGTATGTACATGAACTCCCAATAATATGGATATGTGAAAGAGGCAAAAATAATGAAAATAATAGCTGACATGATATTCAGGGGAATGAAGGGATTTCATGTACTACTACTCTTAGGTGAAGATCTACGAGTCAATGGCTGGCATTGGAGAAATGGAGAATCAATTGCTTCAAAATGAACACCTTCACAGAATGTCCACTCCCAAATGGTCAACCCTGGAATCATGCAAATATGAGTAAAGGTTGGTGTTTGTGTGTGTGTGTGTGTGTGTGTGTGTGTGAGAACAATTAATATTAATTATAAGCTAAAGTAAATTATTTAATAACACATGTCAAATGGGATATAATTAATAAGTCTATTAATTATATAAAATATTAATTAATAATCAAATTTATGTGATTGATATTCATTATGTATAGGAGCTATGTATAGATAGATAATATAGATACATAGATAATTAACATATAAAATTAAATAAGAGATCATGAATATTAGAGAAAGAGCAGGGAGGAGGGAGGGATGGGATGTAGATATATAGTGTCTGCTCATGTATAAAATTTCCCAAAAACCAAAAATACTAAAAATACCTGAACTGGCTACTGTGGAATTGGTCTCATGTGCTGTGTATTCAGATGCTCAGTTTTCCCCCCCAAGATCAATTTGCAGTCTGGACATGTGCATTGTATTGACCAATGTGCTGTAAGGAACGCTCCCCCATAATCTCTGATTGGCAGAAAATGCTAATCAGGAGTGACTATTCAACTTGCCAGAAGCTGTGGTCAAGTTCAAGTCTAAGTACAGTTTGGTTGGGATGCTTTCCGGCTCAGTGCTTTCCTCGGCAGGAAACACAAAAGGCCCGGCTTCCCAAAGCCACTGTGGGAGAGCTGTTTGCTCAAGCATTTCACTGTAGCAGTAAAACACCTCCAAGACTGAAGCTTGAATCAGTCTCCGAGGTGAGCTGAGGAAGGTGGCGGAAGTGTAGCTTTTATTACAGCAATTTGCTTCCTACAGCAGCCCCCAGGTAGAGATGTGAGTGGCTTTCATGCTTTTATCTCCTAAATTATTTTTCCCCCGAATCCCCAGTATACCCCTGAGCAGGCCAATCTTCCTTTCCCGGTCTTCTTGGCACTCTGCATACAACCCAGCTTCCACTGGACACAGCAGAAGTCCGACTGTATAGTTAGGTACTTTATCCTAAACCACAGAACACTCACTTATCTCATAAATAAAGGGACCCGCATCCCCTTCCCTCAAGCTTCCCAGGATTGTAAGGGAACCACTCTGAATCCTTGCAAAGATTCATACTGGGGCACGGACAGTTGCATGGGTACAATGTTGATTATGCTGCCTTCAGAAATCAAAAATTTTTACCTTTGGGGATGAGATCTTAAAAATAGGACTGTATTTGCTTTGTTTACAGAGTAAAAAATAAAATGAAATAAAAGCCAACACCAAGTATCCTCCTGTGAGGCTGAGAGATGAAAATGTGTTTGTTTTTGCTTTTTAATACCCTGGCTTCTTCAAATTCTATTTTCTTGTATTTCTTCTTCACTGATTGCTCCTCCCCGACCCCATATTTCTGAGGAAAAATGTAACATACATTAACAGGAAAAAATATCAGTCTCTTGTAATTAAATATATTCAAGAAGATTTTTTCCATATTTCAGGGAATGAATGTTAAATCTGAGCTAGGGGGCCAGGGTTTATTTCCCTAGCCTGTAACAAGTAGTATGAAAAATATCGATTTGCTCTTGAGTGATGCCAGAGCAACTTAATTAAAGTTGTTTAAGTACTTGGAACCCTTTGATGGAACAGAGCACATAAACATGTGATGTGCTTTAATGTAAAGTTTCCAGAAACCAGAGGAAGCCTTTGCACATGCCACCCCATTTACAGCCCTGTGCTCACAAAGATCTCTTCTCCATATCCATGTATGTCTGATTGTGATAAATATAGTCTCTGACCTTTAGCAACTGTAAATGTGAAAACACAAAGAAATTGGGCACGCTGTGATGGCTATCGCCTCCTTCCCAGCCTTTCAGCATATTGATTGTCTGGAAGACACTTCTGAGAGCTGCTATGCCACTCTGGATAAATCCACCCCACTGGGGGGAGGAGTGTGCAGGCTTCTGAGACAGCACAAACTGAGTCACAAGAAACAAAGACTAAACCAGTCAATACACCTGCCCTTATGACAAAGGCCAGCAGGATGCTCTTGTCAGTAGGCAACCGGTCACTCCCTCTTGGTTCTCTGCATAGTAGAAAGTGGTATCTCCATGATAGAAGGCTCTGTGGATTTGGTTAGCATCGTCTTGGAGCACAAAGGTCTCCTATGAAGTCCTTGCCTCCTATTCAGCATTCTATCAAGGTCTTGACTGATTCATTCTTCTCTATGGTTCACTCTCACTGTTCTCTGCCTGCCTTGTGTTTGCTCAATAAAATCATTGTTGAAGCCATCCATCAATCTTTATTCTGGGTAGCACCACTGGATGTGAAAGGATTTAGTTCCTATGAGTCAGTTGTGGCCGTGACCTCTTGGTTTGGCCACAGCAGAACATTGTGCTTGGGGGCTTAACAAGGGAACCCACTTCTCTACTTCCTAGAAGATACCCCATATTATCACAGTGTAAATGGAGGAGAGGGATGAGTGAGGGGAAGAAGAAATATTCCGTTAGGGACCACAATGTTATTTGGTTCTATAAAGAGCTTAAGTGAGCAGAGTCGTGTTGGCTCTTGCTAAGGGAAATGACTTTCTCCATGGTAGTGAATTTCTTTAGTCCTCGGACTCAGATAATGAGAAGAGACTTCAGACTGTAGGCTCAGCCACCCACTTCTTTATAAGCCATTCTCATTAGGTTCCGATTTACTGTTTGCTGGGGTTCACTTGGGGAAGTGCTTTTGTTCAGTCCTTCACATCATTCTCATGAACTAGATGGCTCATGGATGTCTATGTTGGATTGATCAATTTTACCTCGGTTGTGACCTCTACTCTCGCTTTGGATTTTGAAACTGGATTTTTATTATTGGATTTTCGCTTCTCTTAACTAGAACAATTTGGCTATTTCTATGCCCTTGGTGCCTCTGCTTATCTTTTTACGACTGTATTTTCTCAGATTTCCTTCACAGAAACTAAAACTAGAATAAAAAAATTGGACTAGTCTTTATCGTGAGCTCTCCATGACAATCTGCTAACAACTAGGACTTGAGAGCAAGTGGCACTAAAGTTAGTTTTGTTCGTTGTGAACAGGTCAGCATTCAGCCAGCCCATCTCATTCCCAGGGAATGTGCCAACTACAGGTAATTCAGCAGGTAAGGCCCTCGGGTGCTAGTGAAATTCTCCCTGAATTCTAGGAACTACAAAACTGGGTTTTGTTGTTGCTTGTTTTGTTTGCTTATTTTTTTTTCCAGTCTATTTCCTCCAGGCTGGACTGACTGTTTCATATTCTGTTTTTTGAAGCTGAATGGATTCTGGCCCAAGTTGCTGTTCTCTCTCTTCTTTCTTTTCTTTTCTAATGTCTGATGTCTCATATTTTAGGCCAATAATACTTTTTTGCTCTTTCTATCAATGCTCGGTAGCTTCTACTTTTCCTATTATAAAAAGTATACTATTAAGCCCTGTATGCAAATGTTTTGTGCATTTTTTCAGTAGGATATACACTGGGAGTTGAAACTACTGGGTCAGGGAGTGTGCATATTCTGACAGACACCGCCAGATGGCCTTGTTAATAGGTCATATCAGTCCAGCTGCTGAGGAAACATTTGGAAGGATCCTGAACGTTGTCCTTGCAGTTCTGTGACTTGTATAGATTTTTCTCCATCTGCTGTCAGTCTGCTTTCTTTGTCTCATTCAGATCTCTACTAAAACCCCTCCTAAGGAAACATTCCCTAACCACTGGGCAAAATTGGCTTCTCTCTCTCTCTCTCTCTCTCTCTCTCTCTCTCATTTCACCATCCTTTGCCTTTTCTACCTAAGTTATCTAATTAAACTATTTTTATGCAGGTGTTTCCCCATGTCCCTCTTTTCATTAGATCGCTTATACCCAGAGGGTGGTCTGGCTTCTACTATACTGAATGCCCAGAACAAGAGTTGGCCCATGTGAGGTAATCCAAAACTAATCGGCACGTGACATGTTTGTTTCTCTATGTCTATGCGCATCGAGGCTACTTATTATTCACTGGATGCTGTTCTAAACACCACTAACATGTTAACTAATTTTATTGTCAAGACAACCCTGTAAGATTGAGTATTGCTCTCATTATTATGATTCCAGAACTAATTGGTCATGGACCTAGCATTAAAATTTAGGCAGAATCATTTTTGGGTCTTCGTATTAGGCTAATTTACATTCTTTTGGTTTTGACAAAAGACAAATATATGTGTGTGTATGTCTGTGTGTGTGCATATTATATGTGTGTGTATGTATATATCATATAGATATGATTGCAAATGATCCTGAGTAGGTATTCATTTTACATGTTTCTTGACCATTGAAAGTGACTTTTTGGGAACTGGCTATGTGAGGTTTGTGAATAAGTGAGCGAGTCTGAGTTCTACTTTATTAACCTTTTTTTTTTTTTTTTTTTTGGCCACTGTCTTTCTTTCCATTTGTTTTTCCTGTCGGATAGAAACAGGGATTCCCACTGATTTTTCCATCTACTCTGCTATAGGCTGGATTTACAGCCAACAGAGATCTTAGTTGAGGGCAGTTTGATTTTGTAGAGACAGAATCAGTTAGGAATTTTGTGGGGGTTTTCCAGCTACAGTGTTGCCCAAGGGTGGAGCTAAGGAAGAATACCACAAGAACTGTAGTGGTGAAACAAGAGGCTGAGGGACAAGGTGCTCTGATTCAGGAACCAAGAAAGATAGAACATGCAACTTGGAAAGAGATATTGAAACAAAGAGAGCTGTAAGAACACTTACTGAACCTGGTCCTGGCAATGAGTGGGGCCTGGAAGCCAAGGAACACAGGGTGAATGGAGACAAGGACAGAATGTTTGCCTCAGATGCTCCTGATGCAAATGTGCCCCAGGGTGCATCTGAAACCAAAAGGAACCTTTCTTTCAAATGTCCCACAGTTCCTGAAAACTTTCTGATTCTCTAGCTGACATCTCAAGAGCTAGAAGAAGAGAAAACAAACCAAATGTTCAAAATTGAACAGGAAAAACAAATTCAAACACTGTATAGAATTGATATTAACTTGTATCTAGTAAAACTATTTAAATTATTGGGTCTCATTGTATTTTTAATTAAATTGTTCAAAACCAAACACATCAGTTCCTGCTACATATTAGTTGGAGGCTAACACAGAAATCGATGCAATTTAGGAAAATGAAAACCCGAAGACAATTTGTTATCCCATCACACTGGGAATTTGCTCAGCATTTAATACTAAGAGTAATGCTTCCTAAAGGCTTCTGAAAAATACTGTTAAACAAATTTGAGCTGATTATTTTTTTTTTTTTTTTTTTGGTTCTTTTTTTTTCGGAGCTGGGAACCGAACCCAGGGCCTTGCGCTTCCTAGGTAAGCGCTCTACCACTGAGCTAAATCCCCAGCCCCGATTATTTTTATTTTTAGTTCATTATGAGATTTCAGAAAATGATTATTGAATATTTTGAAGAAATGCCTGTCAGCTTCTAGTGTTCTTCTTTTTGTCAGTTTCTGTCATGAAGGAAAGATTTAAAAAAAAATAACTCATTGTCATTTTAATGGATTGATCCAGTGTCATCTGGTCTCTATATGCTCCACCCCCAAGTTCCTTAAAATTATCCCTGGCATATTATCTTGAAATTTACTTTGACTTTTTATATACAATTGGTCACTTCACAAAATTTTAGTGGACACAAACTTAGGTATATTTACAAATCAATAATTTCACCAATATCCTATCTTATATATACACATATTTTATATATGCATATATTTATGTATTATGGTATCATATATGTATTATACATATTCATATTATATATTATGTATATATGCCACTTTCTCTTCACTCTCACAATAAGTCATATTCAGGAAAGTACACCATAGGTAACTGTAGTTATTTACAATCTTCTAAGTAACTCCCATCTATTGTAGTAGTGAATTTTCTTCAATTTTCATGTTATAGAGACCCCAGGCTCACAGAATCATCAAACAGTGATGGATTTTTGTTTCCAAGGTTCCTCTATTTAAGTCTTTGTGTGACGTACTGTTGCAAACACCTCACTTTTGGGTTCTTTCTAGTGACCTTGACTCTGAAAACACGAATTAAGGGTTGGGTTCTGCTTGTCTTGAAAGACTCGCACAGTTATTTTGTTTTAGAGAAAAGACGATAGGCACAGAGGACCTACCTGACTTTGCATGTTCTGTAATAATGCCTACCACCAGTCTTTCCCAGTGACCCACCCCCCATTGTGTATATAATCCCAAGCTTCCTCCCACATTTTTGGATATTCCCCATTAGTAGGTACTCTCTCCACTGTGCTGTCCTGAATAAAATGATCCTAATTGTTCTCTGCAATTCGCTTTGAACACAGGGAAACAGAACAGAGAAACGCAACTGTGCAAGCATGTGGCATAATCAGACTTGTAAAGTCAGCTGCGCGAACCTTCCCAGTTTCCAACAGTTTTCCAAATATAGGCTGATCCTGGAGAAACAGTGTTCCTTTACCATTCTATGCCTTAGTTCTCTGTCCCTAGGACAAGTGACACTGTTGCCCAGATTAAGATGACTTCTGTTTTCTGGGGTCAGTGGAACTGGTTTTAAAAAAGACTTTCCATATACAATCTCAGCTTTTCATTCAGAACATTATATAGGGAGGTATCAACCCACTGTGGCAGAGTTTATTTTTCTGTTGGAAAAGGCCAAGTCTCTTTAGTGCACGGCTAGGTGATCAAAGGGTATTTTTCAGCAGGACTGCAAGTTGATAGTTTGAGGATGTTTCATTCCAAAGAGGATGAATGAATAGGTTGACTTTTTGTAACACTGTCGTGTCAATAAGCAAAGAGTGTCAGTATATGGATTCAATTTTGATGTTACTTGATGGGAAATCATTAATAATGGATGTAAACCGGCAAGGGGAGCGTGCAACTGCCTGATCTTTAAAAATTAGTTGTGTGCTGCTGCTAAGCCTTAATTAAATTTCCTTCTGCTTTTTCTTTTATTGTGTTATTTACTCTATTTTCCCTCTCAGCTAATGTTGTAACTAAATGGAATAATTGTTAGCTCTTGGGATTTAATTCTATGAACAATATTATACTTGCTGTGAATTAAAAAAAAACAACAACGTAAAAACAAGTAGAAGAAAGAACAAAGCTCAGGAACTTTTAGATGCACCAACAGGATTTTAGTTGTGGAGTTTTGATAATGTAATTTTCACAACAAAGAAATAAGACACTTGGACAGGAATAAGTAATTATCAGAACGTAGACAAATATATCTATAATCTACTGTAGAGAAAGGGGTTTGAAAAAAATAAATTATACTCATTGAATCTCATCTCTTATTTACATTCTCACACTTACTTAGTACAGATTGTTTAGCACTTGGCCTGCTATTTGTCCTGCATACAAAAATGTTAAGATGTTAAGAATACATGAGTTTCAATATACAAATCCAGGTGGACGATAAATAGGAAATTTACACATTTTCTCTAAGTCAATCACATTTCTCATCCAGGACTTAGTTCATTTACATTGGCAAGAAACTCGAGCTTAGAATGTGCATGTTTTTCCCTGGTGGGCCACTGTGAGTTTGGTCACATGCAGTTCCAAACATCAGTGATGAGGGGAGAGTGTAGAGATCTGTGTTGACCAGACATGCTTCTCCCCTCTTTGTCTGGCGTCGTCATTGAGTTCTTCTCAGTTATGCACAGGGGAGACTCTGCTAGGGCAGCTGGTGTCCAGGTGCTTCTGGTTTTCTCTTTGATCTTGCCCTTGCCTTTGACCTTCAAGCCGTTTTGAAGCACTGGTTCTACAACTTGCACTGCATCTACTTCGATGTTGTCCTGGGCAAAGTCTTTTATAGCTTTGTTAGCCTGGAAATAATCTCTCCCCTCCCCACCCCTCCCCTCCCCTCTTCTCCCCTCCCCACCCCTTCCCTCCCCCCCTGCCCTCCCCACCCCTCGTTGCTTTGTGTAGTTTGCTGTCCCTTCTGAATTACTTCCTACAACATTTCTTGTGCATTCTACTGGGTTAGATTATGCAGACAGAAGCAGAAGTTTGTAGAATACATCTGTTTCTCAGCTCTGCCACACTTTCTTTGAGGCGATAATGGCAAATGCCCTTCATAAATTCCCACAGTCTTGATTCAGACCATCACAGTGTTTCAAGAACCTTTTTGATTCGTGTAACATTCCTTTTATACACTAAGCAGCACATTTCTCTATTCTTGGAATATCCCTGATCTTACCATAACTGGACCCCCAAGTCTTTCCTGGGTTTTCATTGTTGGCAAAAATAAGTCCTCATGCCCTAAATATTTTAAATCTCCCATGTTGGCCCTAATGCTCTTTGTACAATTTTCTTCCCCGTGTTTGTCTTTTATGCTTCTGTGTTCTGACCACAGCACAGAACAGCACACCTGCTTTCTCCTTTATGTTCTGGCTCATGATGTTTCATTGGATGACCAAATGCTGTGAGCTCCTTGGTTCAGGAAATTGTTGTGGTCTCCTGTGGGAGCTAGCGATTGAAATATAGTGAAACCAGAAAAACTAAAAGCAGTCTGCGCGGCTGGTCAGGACAGCAGAGGAGAAAGAGAATGCGGTAGAATATGCAGTGAAAAATCTCACAATAGCTCTCGAGCTCTGCAGAACCTATATGGGCAGTCACTGAAACAAAATGGTGATTTCAGGGCCTGAAGTGGCAATTGCTCTGCTTTAAATCCAGCTGGGCATCGAGGAGAGCATAGTCCTTGCTCTGCTTGGGTGGCTTGACCTCAGCTATCTTTTCAACGCCAACCTTAAGCAACACTGAAATCATTCACTTTAAAAGTATTAGTGAACAAATACCCCCAATTCGAACTAGCTGAGCTCCTGATGTACTTTCTTTATCTTCTTAGGAAAGGCAATATTAATAATATAAGAGCATTGTTGGTTTAACCCATCTCCATTGATGGACCATAGCCCCTTCAGAGGCAGGGCTTCAATTCCCTTCTAATACAATACTCTGGGCCTAATTTTCAATCCCTTATAAGTGGAACCATCTATGTAGTCATACCCACAAAAGATTTAGTCCCTTCAAGCATTTCCACCACATTAGACCCAAGGAATAGTGAGTGGGAAAGAAATATTTTTGAACCACTTGGCAGTGTTCAGATTGAATGGCAATGCTCTGAAGGTACCAGATCTAATTTGCAGTCTATTGTAAGCCTTCAGACAGGAAGCACAGGGTTTCTTTTCTCTACTCTAAGTCTATGTTGACACTTAAGATACATATGTGACTGAGAGGTACTCTCTTGATATAATGGAACAATATTTATAGGTATTTGGCATATGGCCAAAAATATCTGTGACTCAACTTATCCCCAAGTAAAATAAATAGAGTCAAACATACTCATCTTAGTAAAAGAAGAATTCGATGAAAAGAATACTATAGAAATGAAATTCTGATGCTGTTATAAATCCTGAGTTAAGTACAAGAAACTTCTTGATCAGCTCACCTCTGTGCAATCATGACTTTCCCCCAAAAAGGTGCCCTAAGGGTTGATCTGGACAAAAAGCCTCATACTGAAGGAGCTTTTGCTCATTTTCAAAATTGTTTGTCAACTCGATATTTTGTGTCACCTGTTGGTACCATCCCTTCCAAGGCCTCTGCATATATTCATATAGGATATCTAGCATCAAATCATCAAGGCATAGCCTTCTGAAAGCACATTTTCTGTTAGTATATCCCTGTGAAAGGCTTCAAAGAGATACTTCTAGGAAGTTAAGCTCTGAAAAAACACCAGGTTTTAGTTTGCCCTTTCTGCCATCTTTTAATCAAATGCCTCCCTTGCCTTGAAGAAGTGGTTTTAGTGGTATCTGAGAAACTGTCCGTCTCCGTAAGTCTCTATCCTGAATGAACAGAGTATAAAATCTTTAGGCCTTTCGTATGATCTATTTCTCCTCCCTGCACCCCCAAGTCTGAAAGAACGAACACAGCATAGCCTATGAGTGAAGTCCATTTGCTTTTCTGCCTTCTCTGGGGCTGAATGCTGCACTGATTGTTATAGTTAAGCTGTTGCTACACTCAGTGACATAAGCTTCTCATGATTCGATATTTAACTCATGGGAAAGGAGCCCAGACCTTACTCTCCCTCCTTTTAATCCAATGTGTTCACTGAAATAAGAAGTGTCATTGCCAGTCTCTCTGCCTCCTTTCAGCCCATTGTTTTAGGGAGAATCAGGAAGGGCCTGACTGACACTGAAAAGCAGAGTCAAGAACAGCTCACATCTTCCTTCTTCTCATGCGTCGACCTGTTTAATCAGAGCATTTGTATTTTGAGGCATTATTATTGCTTCTCCCTATGGGAATTGATTTGTACTGTGACCTAATCAGTGCAGTTCCAATTTTAATCTGGGAGCCGAGTAATAAATATAAGACATCAATTTCCATAAACCATATATACTTGAAAGCTTCATTTACATAGTGAACAATTTGGGAGTATAAATTCTAATGTGTTTCAATTCCTTGTGGGCTTCTGTTTGCATAACCTTTTTTTGTGTCTCTAAAAAAACCTTAATGCTGGCCAATGCTCTCCAATGCATAAAAATGTACTTTAAGTAAGTCTTCAAATCCCCTCATTCATTTCTCTTCTTTCTTCCAATCACCAGTGAGTGTGATGCTTTGACAAATGCTTAACTTCCCCCTCCTTTCATTTTACCATTCCCTTGCATCTCATCTGCACCTTTCTTTAACCCCATACATGTCTCTGGTGTAGAGATTTCTACATTTTCTAGTCAAAACACCTTTCTAGTTTTCTCAGGTAGGGCCTCTCACTTTTGGGTATATTCACTAGGTTGAGACAGACATCCTGTCTGCCACAAAGAGTATGCCATGTGTTAAACAAGTTCATATAAATCACCTAAGCATCTTTCACACAGATCAGAGAATGCGATAAGGATGGCGAAATGGATTAACCTACTATACATAAATGTTTAGACATGTGTATATCCACACACATCACTCTGTGCATGTATATATGTATAGTCATATATGTATATATGTATATATGTATAGTCATATGTGTTTGCAGATATATATGTTTATATATGAATACAGACATACATATAGGAAGAAAGAGATTTAACACATAAAATATATTTAGTTTCTGGTGAGTTTTATCACTTTTTACATGCTTAAAGCTCCAATTACCTAAAAAAAGTTCTTTATATTTAACTAACTTGTGACTAGTCTAATACCATTCTAAGCAAGTGTCTGCATACATTCCTGTATTTCATACTTGATCCTTACAACATTTTTATGCAGCATTACTGTATAAATCTAAAACACAAGGAACCTAATGGACAAAGGTAATTATTACATTACTGTTGATATGATGTGAATACTTAAAAGGATTGTGTAGCGTACAGAAGAGCTGAAATATATACCTATTCATGCACAAATAGTCATTAAGACCTTGGAATCCTATTGTAAGAAGAGAGCTCCCCTGGTTACCCTGTCCATTGAATCAAAGGGGAAATGAATTCAAACCAAAGTGAACATACATTGGCATATATATGTTCATACACTGGCTGTCCTATGACTCCACTAGAACAGCTCTCCCAGAATTTAGTCTGAGTGGATAGTGAACCAAATCTATTAGTTGTTGTTTCACAAACAAGGTGAAATAAGTCAAGGTTTCAGTCAGTTACTAGAAATTGGACTCCATTTCATCCTCCCCCCTCTGTTAGGCAGCCTTAGTGAACAGAAATTAATAGGCACAGGCGACAGTGTTCGTGGTTTTCTTGGAAGTTAGATAAGTGCATGACGAGGGGAGGCTTGTTCTACATTGTAGATAGGAGCAGAGGCAGACAGCTCAGAGGCAGAAAAACAGAAGGCTTTAGTGAGGATGCTAAGCTGTAGCCGAGCTCCAGCGCTCATGCACTGCTGACTTGAGGTGACCTTTTACATGAACTACAGGGAGGAAGCCGAAGTTTGGAGTTAAGAGCACTGGGTGTGCAATTTACTAGGTTTGCAATCCTTCGGTCCCATTTAGCAATGTTAAACACCAGGTCATTGTATTCAACCTCTTGGACTCTCACTATGGAGTAGTTAAACATTGCATACCAACTTCTTACTGCTGAATAACAAATTCCCACCAGCGTGGCAGCTTAAAGCATCATCCATTTATCTCTGAGTGTCTGCATTCCAGAAGCCAAGGTGCAGTTTTGTAGGGTTTTGTAGGACCACAAGGAAGGCGTTGGTTTGGTTTGTAGGTCTTGTCTGGATCTTGAGATCTCCCATGCACAGAGGCTGTGGGTAGAAAGTAAGTCTCTGAATTGTCGAACTGAGGTCTAGGATTTTGCTAACTTCTGCTTCTGTTTTTACCTCCTCTCAGCTCCTAGAGAATGACTGCTGGTCTTTACTGGAGCCACCATGGACAGTCCACACTGGGCACACTGCATTCTATCAGGAAAGTTACAGATACTCCCATAAATTCCTATTGCTCCAGAGGGAAGTTTCCAATTTTAATAATTTCTGTGTTTAGGCCAGGCGCTCTCTGATAATATTCCTATGTTAGGCCAGTTGTGCCATATAATAGAACCCAATCACAGGTGTGAAATATTTATCAACTTTACAAACCCAGGGTAGTTGCAGAGAATGTAACTGAATGTCTGCAAAACTCAAGGGATGTCCTAGTCAGGTAACAACTATGCATCAACAGTAATGCAATATGTGTGAAAATAACCCAACTCCAGGCAATTTTTTGGCAAATAATGAATGACAGTTCAATAAAATTAAGAAACAATAGATAGATTTTTCAGGGTGATATCGCCACAAAAGACAATTCCATATAAAATAGTCATCAACATGTTATCTAACTTACCACAAAGTATTTAAATACAGAATTGTTTGATGTTGGTTAAGGAGATGAGTATCCATCCTTCTAACCTGGAGAATTGTCTTGGTGTGGCAAAGACATCCTCAGAGTATTAGCGGACATCCTCATAGTCTTAAATAAGGTTCCTGATATACACAGTCGCAGATTTACATATGCGAATCGCATGAGTGCGAGGAATTAAACCTAGAGTGAGAGTTATGAAGGAGTCTTTCCACTTTCATAATTTTTAAACATCTCAAAGTCAATATATTGTAAACAGAATCATGTTCTTCTTGTCATTATTAAATGTGTATAATTGCTGTCTCAGTGAGTTGATAAAATCATGCAATCTCTGTCTTGGGAGATTCTGTGACTTGAGGTCTTCCTTTCCGTAAGGAAATCTTGGCCTTTATCATTTCCTAGATGGACAGTAGCAGTGGTGCACCCCTATTTTATATTTTCAGATTTTGCATTCTTTCCCCTGACTTAATTTTCACAAGTGCACAACTGACTATACCGCTTGTCAGTTTTCACTGACACCGAACTCATCTTGGGGGAAAAATGAAGGCTGTCAAGCTGCCACATCTATTTGACAATACGGCAAGAAAAAAAATTGCTTTTTAAAACTATTTCAGGGATACAGTCAACATACGGTGAAGCATTTATTTTTATGCTTTGTCTATGCTTATGAATTTTGACAGATGTATGTATTTTCAGTACAAAACATCAAAGCTGGGTTTTGGAAACATAAATCATGTTGCCTTACCTTTCCTAACACCTAAAAGTCTACCATCACAAATAAACTTCAGTACAATACTTAGGCACGCATGTGCCATCAATGGCCTGGGCATTGAAAAGGACAAAACATTGATGAATGGAATTAAAGAAGATACCTATGCATATATGCATTTATGTATATATGCATGCATACATGTGTATGTATTATGCATGTATGTATGTGTATTTGTGTGAATGTCGTTCATATTCATGGGTTGGAAGAATTAGCAGTTACAAACTTATTCTACATCATAAAGAACCAGTACCATCTACTGAACCCCATTGGTACTCTACATAATGAGGTAAAAGCCTAAACTTTGAATGAAATATGAAAGACTCCAAAGAGCTGGTGCAATTCTAGGAGGGAGCTGTTGAGGTCATCCTATTTGTACATGCATAGCTACCCAGACAGCGAAGCCCACCTCTGACCACCCTTCACCATTCTTCCATTGATTCACTTACTTCACGAACATGCTTTTTTTCTAGTTATCACAAACACTGGGAATCTATCTCTGCCATTGGTGACAACATTTTCGTGCCCTTTCTTTTCCCTAACCTCCTTCTGGCCTGTTCAAATGTAACACATTTTTAAGCCTTGTTTTAAACAAGGGCTTCATTCATTACTCTACTGGAACTAGGACCTACAGCACAGCCAACCTCATTCCACGTATCACCGCTGACTCTGTGTTATGCATCAGTTCACTTATGTGTTTGCTAGAATGTGAAGAAGCCTTTGGATGTCCTGTTTACTTTAACAGGATGACATTCAGAATCAGTTCTCTATTAACACTGTTGAAACTGGTAGATGAAATCTGAACTCTGTAAGGCGTAGCAAGCATGGTCCTTCAAGATCTGGAATTTCCCTGTATTTTCTTCCAACAATCCCCAAGCAGTATGTTTAGCCATGTCCAGTTTTGTAAAGACCACGGTTTTCCCCTTTGCCTCTGCTCATGGATTCTCACCGTGGAAGAACGTTACCTCTGTTGTCTGCCTTTCAGATGCTCATCCTTCTCAACTCCTCTCTCTCGGTGGATTTACACTTTCTCATTTTTCATGGTGTTCCTTTTGATGGCTTTACTTACCTGTTGTTATTGTGGTTAGATATTTTAGGATTAAACAAGAACACACCAGCCTTTTAAGTGAAATGGAGAAAGGACCACCCTAGTTCCGGGATCTCTTCTCAACACTTAGACCTCACTGTTCTTTACTTCCTTTTTCTGTAGATAAAGATGTCTAGAGACAGCTTTATCATGTTCTATTATATACATTTATGTTTCAGCAGACTGGTGCTTTTTTACTAATACTTGTGCTGCACCATAATTTTCTGTCAAATTTCATTCTGCTAAGGATATAAATTATTTCTATGGCCAGGGTATCCATACTGCAGATTTTGCCTACTATTAAATATTTGGAGAAACAGCTATATTCATAAAACTTTTGTGGCCTTTTGTTTATATTTGTCTATTTATTACAGTGGCTTGAATACAAACCCAGAACATATTAACACTAATAGATATATACATGCATGCAGATATGTACATAATAACCATGCAACATTGACATATATTATATCCCCTCATGTTTTATTTAAATATTAGGAAATATATTTACAATGTACTCAGAACTAAACATAATCTTACTGTGCCTAATTTACAAATTATAGCTTATGTTAGTTATGTGTTTATAGTAAACACTGTAGTTTGGACAGGAGTTGGTACCACCCACTGTACAAGGCCCCCATTTTTGCTCCTGGAATGTATTTCTACAGATGAGAGAAAACTTTGTTTCTTGGACTCTATGGTAATTTGGAAAAAATGACCCCCATAGGCTCATAGGGAGTGGCAATATTAGAATGTGTGCCCTTGTTGGAGTAAATGTGGCCTTTCTGGAGGAGATGTGGCCTTATTGGAATAGGTATGGTGTTGTTGAAGGAGTATGTCACTGTTATTTTCTGCTGCCTGTGTACCAAGGTGTAGAACTCAGTGGCTCCCTATACACCATGTCTACCTGAATGCCACCATGCTTTTCACCATGGCAATGTTGAACTAAACCTCTAAAACTATAAGCCAGCTGCAATTCAATGTTTTCTTTTGTTAAGAGTTGTTGTCATTTCACAACATTCACAACAAAACACAGTCCATGATGTTACAGGAATAGAACTTTAACTGAGACGGAATCCTTCTCTACACTGTAGCTTACTGTCCTTTGATTCCTCCAATATACATCCATGTCTCAGCACACTGTTGCTTTTCACTAATGCTCCAGCTCTTCCAGAGTATTAATTATCTTTTCATCATTTCACCACAGGTGAGTGCCTTATTTAGGCTTTCACAGGACACCATGATTGTGCCAACTCTTAAAAAGGAAACCATTTAAATGGGGATGGCTTACAGTTTCAGAGTGTCAGTCCATTATCATCATGGTGGGAGGCATGGTCCAGGCAGACACGGTGCTGGTGAAGGAGCTGAGAGTTCTACATCTTGATCAGAAGGCAGCCAAGAAGATTCACTTTGGCAAACAGCTAGGAGGCACTCTCTTTCCCCTCTGGGTAGAACCTGAGCATAGGAGTCTCAAAGCCCACCTCACAGAGACACACTTCCTCCAACAAGGCCACACCTATTGCAACAAGGACACACCTCTTAACAGAAAAACCAAGCATATTAAAACTTCCATAGTGAGGCAGCTTACTATGCTGAGTTTAATAAATATTTGTAAAAGAAAGTAATGCAAACAAATAAAAAAAAAGGGCAAAGAGAAATGGCAGGTGGAGAAGGACAAAAAAGATGGAGAGGTGGGAAGTGATGTGATTTAAATTCAGTCCCTCAATTGCAGAGTTTAAGGCCTCAATAGAAACGAATTGCTAATATCATTTCTCAGTTGTTAAATCTAATGCATATTTAGATTTAAAACTCTTAAATTTTTCTTGAAGTTGTGTATAACTTTAGTGTGTATGTATGTGTGCATATGCATGTGTGCATGTTTCTAAGAGGAAAGCTTTTACAGAAGAAAGACATGACTCTAAGCAGTAGCTTGAATACCAAAACATATGTGACCACTGATAAATGGATATACATGCAGATGAGCACACAGCTATGTGATACTCACATATAATATATCTCCTCATTCAAATGTTTGGAAATATGCTTATAGTATACTCAGAGGTAAACAGAATTTTATTTGGGTGGTGTTTATACCCCAATGCTTCCCATTTCAGTTTTTTCCTTTCTTAACATTATTGTTTTTTGATGCTGCTAAGACCTAAATTTAAGAGTGTGGTAAAAAAATTAATGAATGGCTATATTAATATCATTTCCAACTTTCGAATGCCCATAAAGCTTTCATATCTGAGAGGTTTTGATGGCCTAAACCTCATTATCAACTGATTCCCTGAGATAGCAAAAGGTTAAGATGCATATCACATGCAGAACAATTAAACCAAAGTCCTGTGTCTTCAGCTAACTTCTCATTACTAAGCACTCAGACACTATCCTTTTCAGAGCTCCTAGGTGTCAGATACTAGCAAGCAGAGGCTACCCCTTTAGATGAGAGTCTGCTAATGTTATTCAGACTTGACTCCCGTCTCCTTCTTCGCTTCCCAAAGTCCTAAATCATGCTTTCTTCTTGGTTCTTTCTACCTAGCACTGAGGTGGCATGTCCTGTGCTGCCTGGCTTGCTGTGTGTCCTATTGGGAGCTGTGAGGAAAAGAACTGTGTGTTCTCCGTCACTCCTTAAATTAAATCCTGGGTCATGATCAAGTCAATGGTTCTCTATAGGTAAAACAAGAACAACGAGTGAGCCTTTGAACAACTTGATTAACTTTAATTATCAATATTGCACATACACCTCTCCCTCCAGGATTGTGCCTAATAGTAATCAAAACAGAAAAAATCAAGAATTGCTGGCAATATTCATCACACAAGAAGGCAGGGAGTATGATGAAAAGAAATGAAGAATTCCCTGGGAATCATGGCAGTCTGTGCCCACATTATTCTCTGGAACTGTTCTTTGGACAAAAATCCATTTAACTTATTCTCAGCCATCATAGCTGTTTTCCGAAATCATAAAATCCCCATTATGAAATAAACCCTGACATCGACTTGATTAGTATGAGCATAAATCTGAACAGTGGTGTGCTTGCTTTAAACTGCAGTTTTGCAGGCCACAATTAGAAATTCTATTATTTCCAGGGATTCTGCAGCAATTAGAGATCATTTCAGTATATTGACAACTGTTGGTAGCATTTGTTTAATGCATTTAAAGGACTTATTGGTTAATATTGACACAAATAAATTTATAATGTTTCATGTGTCATTTTTGGAGCACTTATGGCCTGAGTGGATCTATGTAGAAAAATTGTCTTTAGAAATGTTTTTAAAGGGGGCCTTTTATTTAAAATTAAAAGCTTTGCAATGAATACTTTTCTTTGAACACTGATATAAGTTTCGTGGAATAGAAAATATCTGTTAGTACAATACAAGCAGCATTAATTTCTCATCTCTTCTGTCAAACATTGTAAAATGAATTTCATACTCAAGCATTTCTTCCCTGACAAACACACACACACACACACACACACACACACACACACACACACACACATACACACACACACAGAGAAAGAGAGAGAGAAAGAGAGAGAGGAGAGAGAGAGAGAGAGAGGGAGAGAGACCACTCACATACAAACCCACTCATATACACATCATATTCATATACATACTTATACTTACACACTATATCATACACATTTATATACATTCATATACATATTTATATACTCATACTCACACAGACTTATACATACTCATTCACACACACATACTTATACACATTAGATGCACACTTACACACATACATACACACATTCATACTCACATAAACACTTACACACTCCCCTAGCCCTGTCTCTATCACTCCCGGGTATCATTTTTAGCTTTAGTCTTTTCTAAATGACTGGTTTTGGTCAAATTTCAGGAAAAATTGCCGAGCTAGAACCAGCTGCCTACCTTATCTCAAGGAAGAAATGTATATTCATCCAGAGATAATTAACTTCGTGAGAATGGTCCCCTAGTCCTGACTTTACTTTTTGACAAGCTTTTCAAACTAGCCAATAAGGAACAACCGAGGGCTAAATCGTGAGGTTGATCTTCAGTGAATGAGGGACAGGTAAGCTGTGTTTGCATCAGGGATGAGGGTAGGGTCCACCTTGGACATATGTACTTACTTTTCTGATCCCTTCTGCTGAGGGATCCAACCAATATTTCAAATAATAACTGGGATGCTGACTTTATAGCATGTTAAAGATGCTGCTGCTAACTACACACACACTGTATCAGAGCTCAGAATACCCACCCACAGGGAACTCCTATATTTGGATTTCAGTAAGTACAGATCAGCTTGGGTCTACTATTTGACTCCATAATCTTTTCTTTCATCACTATTAAAGGGAGACTTTTATATTACATGGCTAAAGTCTTGCCAATAGCCAAACTTAAAGGTATAGAATTAAGGAAATGTCTAGCATAAACCTGCACACAAATATATATGAATATATGAGATGGTAACTATGTCACTTGCTATGTTTTCAGAGGCGTTCCCTTACTATCTTATTTTTCATCACACACCCCCCCAGAATGGATTCAAGATGAAACATTGCTTTTCACAGTTCAAGAATAGTACACTGTTGCGACCCAGTCTACAAAGTCACTCTATGTCCTCAAAGGTGTTTCTCCTCACCATCTTAGTCTACATCAGGACTCCACCTCCTTCAATGGCTTTTGCTGCCCATGTTGTAGTTCTGGCTCTAAAGATGCAAGTCCCTTTGGCTCTCCAGTAGACTTTCAGCAAGGTATACTTATGGAAATTGTTGTACCTCAGCTCCCAAATACTTTTCCAATTTAGTTGTGAGTAACATTTTTAGGAATTAAATTCCATGATAAATCAAAAGCATGGTCCACATGTAGCTGTTGTAGAGCCTAAGCATTGCTTTTTAATTCTTATTTTGTATCAATAAATGGAAATGCAAAAGAATTTAACGAATATTAATCAGAAGGTTTTGACCTCCCTCTTCCCCATCAAATGTTCAAAGGATATTCTTCATCTCTACTATTGTCAGTTATTCATTCTAAATTTTGCCTAAACAGATAAATACATGAAAACTTCAATATTTATCTAGATTTATAGGATTAGAGAAATTTTCTTTCTGTTGATAGAAGTTAAAATGACCCTTTAAATGTTATTATTTAACTTAATTATCTTTAAAAATGTAGCAGGTATATTTATAATCCTTTTTCCCCCAAATTGATTGAAGGTTAAGGCAACCAAACCATGGGATTCTTTGCTAAGTAATTAAATCTTTGATTGGAATTGTCAAGCATATTTGCTTGTCAGTGATCTGAAACAACCAAAAGAGGACACAGCACAGATTGTATTAGCCATGTAGAAGGAATGTTGACAAGAGAATACATCCTTGGCCTTCCATGGCACATACCCCCAAGCCTGAGTCAGTAATTGTATAGAGCAGTCTGACAACCAAGGCAGAGGCCCACTGAAGAAAACGTAGTCAATCTATGGTATGAATGCTGAGCACAAAGCCTCAGAAACCACGAGCTCTTTCTCCAGGAAGAAATGGAAACCACTTATGTGCCTGTTTTCCAAGAAGAATAGGGAATCATGTGCTCATTCACCAGGAAGAGATGGCCCTAAGGTTAAAATTCGAAAGTTGAAATGGCTGGCCAACAGTCCTGTTGCGCATCCATTCTTCAGACGCTTGTTCTCTACGACATGCCTTGGCTCTTCTGCATGCCAGGTGTTAGCCATGTGGAGGCTGGCCTGCTGCTTTCCATTAAGAGACGCAAAAGGCTGCATCAGAATTGTCCAGTAGAGAGAAGTCTAAGCAAACAGACTAAATATTCAATGGGTTCCAAAAACCTGATTATCAGGACAAGAGCTAGAACAATTCATGTGCACGCAGGCTTAATTAACCCTAATTAGTTCAGAGTCAGGCTACAAAAGACTTAATTAGCAGTTATTAGGTGCTGTTCAGAAAAGGAACATAAATAATGGTTGGTAGCAAGCTGTGTTTAAGAGTCTCCTGGCTGAATGACATCAATTTTAAAAAAAAAAGGGTGAAATGAATGTTGCTTCATCCAGGATTAAACCTAAAATAATAATACAAGTCTTGACTAAAAATTCATTTACTTGGTAAGGGTTGTTGATTTATTATTTTTTCCTAGATAACTAAAGTAATTAAGAGAAAGAATTTGAATTTATTTGAATTGATTTCTAGTGAGCATGCAATAGCAGTATCTATTACCAGTGGAAGACTGTCTGCTTTTGGGTAGTGAGTGGTCAACAGGTCTCAGAGCACAAAGTAAAGATTTTGTGAGGACTCAGTACTCCTTTGGAGAGTCCCATAGGGTAGATGCTTGTGCAGAGTTGTCCGAATCCTTCCTCCTCTCTTGACTCATTTATTCACCAGCATTATTTCTCACAGGAAACAAAGCCTGAAGACCCTCTTTTAATATTTTAGTAAGGCATCAGAGTAACTAGACTGAGACCTTATAATCACAGAGGTAAAATCAAGAGTTTGCATGCACTCCCTCTTCATGTACCTGTATCCTATCCTTTACCTCTTTCTAGCAAGTTCTTAGCCCAAGCATAGACCATAGAGGCACAGAGTATTAGCATCCCTTTAGTGTGACAGCTCAACCGTTTGATGATATAGCACTTGCCTGGCATGACCAAGGCTTAGCATCACAGAGAATCTAAACAAGAACTTTGGATGCTTTAATATTTCTTAGAATATTTGTAAATCTTATAATATTTGTAAATCTCTCACACCAAACACACAGGATTGACATAGGTTCAACAAGACAGGGACAGACTTTGTTTAAAACACTGAGACACTCTTGTGTTTTTATGCATAGAGCTCATTACAAGTGTTACAACACTTACAAGTGTTACCACTTGTCAAACTATCCCTTGCCATAGGAGTTCACAGAGGAACTTTCTTTATCATACAGTCTCAGTTGATTAGTCATCTTAATTACCTCTTGAACATCTTCTTCATCATATGAAATCGTGTAGTCTCAGACACACACTCCCACTATATTTGAGGTTTTAGAGATCAAGACCCTGCTTGATCTTATATCCATATCTAGAACCCTATACAGGATGAGGTTAGAGTGGTCACTGGGTGGAGGATAGAGTGACTCCAGCAGGGTCTAAATGTCAGAGTTCTAGAGATCAGGTGGTTGAGTACATACATGGCTTGAAGCTACCTAGCTTGAGTCTGGAAACCTGCCTGACTAGAGGCAGTGACGGAATGAAGAGAGAAGAGAAATACAGCTGGAAATACAGAAATGCTCTGGTAAGGTAGGTTGTACATACTCTGATGGAGAGGTATAAAGCAACCTGGAACCCTAGGAGATTTGTAAGGTACAGCATATGGGGTAGGATAACTAGTCTTAGTAGCTGATCTCTGGAGTTGAACATCTCAGGCTCTATACACCTGGGAAGAGGACACAGTTGGAATTTTTACACATGCTGGTCAATTACTTGTAAACACTCTATTTGCACAAACTGTCAACATTCACACTCAGGCCAGAGGAAGGCTTTTTCATCATTGACCCTAATCAGTGGCTAAGGCTTTGCTAATTTCCCATGTGTCTGTGGTTTGGGTCCCCGACATGGCTATGACCATGTCAAACAATGTACATTCACTCAATGCTTTACTATGTCTCTGCAGCCTTAGGGGAACAGCAAGCATCAAAAGGGAAGAACCCATGCATAAACAGATGCCAAGACTCTAGAACACATCCCTTGCCAATACAGATTTCACTGGTAATAAGTACCTTAGAAGGGTTTGTCTTTTTTGTAGCAGTAGTAGAAGCGACATTCTGTAGACTCAAGACGCTTAGCATAATGCTAAGTTTCATGAAAACACTATTCTACCTTCATTTTATACATATTGACCTATAAATTAGGACTGGGTAATGCTTCTTATATTCAGTATGAGACACTACTATTCCTAAGGAGGCAAGGCAATCAAGACTCTGAGCCATTGTTTTAAAGGTATATCTTTTTTCTCAGCGAGTGACACTGATGTTTTACATGGTACATGTAAATCTCCTCTATTTTTCACTTTTATGTCATTCTGGGTGCTTTCCTAATTTCCAAACTCAAAACTTGGCTCATTCTACCATCACCAAAATTAATTAAAAATAAATCAACTTGAACTTACGTTCACTTTATTCATTTTTAGCACCGTACACAATTCAATTCAAATTCAAATTTATGACAGAGTACGTTATGAAAATTGCACATAGTTTTCCCGTTTTTTTTTCTCCTCTCTTTGCTGCCATAGATGGAAAAAATGCAATCCCAAGGAAACTAATAAAGTGAATTGTTCACACAATTACATATTATTTTCCTGTTATGTACAATTCTCTCTGGGCGCCTGGTGCTGGGTGATTGACTGATCTGTGAAGCAAGAGTCTTGTCTGATTCTGAGCTTTGAGTATTCAACCATCTCTACATTTTTGACAAGGCTGTTGAATGAGCACAGTGATTGAATCATAAAACTGCTCAAAAGCTCTCACATATGCTTTGTTCTATGTGAGGGGAAAAAAATCCCTCATCCACAAAAGGAAAAAAAAAAGGAAAGAAAAATAGACACACAGCAAAAACTCTTTTAACTGTGATGAGCTGACATGGAGACACCTATTGGAGAATAAAGATACATAAATATAAAATGTAAAATGATAAATCAAATTGGGAAGGTAATAACAGCCATTCGGGTATAATTGAGTCCAGTAGGGTGAATTATTATGTTTAGATTTCAACTGCCAAGCACCCGTGAGCTTCTCTAGGCTATTCTCGGAGATTTTAAGAGTGCCTAGGAGACCATGATATCAGTACAAATCCATACCCATCCCGCTCCATGGTAGTTGTCAGAGGCTTAAACAAATATTTTCGCCCTTTCAGGTATGTGGCCATGTTTTAAAATATAAAGCATGGTTTTGGTGTGTTTGAGGCCATTAAGCAAAGCAAGTGGATCCTAATGCTAATACTTATGAGATGACTGATAGACACTGGTGCGTTAATTCTACTGATATTCTAAGAAAACTTCTAGGGAGAAAGAATCATGCCATAGAGTATCATGTGCGAGTTAATGAAAAAAAAATCTTACCACCTAATATCTCCCATGAGATATAGCATAGTCTTTCTAAACAAACAGTCATTCATATGCAGCAATGTAAGTTCAGCCATCTTCCTTGTGTTTGTCTGAGTTTGTCTTTCCATCAAAACCATTAGGGTCGTCACTAGTATCTGACCACAAATGGTTTTCTTGTGAGATATTGCCAAGAAACAACTGACTAGTGAGAAAGCAGAGGAGGAATACAAAAGAAAGCAACAATGAGGGAAATCTAAAAAGTGACACCATGGGAATACCTGGAGCAAAATCAGAATGGTATTCTTGGTTGACTAGCGCCAGCATCCCAGGGCTCTGCTTATAAATGTGTATTTTGGATATCACTCTAGAATGGCTGAAACTTAAACCCTGAATGTAGTGCCTTTGCAGCACACTCAAATTTGAGAACTACCGAGCTAGTGGTACCCTGGGAGTCTATCTATCCAAAGCATCTGCTTCAGAGCTTTGCCACTAGAGGAAAATGGTAACTAGAATAAGTAGACATCAATGCCCACCAATTAATGTTAGGAGCTCTTTGGTGGAAATATTAGATGTCAAAATTAATTCTCCATTTCTTTTGTCTATGGTGCCCAAAGATAAAATGTATTTCAGAATATGCACTTAAGAAGGATTTTTTGGTGCTGGCTGATGGAAGTCCTTAGCACTTTTAATTTTGACTGGGAACAATGTAGGACACTTACAACTCTTTATATTGTCTTAAATATAAAGGGGATCCATTAGAAGCATACATGGTACTTAGTCTCAAATCACATTATGAGGTAATATTCTAGGCTAACACAAAGATTCAGAAGTGTTGAGCCTGGGAGATGTCTCATTTGATAAAGTATTTACTATAGAAAAATAAGATTTGAATCTGGATTACCAGTATTCATGTGACAACTGAGTATTGTGGCATATATCTATAATCCTAATACTTGGGGACTGGAGACAAAGGTATTCCTGGAGCTCACTGGCCCATCAACCTAGGTGAACTGATGAGTTCCAGATTAAACCAGATATCCTGTTCAAAAAAAAATAGGGAACTGAGGAATATACTCCTTGAGAACTCTGCCCTCCCCAAGCACATACACATATGTGCATGCACATGCCTGCTCTCAGAATGTACAAGTTCATAGAGTGAAGACACTGATGCGTAAATGGAGTCAAAGGTAGAAAGAATTAAATGGTGATGAAGGTACTGGGAGAAAGTCATGCCTCGATTGAAGGCACAGAAAGGCATTTATGAATCAGTGCAGTCTGAGAAGGAAGCAGCTCATTGGGCTGGCCCGGAGAAAGGGCTGGGGGACGCAGACTACTGTGTTTGCAATCTCTTATTTTCGCATCACCTTTTTTAAATTGGAAATAATTTTTTCTTACAATATATCCTGACTTCAATTGTGCTTCCTTTATTTCTTTCCACATCTTTCCCCATCCATCCAGCTCTCTTTTTAGAAAACAAACAGGCATATAAAAATAAGAATAAAACAAAACAAAAAAATGAAAACAGAAAGAAACGGCACAAGAAAAATATACACACATGCATGCATGCATGCACACGCACACACACACACATATGGAGAGAGAGAGAGAGAGAGAGAGAGAGAGAGAGAGAGAGAGAGAGAGAGAGAGAGTCATGAAAACACAAAATTGGCACTTATAGCATATAATCAATCAGGGAGCATACTCTGAGAAGCCCGGTTCATTGTTGTTAGAGAATCCAGAGGCTGACTAGTAAAAACAGTAAAGGCAAAGTTTATTGCGCAGACTGGAAATATGGCTCAGAAGGTAAGAGTGCTTGCTGCTTTCTCAGAGAACCTGAGTTTGGTATCAAAAGTAAATAGGTCCAGCAGCTAACAACTGTATGCAACTCCAGTTCTAGGAGATCTAATGTCTTCTACTGGCTCCTGTGGATACCCCAAATTGTGTGGCAAACACATACACACACACACACACACACACACACACACAAATGAAAATAAAAATAAATCTCAAAAATCAGCAAGATGCCAGATGACTAGAAAATGTGCTGGTGATACTGTATTCCCTAGAAATGATAAGAAAGCTACACTCATGATACCATAATAACATAGTTGCCTAATCAAGACCCACGCAACAACCAGTCGACATGCTAACATGGAAAAGTGGACGCTCATGGAGGTCTACTCCAAACAAAGAACTATGGGTGATTAAAGACAGCTCAGACGGGGAGCATTAGGCTATCCCAGGGATGAGCCTGCAACTGGTCGCTCAGCCCTGAAATCATGTACACACAAGTAACAGTAAACAGACTCAACATGTATTTGTATAGTTTATGCACACACACTCACAAACACACACACACACGCAGACTCATACTCTCTCTCTCTCTCTCTCTCTCTCTCTCTCTCACACACACACACACACACACTCTTTTTAATTTGAGGTTGAGTGTAAGTACATTTTTCCCTTCCATTTTCTCCCTTCAATCATTTCCCTATATTCTCCCTCTCAAATTTGTGGCCTCTTTATTATTACTATTATATGTATATATGTGCACACAGATATATTCATTTCTACATATATATAGTTTATTCATATATATCCACACATATATACCTATCCATATATACATATCCATATATATATACACACATGTATATGTATATAAATATATATGTATATATATAAAGGATTAGAGGGAGAAAATGGAGGAAATGATGTAAATATAGCTGTTTGTTTGCTTTTTTCAATTTTTATTATTTTATTTACATTCCCATCATTGTTCCAATTATGTTTTGAATGAAAATTAAAATAATTAATGCAATAGGAGAATATAGACTAGTGCAGAGTTAGGACCAATTCCAAATACAACTAGAATAGGTGGGCTTTATAACTATGTGTATTACTGCAGACTTGCCTTGATCCCAATATTTGCCTTAAGTTATTTCAAGGAGTAACAATTGATTTGGCACATGCTGTCAGAGGATTTAAGCCTGGAGGGTCAGGCAAGCATAGTGTTAGGAAGGCCTGGCACAGAATATGTACACTGTGCTGGACCCAGAGTTAGGAAATAGAGGCAGTAACCCGGAGCCAGGTTATCAACTTTTAAAGCCTGTTATCAGTGACCTATGTCTGACATCCAAGCCCTCTCTCTGCCTTCCTAATGCTGCGACCCTTTAATACAGAAGCCAAATTACAGGTATGAAGTGCAATAGAGATAATTTTATGGTTGGGAGTCAATACAACATGAAAAACTATATTCAAGGGTCACAGTATCATGTTGTGATGACTCCCAACCATAAAATTATTTTCATTGCTATTTCATACCTGTAATTTTATTATTTTGCCGTTATGAATCATAATATAAATATATGCTTTCTGGTGGCCCTAGGCAACCCCTGAGAAAGTCTCGTTTGACTCCCAAAGGGGCGGAGACACACAGGTTGAGAACTGACTATCCTTCCTCTAAGTTCCACCTCCCCAAATAACAGCAGCTGGTTAACAAGGTTTCAACGCACGAGCTTGTGGAGAATCTTTCAAGCCATAACATTTTAGAATCAAATCATTGTTGCTGGTGGAGGTACCAGTGACTGGAAACTCTCCTAAGCACATACGTCTGGCTTAACTGACTTGGGAGTCGTAGGGAAGATGGGACAAAGTGATACTAATCATCTAGGGAAAAACAGTGACGAAGAAAAGGCCACAACAATATCAAGAATGGACCACTTCCCAAGCAGACCTAGCAACATTCTTGCTAAAACTAAACTCTACAAAGAAATTCACAAGTGGACCGCATTGGGAATAGGGTTCAGAGCCCGATTAAAATTTACTTAAAGTGGAATAATGTTTGCCGACTGTTATCCACAAGGTGGAATGGTGGTTAAAAGCTTAGATGCAAAGTCAGGTAAGACTCAGTGCGAGTCTTAAGCATGCTATTTAATCTCTCTAGCTTAGTTTTCTCATCATCGTAATGTAGGTAATTCATATTGTCTACTTTATAGGATTATTATGGGGATGAAATCATATATACCAGGAGCTCTGGGAAGAAGCATTATAAGCCTACAGGAGCTATGGTGAAGTTTGTTATCTATCTGAGGGGTTATTTAAACTTTGTTTTCGGGTACATTTGTTTGTTTGCTTGGATTTCCTGCATTTATCGCCCAGACTACATCATTGCTCTTGGACTCTCCTTTTCCTCGACACTTCACAAGAAAGGGAATATGATTTCTGATTACCTGTTTTCTTTCTTGTATACAATACATAAAATCTAGGAACTGAATATTTAAAATGATCTACGGACTGCAAAATAAATTTTACTCACTTAGAATTAAACCCCCCCTGGGGTTGGTATTAACACAGAATTAGGTTTGTGCTAGCTGAACTTTGCAGGATGCCCTAGTAATACCTTCACCGTCAAAATGTAGTTATAAAATAGGAATATTTGAGTTACAGAATATTTTTTCATGTGATTAGAGCTGTAACAATGAAATATCTGGGTGTTTGAATGTGACGATCAAGTTCCAAATCCCCAGTTAAGCTGTGACATTGAATGCAGTGCAGTGGTTCACAGTAAGGGCATAGAAGCCACCGAGACACTGCAGCATAGCCCTGAATCTCAATAAATGGCACACATGCCATTGAAAGAATGCTTCCGATGGTGTCTTGGTATTGCTCTGACTTTAAGTATTTTGGAGATGTGGGTCGCCTTCTCCGATTTTCACAGTGCCTGTGCTTTATTTGCATACCCTATTCAGCACAGCTTTGCCCCTCGGTTTATCAATCCCTGTCAGATTAGCATGCTTTCAGAACATTAGCAAGGTGAGACGGTCAATGGGAAATGTTCTTTCTACCCAAAAGGATTCTGGAAACTGCAGGCACCACCTTGTTCTCTCAGGGAATGCTTCCATTAACTTCCAACCATCACTAAGAATAGGGAGGAACCCAGTGTTTCCAATTCTGTTGCACCATGGACAGCACTTCTCAGACAAGTGGTGCTCAGTGTCTGATCAAGTTCACAAACCGCCTGTCGATAATTCTTCTCCTAGCAAATGGCCTTACCAGGGAAGAAGCAAAATAAAAGCATTTCTGATGAACAGAAACGCAGGAACTGTCTTGCTAGGATATCTGCTCTAGGAAATTCTTTATACTGAAGGAAAATAAAACCAGGTGTTGATTCATGTACATAGGAAGAAAGAGGTGGGAAATGATAAATATGTAGATGATGCAAAGTTTTCTCTATCTTATCCTTTGCACTCCCTCCCTTCTTCCCGCCTTCTCTTCCTCCTTAGTAATTCCTTATGTATGTAGAGCTGAACTCTTCAAATACTCATAGGGTTATTTAAAGCGATGCTTACTACATTAAACGGCCAAGTTCATAAACACATAGGTATAACTAATACAGTTATATCTATGCCAATACAATACAGTCTGATGGTACTTCTCAAAGAACCCCAACTCTTGTATGACTGAAGCTACATTTTCTATAATTATGCCAGTGTTAATCTGAAAATGAGATAAATTCATAATGCATGACACGTGCTGTAATTCCAAGTGCAAATCAATCTGACTAAAAGAGGAAAAAGAAATATCTTAAACAGTGCACTTAAAAGGATGGCTAAAAAAAAAATACTGTGCTACCGAAACAGAACAAGACAAAACAAAGGAGGAACAGTAAGAAAAAGTGCACAAGACATGTATCAGAATGACAGACCATAGTTCAGCCATATTAACGGCTGCACCCAGTGTGAATGTGCAAAAGGTGTTAACAGTTGCACTGAGTGTGAACTGCAGAATGCAACCCAAATCTCTGACAGTCTTAGGGATCCAATTTTATTTTTGACTTGGGTTTTTTTATTGTTTTTTGGGACAGGGTCTTACTACCTAGGCTTGGATAGATTTGAACAAACAATTCTTTTGCCTCTGCCTCCCAAATTTTGGGATTTCAAGTGTGTACTGCCATGCTGGATTTTATTATTATCACCACCACTACCACCATTATTAATTAATTTATTTATTTATTCTCCCATTTTCCCTTGCAGTACTGGCAATTGAACTCCAGAATTCATTCATTCTAGGTCATGCTATGGAGCTACCAGAACCAGAACCAGACTGTGCATGTCTCCAGTACCAGAACAGATTTTTGAAAACTCAGATTGAATTATGTGCTGTGTATAACAGAAACACTTTAGATTCAGATGGTCAGATTAAAAATTAAATGATAGAAAACCTGTATAGTAACTGCATAACAACTAGCAGAGAACTGAGTTATTTATAATAAGTGATAACAGAATAGTTCTATTTAAAATATATGTTTACTTGGGAGATGGCTAGCACTGTGCTTTAAGTTTAAATCACTATGCTTAAGATATATTAATCCTGCCAATACATGAGCATGGGGGGTCTTTCCACCTTCTGAGATCTTCTTCAGTTTCTTTCTTCAGAGACTGAAGTTCTTGTCAGATATTTCACTTCCTTGGTTAGAATCACACCAAGGTATTTTATATTGTTTGTGAGTATTGTGAAGGGTGTCATTTCCCTAATCTCTTTCTTAGCCTGTTTATCCTTTGAATAGATGAAGGCTGCTGATTTGTTTGAGTTAATTTTATATCCAGCCACTTTGCTGAAGTTGTTTATCAGGTTTAGGAATTCTATGGTGGAATTTTGGGAATCACTTAATTATACTAACATCTCATCTGCAGATAGTGATATTTTGACTTCTTCTTTTCCGATCTGTATCCCCTTGACCTCCTTTTGTTGTCTGATTGCTCTGGCTAGAACTTCAAGAACTATATTGAATAAGTAGGGAGAGAGTGGGCAGCCTTGTCTAGTCCCTGATTTTAGTGGGATTGCTTCAAGTTTCTCTCCATTTAGTTTGATGTTGGCTATTGGTTTACTGTATATTGCTTTTACTATGTTTAAGTATTGGCATTGAATTCCTGATCTTTCCAGGACTTTTATCATGAAGGGGTATTGAATTTTGTCAAACGCTTTCTCAGCATTTAATGAAATGATCATGTGATTTTGTTTTTGAGTTTGTTCATATAGTGGATTACATTGATGGTTTTCTGTATGTTCAACCATTCCTGCATACCTGAATTGAAGCCTACTTGATCATGATTGATGATCATTTTGATGTGTTCTTGGATTTGGTTTGCAAAAATTTTATTGAGTATTTTTTGCATTGATATTCATAAGTGAGATTGGTCTGAAATTCTCTTTCTTTGTTGGTCTTTGTGTAGCTTAGGTATGAGCATAATTGTGGCTTCATAGAATGTATTAATAAGTGTTCATTCTGTTTCTATTTTGTGGAATAATTTGAAGAGTATTGCTTTTAGGTTTTCTTTGAAGGTCAACTCACAAATCACATGAAGTTCAAGAAGAAGAAAGACAAAATTGTGGATGCTTTGGTCCTTCTTAGAAGGGGGAACCAAATACTCAAGGGAGGAAATATGGAGACAAAGTGTGGAGCAAAGACTGAAGGGAATGCCATTCAGAGACTGACCCACCTGGGGAATCTATCCTACATACAGATACCAAACCCTGACACTATTGCAGATGCCCAAGAAGTGCTTGCTGACAGGAGCCTGATATAGCTGTCTCCTGAGAGCTTCTGCCAGAGCCTGACAAATACAGAGGCAGATTCTAGCAGCCAATCATTGGACTGAACATGGGGTACCCATGGAGGAGTTAGAGAAAGGGCTTAAGGAGCTGAAGGCATTTGCAACCCATAGGAAGAACAACAATATCAACAAGCCAGATACTCCAGAGTTCCCAGGGTCTAAACCACCAACCAAAAAGTACATGTGGAGGGACCCATGGCTCCACCTGCATATATAGTAGAGGCTGACCTTGTTGGAGATCAATGGGAGGAGAGGCCCTTGATCATGGGAAAGCTCAATGCCCCAGTATAAGGAAATTCCAGCACTGAGGCAGGAGTGAGTGGGCTGGTGGGGGAACACCCTCATAGAAGCAGGGGGAGGGAGGATGGAATAGTGGGTTTCCAGAGGGGAAACCTATAAAGAGGATAATATTTGAAATGTAAATATATGAAATATTCAATTAAAAAAAGATACCTATAAAGCAAAAATGCCTATAACATATAAGCCTAACTTGTCCAAGGATAGATTACTTCCTGAAATGCTGGGGACTATTTATGTAAGACAACAGGTTGAATATTTTTACTTCTGTAAATAAGCTTGCTTTCTCTAATTGAACAGGATGAGTGCCTGATCACACATAGGCACAGAGTATGTAAAAAGGAAATCCATGAGGATATTAGCTTGCCTTTGATTGCATACAGGGGAGTATACAGCCTTATGAGTTTTGCCTTTGTAAGCTCCTAATGTACTTCAGGGACATACTCAGAGCATCAGTTTCAGTATGGACCTGCAAATATCTGTAATCTTGAGCAGTGTTTAATAAAGCTTCTTTTTTGTTAAAATTTTGATAGACTGGTAACTCTCTGAGTGACTCCAGACACAGAAGGGCATGCAGACCTCTGATCCAAAATCCCAGGAGACAGAGCAAGGAGAATCCTAAATTTTTAGATTACTGTTGGTTATATGTAAAATTCTTTAATAGAGAAAGGTGGGGTGTAAGAATGATCCATATAAAGTATTTGAAGATACACTTTCTTACAAGTATTTAAATATTTTCATTAGGAAATCTAAATCATCTTTTAACATATAAAAAGAGATACCATGTTCTTGTTTACTTGTTTGTTTTAGAGGTTATGAGATTAAAAGCATTGGAGTATGCTTTTCCTCAGAAGGGTTCTCTCATTCTGTGGACAAAGCAAAACAAAACAGTCCTGCGTGGTTCTTATTTACTCAAATTCACCATTTGAAGAGATGTTACCAGGAAATGGGTGCTGTATTTTCATAACTGCAATTTCCATTTACATAAATGGAGGAATTCGGAGTGATGAAGTTGATGGATTTTGTGACCATGTTTAAAACTCTTGGCTTCAAGGTAAACATTTTTTAATGTATTTTTTATTGGATATTTTATTTATTTACATTCCAAATGTTATGCACTTTCCCGGCTTCCCCTTCACAAACTCCCTATCCTGTCCTCCTGTCCTCCTCTCCTGCTTCTATGAGGGTACTACCCAACCCACCCACCTACCACTCCTGCCTCACCACCCTAGCATTCCCCTACACTGGGGCATCGAGTCCTCACCAAGGGTCTACTCCGCATTGAGGATAGATACAACTACATATGCAGCTGGAGCCATGGGTTCCCTCCATGTGTACTCTCTGCTTGGTAGTTTAGTCCCTGGGAGCTCTGGGTGGTCTGGTTGGCTGATCTTGTTGTTCTTCCTGTGGGGTTGAAAAGTTGTCATAATCTCTTTGTAGTCCAGTGAGTTATCTGTAAAACCTGAAGACTTCTGTGAGATAGTACATGTAGAGATCTTAGAAAAATACTTGGTAGTGGGACATTTTCCATCAAGGAGAGCTACCATTAGTTGAAGCATTGTGCTACATGTAAATTGTCACCACAGCTGTCAGTGTTTCCACACTGTAGGCACAGATTCTGAGTTCCTAACTCAGATGCTGGATATGCATCTGGACATCAAGCTGCTTCAGCAGTCAGCGTTAAGAACTGAGCTGCAAAGAGGTGGAACTGAAAGGAAATTCTTGTTAGCAAGATAATATACGCTGAAGTCAGCAGCTTTGTGTGCGACTGCTGATGAAGGAGAGAGAGAGAGAGTACTAAATGTGAGATGTGGGACATGCAGAGCAAATCCAGTGTGATGCACATAATTTATTGCTCACTGGAAGACCAGAAGTGGAACACTGGGTCAGCATGCTGGCCAGATGGCAGGTCATTGGCCCATAAAATTCTCTTTATAGGATCACCTTTGTTTTGGCTTTCTGTTGTCCTGAGTTACACACTCCTGGCTCAGAATCCCATCCTCAGACAAAGAACATCTCTTGCCACTGTGACTTTTCTCTGTTGTTCTGGAACATCCTGAACAACCCCAACACCCTGCAAACACACACACACACACACACACACACACACACACACACACACTCAACTCTCCAATATATACAACCTGGTACAGTGAAAGATTCATTCAAGTGAAGACTTAATATGCCCCACACTTAAAATGCTGCACACTTTGGATAGATCCACTCTACAACACAATACAGCAATAAAGAGTTTCTTCTCCATTCTATGTGTAGACTGACTTGCCAAGCCACATGCAGGCTCCAGTATTCTGCAGGTGAAGGAAAGATCTCCCTAGCCAGCCAGAGGCCATCAGCTGCTTCCTAAAAGGCTTAGAGCAGTTGAATCAGTGCTATGAATGTAAAAAGGAGGCAAAGGTGCTAAAAGATGCTAAGATCAGACTGGAAAGCACAGTGTCCACACCTAGTATTAAAGAATGTTGTTTGGGTTCTGTCTTAGTCGGGGTTTGTATTTATGGACAAAATATTATGACCAAGAAGCAAGTTGGAAAGGAAAGGGTTTACTCAGCTTACATTTCTACATTTCTGTTCATCACCAAAGGAAGTCAAGACAGGAACTCACACAGGATAGAAACCTGGAGGCAGGAGCTGACACAGAGGCTATACATAGGTGTTGCTTATTGGATTGCTTCCTCAGGCTCACTTAGCTTGCTTTCTTATAGAACCCAGTTCTACCAGGGCAGTGATGGCACCACCCACAATGAACTGGTCCCTCCCCCCTTAATCACTAAGTGAGAAAATGCCTTACAGTTGGGTCTCATGGAAATATTTCCTCAAGGGAGGCTCCTTTCTCTGTGATAACTCAAGCTTGTGTCAAGTTGACACACAAAATTAGCTAGCACTGGTTCCTACTGGGAAAGTGAAGTTTGGAAAGCCTGAAAGGTAGAAGTGACATGATGATAAAGCCAGAGAAAATGACGAGTGTCCCCCTAAGGAATTCAGTGTTATGGTGGCTATTGTGGTAAGCCAGTGAAGACTTTTAACCAATACAGGAAGTTGGTAAGAATTAAATTCCAAAGGTATAGCTTTGTCAGAAGTATGAGGAATGGATGGGTTCAAAGCAAGAGAGTGAATTAAACGGTGATATGTTTCCAGGGTTATTAAAAAAAATCAATAAAAAGAAGGATTGGGACCTAAAGTGAGGCAGTGATGGTAGGAAAGACAAAGGGGAACAATGACAGAGACACTGGGATAGAAATGGACATGTGAGATGGGGAGGAGTGGCTCAACTGACTTCATTGAAGTCATTGACTTCAGTGTTTCAGAGATGGTGCTTTTCCTTTTTCTGAGAGCAAAGGGAGGACTCTATTCCTGTGTCACATTTCTGATTAAGTAATTCATTTACATGTTAAAAATCTTCTGTGGAAAGTGCATCATATTCCCAAGTGTAGCCCATGTCTGTAACAACCACTAAACAAAGAAAGTTGCCTACCCTAGTAGAGTACACTGAAGTCAAGTGTCTGTAAACACACCAACTGGTAGTTGCATTAGTTCTTCAGTCTAGAAGGAAAATGAAAACAAAACCAGAAAAACTATTGATCTAAGGAAGAACAACAAAGTAAGAGCTGACACTGTACCCTGAGAAGACACTTCTATGCTTTAAAGTGTCTCATTGCAGAAAGAACAACATGCAGTTTGGAAAAACATTTAATTTAGCAGAAGTATTCATACAAAGGTCCATAGAAAGATAACGAAATCTAACACAGCCATCTAAGAGTGGATGTGTTGTAAAGGTAGGCAAACAACAGCACATTTCAGAAGGTTGTCTGTCTACTGTGCATCTAGAGAAGTCTATAGCCACATTTTATGTGGGATACAGACATACATACTTAGAGACTGTTAATAAACTCAGCAGGAGGTGGAAAACTCAAGATCCAATGTGTTGATCAATCATAATGATAGTATGACGTGGTGTTCCTAAGCATGTGTAGGTTCAGTTTTGAAGACATTAACCTACATCAGTGGCCGGAGGTAGAAAGACATTTTCCATAATCAGATCACTGTTACCACTTCTGTGCCCAAAGACACCAGGGCAGAATTTAAGAATAAGTAGTAGTTAAGCAGAGCAAAGTAACTGATAAGAGGCACATCCATGTAGAGAAATGCACTGCAGGAATTGGCTCACGGGGTTTTAGAGACTGACCAGGTGAAGCAATAAGGAGGAGATCCACAAGATGCAACAACGGGCTTCATTCACAAAGGTCATGCATATGGATGACAGAAGAAGGAATTTTATAACTTTGTTCTTATGCAAAGGGAGAAATAAAACTGATATCCTAGTTTGAAGACCACCAGGAAAAAGATTTCTCTTATTGAGGTAGCAATCAACTTTTTTTTCTTCTACTCTGGGTATAGGATAATTAGTGCAGGTATAGTATAAGGAAGGGCAGTATACTTAAACTATTGATTTAAACGTTAATCTCATTTTTAAAAACACCCTCTAGTGGTAAATTTGATTGAATCTACACATATCCCATAGCCCAGTCAGGTTCACACATGAAATCAGCCAGTAAAAATGAACATTTTTTCTTTTCTATTTAGAAATTGTTTGATCTAAGTCGAGCAAGTGGCAAAATCGTGACTTTTAGTTGAACTAATAACAATAACAAGAATAACCACCACCAAGTCACATCTCATCTGTGAAGTTATTAAAAGAAATCTTTCCAGAGGCTGCCAAGTGAGGTCTCACTGTGCTCTGAAGTCCCTTCATTCTCCCCAGAGTGTGGAGCAGCAGTGGTCACAGTGAGTGGCCAAGATTAGTGATAACACACTGCACCTAACAGTCACTCTCAGACAATTCCTCCATCAACCACACATGTCACCAGTAGGAAAACCTCTGTATTCAAAATGTACATACCCTTTATTGATTGTCTTTCCTAGTGTTTCTTCTTATGGGCCAGTCTCAGAAACAGAGAGGAGAATAAGATATGCACATTTAAAATGTATTTTTAATTAGACCGACTCTCATACTCTAAAGCTCTGTAAAGCTTCTAGCGCCAGAGGTGCCCTGGTCCCCATTTAATCTTCATTTCCCCAGCTCTCATCAGCTGTACATGCAGATGCTGAAATCTTGTTTGTTTATCATGGGGCCAAGAAGATTTATGGTTGGGTACATATTGGGCTGCCTTCTCTGCTCTCTTGGCACACCGCTTGTGCTACTCAGCACGGGGGACACTTAAACATGCTTAATGGGGAACTCGGTTCCACATGTTCCCTGTGGTTGTCATCTGGTTATTTTTTTCAGCTTCTGCTTTGCTTGAAGTTAAGGTAATTACAAAGTTACTATTTGTCATTTCCATTATCGTCGGGGTCAGAAAGGCATCTGTTGAAAGTTATCATCATCTGTCACTTCTGCTGGCTGGTGGTCAGCACCTGGGGGGACTTGAAAAATGAGGGAAGGCACAGGTCCACACAGGTCACTTTTGTGTGTGTGCTGGACAGAGAGAGGAGGGGGAGGGAAGGAAGGGGGGAGGAAATGGGAAAGGGAGAAAGATTTCAGGAGGGAGGGAGGGTTGTTGGGAGGGAAAGGGAGAAGGGAAGGAGAGGAGGAAGGGAGGGAGAGAGCAATCTTCAATGAGAACGTAGAGAAAAACTAGGTATCACCTTGCTACATGATTACTGTAATCTGTAAAGAACATGGAACGCTACTGTCCATGCGAAACTTGAGATGTTGGGACCACTCGTGTGGAGAACAGTAGTGAAGTCAAAGAGATCGTTGACATTTCCATCCTGCTGGATTCTTTTCTTTCCTGACATGCTGCACAGAGTTCTCTTATTTATAAGAGTGAAATTTAGGAAGTGGTCTGGGTGTGAAATGTTGTTTCAGTCAATGAAGAGATGTAAGTGAGGCAGAGGATCTGTATTGGCTTTTTGAGTCAGCAAATGCCTCTGAGCTTTGCAAATCTGACGTTAGCACTGAACCTTCAGCTAGTGTTCAGAATCTTTTTTTTTTTTTTAATTCTTATTCTTTTCCATCGAAAATCAGCAGGAGATAACTTAGGCAGTCTTGGCTATGAAATCTTTATCCTAAAATGTCAAATCTGAATTATAGTATGAAAGCAGACATAGTACAGGGGGAAGCATACATACATAAATGCTCATGGCTACGTTCTAATGAAACTTTGAGCAATCAGCATTGAGCCAGATTTGATTCCCAAGACAAGGTTTGCTGATATCTGATTTCACTGATGGGTAACTTTAAGCTTAACCAGGAGCAAATCAATATTGAGACTAAGAGAGACTTAAAGAGCAAAAGGACAAGCCCCCACTGTTGGGAGTCCAAAGAAGGTTGATATTACTAAGGCCCAACTTGTCTCTAAAGAACATATTCCCTCATCATATATCCTTAAAATGTTTATCTAGACACACAAACCACACTTCCTTTAAGATGATCACTCACAGTCCCAGTGGATATAACTATAACACAATTCCTGTGCTTAAGACTCAGTGATCTTTGCAGGAAAAGAGTCAAATGTGGTGTGTGTGTGTGTGTGTGTGTGTGTGTGTGTGTGTGTGTGTGATGTGTGATGTGTGTGAAAGAGAGACAGAGACAGAGAGACAGAGACAGAGAAACAGAGAGAGACAGAGAGAGAGAACCATGAATTTCAGAGGAAGAAAGAGGTGGGTATATATGTGATTAGAGAGAAAAAAAAGAATGGAAAAATGATTTAATTATATTTTAATTTCAAAATATAAAAAATTGAAATAAAGATGAAAAAATGTTATGGTTTGCCAATTCCACTTTGATTTCTATGCTCTGGGAAGATAATTTGTTTTCTGTTGCATTCCTAGAAGATAAAATCATGTCCAAGTTCAATACCCTCCACACTGGTGCGCTCAGATGCTCAGCAAATGGCCGGTGTTCGAATAGTAACCCTGGACAGAGCTGGTGTCAGATCATCTGTGTGGGGTGTCTTAATAGCATGGGGTCCTGGAAGACAGGAGGCAATTCACCTAATCCTCAAAGAGGGAAATGGAATCTTTGCAGATCAGTGAAGTTAGTGCAAATGTCAGATCAGAGAAAGATAATATGCCAAACCGAAGACCAGGGCTTAGCCTTTCGTGTGTTGGGCATTCGCCAGGATTTGTAACGTGGGGGACTGATGTTGAGTTCCATTTTACAAAAGCCTTTAACTTTTCTCAAAAGTTCATCTCAATTTGATGAATCAGGGGACCTTTTCTCTATTTTGGATCTGTCCTACAAAGAGGTTCTTAAAATTAATATAAACAGGGACACATTCCAAAATCCATAAAAATGTATACTGCAGTCAAAGAAGTTTCCTTAAACTTTGTAAGACATAAGGCAAGGATGAAGAAAAGCATTAATATCTGCTGAAACCCCATTTAAAATCCCTCTACTTCCAGAATGTGGATTCTGTTTGGCACCCCTAAGATGTCAATCCCTAGATTCTTTTGCTTCATTTTATAATAGAGAACAGAGGGTTAAGAAGAAATGGAGTTGGATTCAGTGTTCATGATACATGTACCAAGCAGTATGTGACAACTAACTTCATCTACTATTATGTTTCTTTTAAGTATATGGTTGAAGGTTTAAGTTGACCAGCTGGAGAGATCCCTTCAATGCCGTAATGAACACGTGTCATATTCCAAACTCAGGCATTCTTTCTGAAGTCTGTAGGCATTATAAAAGCATTGGTACATCTCTATTTGAGGTAGGGATTCTACAAAGGACAGAAATGTTTGCAACTAATATAAGTCAGAAAAAGGAATTTTTACATTGTAGGGACTCAAAATCCTAGGGACTAAAATCTCCTTAAAGGTAATGCCAGAAATGAGGTTTATTTAATGCAAAGCAATAAAAGTGACCCACTATTAAAGAGTCTTAGCTATAACTCAAAGTATATTCCCTCAGATAGTGATTCAGTACACTGTACCTAGAGATGGATATTGATTAGCTATTGAAATATAAGTGGAAATGTGGTTATTCAAAGGCTGAGTTAGAGGCTCTGTCCATATCAGACATCAGGTACTAGCTGTAGCTGACTGATTGCTACAATTTATAGGGGTATTCCACAATGAAGTTAGTTATGGCCTGATATAAAATTATCACCTTAAAATGAGAACTACAAGCAATAAGAAGGTAAAAGCATGATGTCATTTTAGAACAAAAACCATTTATTTATATAACCTTCAATCTTATATCAAATCCTGGACAATTAGAACAGTTCAGAAATCTGTTTTTAAGAATTCGTATTTGAAACACAATATGTACTTTAGGAAAAAAGAGATGTTAGTTATCAAGTGATTCTTCATTACAGGGAAGCTCCAAGTAGGAATAATCAAGAAAATGTTACCTCAGAAACGTCTCATTCCTTCTTAGTGATTAGATTACAAGATCCTCCATTGAAGCACTAGCTCAAGTTTCAGTTACAGCATTTATGGTCTAAAATGCAAACATAGTGATAGACTTGCACAAGTAATTTAAATTTAATGCATAATTTGCATTGATGTACAACTACAATCTAAATGTTTTTTTAAAAAAATCACCCAGAAGAAAGCTGCAAAAGCCCAGTATTACATACACACACACACACACACACACACACACACACACAATTGTTTGCTCAATGCTTATTGTCTTTATGTCTTTGTTCTGGAGGCTGGAAAGCTGGATAGTAGGTAGTGAAATATACTTTAGAATACTGGTTTACCAACAAGAACTGGAATTATTCATTTTTATATAACACATAATAGCTAAAATAATCTTAGGAACACCAGTTAATAAACACTGGTTAGTATCTACTTTTCAAATGCATGATATCTGTGAACTAGCCACTTATAGATAAAAAAGAAGGAAGGAGCCGAACGCATTAACACTAGAATGAGTTATTGACTTGCAATCAAGCTATTGACCTATAAAACAGGCTCTGTCATCTGCATAAGAAGATGGTAAGTATACTCTATTATACTTCTGAGACTTTTATGTTTGCAAAGCTGTTTTATGCACTAATTTATCAAATAATTCATGTCTTAAAGACAGTAAGAATGTGTGCCACATGTCTTCTTACCAGAGTAACATTGCACATGACTCTTTATTATTTCATACATTCCTAACTATAAGAGCCATTTTGTGCATTTATCAGCATACACTTAGGTACCCATGGCATGGTTCTATGTGGAGCATCTACAATTGAAATGACAAGCAGAAGAACTTGAAAGAGATGTTACACCATTCAAATATATTCTGAGCATAAAATTATATGACTAATACTTTTTGTGAAACCTATCCCATTATCCTTATTGGGAATTGGCCTTTTATTGTTTCTTTTGTCATTATTAAGATTATGGATTTTATTCTTGTCTTCTTCATGGCAAAGCTGCAAAGTCTAACATTTATACTAAGGTGTAAAACTGTGGGATACTACAAATGTCTCTAGTCTAGGAACAAAAGGTACATTTTCTCATTTATATGCCTGAGAAAGTCATCATCAATCCTAAAATATTAGAGGAAAAGCAGAGTGAGATATTGGTAAGGTTAGAGACACAGAAATCAGTGCAAATTCCATGGTTGGCTTTGACTAGATAACTCTGGATATTGAATGGGTCCTCCCATGGCCTCTCTGCTTTGTAATACATAGAAACTTGGGTCTTGACTATAATATATCCTTCATTAGAAAGAAACACAGCTAATTAGAAAGATTCATGAGTTAAGATGAACAGTAGATGCTCAGGGTAGAATCCCAGCACTTTGGAAGCTGAGACAGGAGGATTGCAAGGAAGGCCTGCTGGCTACATGGCAGAACCTTAATTCAAATATAAGAATACAAAAATCACCACACACAAAAAGGTGCACACGCGCACACACACACACACACACACACACACACACACACACACAGCATGAAGTGTCAGCTACTGAGCAAGGGGGCACTTTTGCAGACCTGGGATATCTGCTGTCCCCTCAAGATACTATTAATATAGCTCTAAAGATGATAGTGTTGTTTTTTCTTTCTCTCTATCTTATATTTCTTCCCAATACTTTAAAAAACTTAGAATGAGTAAAGATTCCCATATCGCCCTGACTCAACTTCTCACAGTAACCTGGAGCTCACCTTTTTAAGTTCCAGGTCCCAACTCAACAAGGGACCATGGAACTGAATGTGGGAACATCAATAACACTGACAACAGTGACAGATTTAAAACCCGCACGAACAACAGGCAAAAACTAGTTCAAAGTCAGACAGGTAAATGGCTAATGTTTCTGATGGTGCTCACCTGTGCTGTGTCACATGACTTCACTGGATCCTTGTTTCTGCACACACACCTGCATTTTCCCTCCCGCACTCCCTCATAATAATGCACAGTAAGTTACACACTACCATGCTTTTACTGTGCATATAGGTCTTTCTGCTCTTGTAGAAGTGAAACAACTCCATGGAAAACAAAAATTCAGATTTTCCCTCTGCCTAGCCTCAGCATGTACTGCCAGCATATCTTTGGATTATTTTGTGTCAAAATATTAGATTAAAAACCATCACCAGAGAATTCTTTTTTTGTGTGTGTGAATTCTTTTCAGTTTCAGAAATGGCCATTCAGTGAATTTTGGGTTATCATTGGGACAGAATTTCCAACAATTTCCAAAATGTCTCTACACGTACTTATCCTGTGTTGTATTACTTATATGTATGACAGCATACTCAGCACTGATGATTATAGCATGAAATATCACCTAACAGCTGTGGACACTCAAGACACTCCTCAGCCAAGATTCAATTATTTATGTAAAAATCAGCATGTCTCATTAGCATGAAAACTTGCATTAATATTTAATAAATGATAAAATTATATATATAATCAAAGAATTGGTTTCAAATAAATTTCTTTATAACTTGTAGAAATTGTTTTAAAAAAACCAAACCCTTGACTAGAATAAACTTTATTCATTGTAATACTAAGTTCTCAACAAAATAAAACAGAAGCATTCATATTACTTTATAATCCTCATTTCTCTAACTGGTTGTGTGGCCTTAGCCTGTATTTATAATGCCTTCCTCTACGTCCCATTCTGTATTTCCTCCACCCTCTGCAAACGCCTCAGTGGGTCATTTGAAATACTAAAAGACTGTTCCCAAGGACATGGCTCCATTGTAAATTTACAAATGGCATTTGTGGTTGTAAGAAGAATAGTCATATCATGTAAGGCATATTCATGACCTGGTTATTGTTTCGTGTGGACATGAGATTTTATTTGTGTCATTGACAAGGGGTGGGTTGTAGTGGCTATTCCTGGTTGCCAATTTGACTGTATCTGGAATGAACTACAATCCAGAACTGGAAGGCTCACCTGTGATTCTGATTTTAAGGTTGGGAGATACAAGTTCCTGACCTGAATCTTGGCATGGAGATCTTGACACATAGTGGCTATGACTCCCAGAGGACCAACGCAAGGAGAGCTCAGAGTTTAACGTCATCTGGAACAAATCAAGTCCAAGATCCACACCTTTAATCTGAGCCACACCTTCTGCTGGAGACCTCCATAAAAGACATTGGAAGAAGCAAGAGCCTCATTTCTCCCCCTGCCTGCCTTGAGGGACTGAGTCACTGCTAGTTCCTTGGATTTGTATTCACAGCTATTGCTGACCATTGTTGGGGAGTTGGACTACAGACTGTAAGTCATCCACTAAGCCCCTTACTATATAGAGACTACCCATAACTTCTGTGACTCTAGAGAACCCTGACTAATTCATACATATTTGTCCAAAATCTTCTAATAAGCAAATTGTCCATAGTAAAGCTGGGGCTCCTCATACATTTGCAGTAATGATGCTAAGTTTGGTGATGGGGCAGTTTATGAAGGTTAAGAATGTTGTTGTGGAGAAACCTTCAACTCATACTACATGTTTATGAGGAACAAAAATCAAACTGTGTGAATGCAATGTGGAACCCTTTCATTTATTATTGTATTTTCCATGCGAATGTAATATGTCACTGTGGATATAGGTCATATGAGTGCAGGGATTTTGATGGAAGCAACATACCTCACTCTCCCAGAACAAATAGAATATATGTAGCAGTCCTGACTTTGAGTAGACTCTTTCTGAACATGATAAAAGTTTACAATTAATTGGTTTATACAACTTCATCTGGAACTTCTACAAACTCACACTGCAATAAATAAATAAATAAATAAATAAATAAATAAACAAACAAACAAACATCACTATGAATACTAAAAAAATACTAAGTTCTCAGAATGGATGCATTTCTATCTGCTTTCCTTGTTTTTGAATATGCTTTACGCTGCTCTTGATAGAGTGTACTCAGAAATGCACACTTGAATTTGAATATGCTCAAGAACATACCCATTATGCAAGACATGGTGACACACACCTTTAATCCCAGAACTCGAAGGGAAAAGGCAGAGGAATCTGTGAGGTTGGAGCCAGCCTGATCTTATGAAGCAAGTTCTAGGTCATCCAGGGGCTACTAGTAAAACTCTGTCTCAAAAGAATAGGAGGAGGAGAACTATATTCACAGCAACCTGTATTTTCCTTTATGAATATGTATAAGCTACATAATGAAATACCCTGACCTTCCCTGTATAAAAGAGTCATCGATTTTCATGTAATCAGTGCCCCCTCTCATTTTCTAAACACAACAATCCTCTGATTCCTTTATCTATGAGTTTTGCTCATTAGTTTGTACCCACTAATGGAGGCAAATCCATTGAACTTGATTATAAAACTGTAAAACACTTGTCCATGAATTTAGACTGATACGAAAAAGACAGACAGACAGAAGACAGACAGAAAGAAAGAAAAAAGAAAATCATGAGTGAATAAATAGGAGATAAGAGAGAAATCTTCCATATAGAAGGATTTCAATTAATTTATATTGATTGCTCTGCTCCCTTATCAAGGAAGGGAGGCACAGCTGCTCCCTATGAGTGTGGGCTTTCCTTGTGACTTTCTTCCCAGAATTTTATAGAGAAGGCAGAACAGGCAGAAACATCTCACCAACACTGCTGCTGCTGCTGGACAAGGGCAATATCGTCGGTGGCATTCAGGTTGGCAGTGTGCATCCTTGATCTGAGGCCCTTCTACATTTGTTGCCATGTCCGCACTAGCACAGGGATGGGGAGATGGAACCTTGCCCTGTATCAAGCAACTTGAGGTAGGGTTTCCCACTCACCTTTCGGACTTCCACTCAAGTAATGCCAGAACTTCGATTATAGGGTAGAAAATAGTTTAGGATTAGAGAGGTTAAAGCTAAATCAGTAAGTGTAGAAACATAAGGGATGGTACACACTTTGGAATTTAACATGGACATCGAGAAACAAAAATGGGATATATATATATATATACATATAAAAATGGGATACATATATATATATATATATATATATATATAGAGAGAGAGAGAGAGAGAGAGAGAGAGAGAGAGAAGGAGGGGATTGGCATCACACACCAAAGTCATGGGTATAAATGTTTCAAGCTGGAAGATGAAAAGCCACTGTCTTCAGTGACTACATACTGTAGTTCTCTGGCTTTCTAAGCTGCATTGCTCAAAGGTTAAAATTTATAGCAAGGTCTAAAGATTAAGCAAAGTCTAAAAATGGCATATCTCTTTCCTTGAGAGAATTTCCCTTCGCAATAAAATTGTATGATGATTTTTTTTTCCTTGCTGCTACTGATGGTGGTAGCGTTTCTTTGGGACAGGGTATGGTGTTATAGCTTAGAGCCCAGGTACTGGCTTGTCCTCATCTGGTACTCACCATGCATCCCAGATAGTCTTAAACATACATGGATTTTCCTTCTTCAGCCTCTAGAGTGCTTGCACTGCAGACATCAGTCACCAATTCCAGATGAAGGTAAGTGTTTTTTTGTTTTTTGTTTTTTTTTTTAATATTTTGGATTGGAAGGGTGTGGTGAGAACTCAATTCACGTCACAAAAGTCAGGCCCTGCAGAAGCTTGTTTTACTTGCTTGTAACAACCTAGTATGGGAGGGAGATTTCTAGGAAAGGGAGCATTGTTTCCTTTCCGTAGGCTATTTTTGACTTTTTCAGTTTTGTTTGTAGTTCTTGACTCTACCCAAGCTGTTTCTTTAGTGCCTAAAGGACAGCAGTTACATAAAGACCTAAAAAAAATAAAAGAAATTAGAGGTTTATAAGAAATCCCTGAACAATTATTTTCTCTGCTTTTGTAAATGTACAGTTACCCTAAAATAAAAGGATTATTTAAATTTAAAAGAGACATGGCTGGATTTGTGTTCTCCAGTCTGTGCTTTAGCTCTCACTGGGGATTGCTACGCTGTTCTTTTGGGAGTGTGAGCCAGAAGGACTCTGCTGGGTCATTGGGTGTGGCGTCTTGGTCATTGGGTGTGGCGTCTTGGTCATTGGGTGTGGCGTCTTGGTCATTGGGTGTGGCGTCTTGGTCATTGGGTGTGGCGTCTTGGTCATTGGGTGTGGCGTCTTGGTCATTGGGTGCGGTGTCTTGGTCATTGGGTGTGGCGTCTTGGTCATTGGGTGTGGCGTGATGGAGCCGTCTGGTAATCCCACCTTCCTTCCTCAGTACCTCACACACTGGAATCTCAGTATACGTTAGGCACCTGAAGAAGAGTTGACAATGGTTTTCCTGTTCTTAACACACAAGAAGCAGATTTTCTTTGGGGGGTTAAAAGCAATCTTAAAGAGAAGCTACAAAAAAAAAATTAAGACATTCTTTTAATCTTTAAGATTCTCCTCAACTTCAGCAAGAGAATTTCAGATTTTCACGTCTCTTCAGAATCAAGTCATCCACACTCCACCCTACCTCTGCAGCAGACTACTGCAGCTCCCCTCTCCTGACACATCACCAGTTGAACACATAGATCTTCTTCTTGTTCCTCATTCATTGCTTTGTCCCAGCCTCCAATTCTCAACTCCAGCAGAAATGCTGTGGACAACTTCAGCTAGGGAAACAGATAGGCAAACTGCAGATCGTTACTCTTCTTCCCTTGCTCTAAGTCCACTCCACAGTCTTACCCCAACCCTGAAGCTGACCACCTGCATTAACCTCTCTTCATTCTCTATCCCTACTCCCAGGGGACTAAGAAACTCCTGGTAGAACACTCAGGTTTCCTCTCTCCTGTGAACCCTCATCCCTATTCCTATGTATCTGTTTCTAATATTTGAGTAAGCATTTTACATGGAGTCCTGAGTAGCATATCACAATCCAAGAAGAATCTCCAAACAGGCAACACAAGGAATAAACTATCCCAGGCCAGAAATTGAGAAAGAAAAAAAAGAAAGAAAGAAAGAAACCACTATTTTCTGAGAACCAGAAAAGGCAACAGAAACCAAGAAATAAAATATCTAGTCAACAAAGACAAGACAAGTTATCAGAGTCTAGAATTACAATCTTTCCAAACTCAGATGCCAGCATTTATACACACAACCTATATAGCATCCATATTAATATGTCTCCATTACTGCCCAGCCAGCCTACCACAGCAGGCCCTAAGTATGGTAACATAGCTGAAACATAAGACAAAGACATGAAAATAGCCTTTATGAGTATGTTAGAGGCTTTTAAAATAGAAATGAATAAATGCATTACAGAAATCTATGAAAGCACAAAGAAAAATTAGAGGCAAATGAAGAAAACAGTTCAAGGCCTGAAAGTGGGAAGAGAATGTATAAAGAAGACACAAAGCGAGGGAAATGTACAAATGAAAATTTAGGAGGTCAAATAGGAACTTCAGAGGCAAGCCTCACTAAGAAAATGCAAGAAATGAAAGAGACAAACCTCACTAAGAGAATGCAAGAGGTGAAAGAGAGTTTCAGGCATTGAAGACATGATTCAGAGATGAATACCTCAAAGAAACTGTTCAATCTGAAAAAAAAAAGAAAACTTCAGACACAAAACATCTAAGAAATCTGGGATACTATAAACAGACCAAATCTAAGAATAATAGGAGTAAATGAAGGTTAAGAAAACCAGATCGAAGGCAAAGAAAAGATTCTCAACAAAATCATAAAAGAAATTTTCCATAATCTAAAGAAGATGTCTATCATTGTACAAATGCATACAGAATGCCAGATCAATTGAATCAGAAAGCTTCCCTTAGCACATAATAATCAAAATATTAAACACAGACAATAAAGAAAAAACATCAAAAGCTGAAAAAGAAAATGACCAAGTATCATATAAAGGCAGACAAATTAGAATAATGCCTGAATGACTTTTCAGTGGAAATTTAAAAGCTAGAAGAGACTGAACAGACATTTTACAGACCCTGAGAGACAGCAGATGCTGGCCCATGTCAATATGCCATGCAAAACTTATAATGATAATACATGGAAAAAATAAGGTCTTTCATGATAAAACAAAATTTAAGCAGTGCTGATCTACAAAGCAGTAGAAGTAAAACTCAAACCAATAGAAGTTAACCACACAACAAGGGCGCAAGGAATAAATAGTCCCAGGCCAGAAAATGAAAAAAGAGAAATGCACACAGACACAGACACAGACACAGACACAGACACAGACACAGACACAGACACAGACACAGACACAGACACACACAGACACACACACACACACGCACAGACACAGACACAGTGACACACAGACACAGACGCACACACACACTAGCAAAATAATAGGAATCAACAAAGAATGCTTATTGAAATGTCTCAATATCAGTATTTTCAATTCCCCAGTAAATAGAAATAGACTAACATCAAGAGTAAATGTTGCCTCATTGTAAAAGATTAGAAAATGATCCAAGCAAATGGTCCTGAGAAGCAAGCTGGTGTAGCCATTTTAATAACTAACAAAATATACTTCAAATCTAAACTAATTAAAAGGGACAGGGAACTGTAAATGGTAAATTTATTACAAATGTATGCTATAAATTAATACAGTGGCTGTTTTCTTTTTCTGAGCTAATTCCCCAATAACAGAGAGACTAAGTTTTATTTTCAAGCTTTACCTCAGTACCTGGACAGTCAATTATCTACATTAATCCCCAAACTAATCTGGCTACCCGCAGCCCAAATTACCATAATACATGCATTTTGGGCATCCCGTTCTCCAGCTGAACTCTCTTAAACTCCTTCCTTCCTCTCCATGACTCAATCTGTCTTCTTCTTCTTCTTCTCTCTCTCCCCCTCCCCTGGTTGGCAGATGTCCCACCCTATTCTCTTCTGCCCAGTCATTGGATGATCAGCTCTTAATGACAAGGCAGAGAATTGAATGGTAAGCATTGTTTACAGAAACTTAAGGCAGGGCATTATTAATGTAAGTAATTACAACACCATGTCCAGATTTAGACGAGATAGATATGAAAGCATAGAAATCAGTATTTAAATAACGTAAGGGTAAACTTTCAACAGTGCATGAAACATTATGCCCACAACGAAGGACACTACATTCTCATCTAAGAAAAAAACTCCACCAAGATATTTCAATTCTTAATGTCGTGCCCCAAACACAAGAGCACCCAAATTTGTAAAAGAAACACTACTATAACTCATAACTCAAGTCACACATTGGCCCCCACACACTGAAAATGGGAGATTTCAATACCCCACTCTCACCAATAGACAGGTCACCCAGACAAAAAATAACCAGAGAAATGTTGGAGGTAAAACATTTTATAAACCAAATAGACTTAACTGATATTTATAGAACCGTTCACCCAAGTAAAAATGAATATGCCTTCTTCTCTGCACCTCATGATATTTACTCCAAAATTGACGCCATATTAAGAAACAAAGCAAGTCTCAACTGGACACCTGAAATACCTCCCAGCATCCTATCAGACAACCCCACATTAAAGCTAGGTATCAACACAACAGAAAGATTACAAAATTCCCTATTAAATAAAAACTAGATCAAGAAAAAAATAAGAAACTAAAGCCTTTCCAAAATTGATCGAAAATGAATATATGACATATCCAAATTATGGGATACCATAAAAGATTTTCTAAGAGGAAAGTTACCAAACAGACAAACAACAGTACTAGAGTAATCTCATACTAGCAATATAACATCACACCTGTAAGCTCTGGGATAAAAAGAAGAAAACGTTGGGGTCTGAGAGCTGCTCCACAAAGCTCATGAACACCTATCTCAGTCAGACAGAGATGACTTATTAAACACACACCCTAGTACTGATTAGATCAGGAACATAGCTCAGAATTATCTGAACTATGACATCAAACATTTTTTCAAGGCAGGTTTATAAAAGAAAAAAAAGACCCCAATGAGCTCATAAGCAGGTGCACTGATGGTCAGGTCTGACTCAAGTCATTTTAGATATAATGGCTAATATTGACCTTTATTTTGATGGATGCTACTTAAAGTTTTGTGGAGTTTCTTAAGATTAACAAACTTCATACAGAACTTAGAGAACACAACAGAGGATGTGGTCACCATGTCCCTTCTCTGAGTCAAGATATTTTTTCTGAGTCAATAACTGGCAGGCAAATTGCAGCCACAGTGTGAAATAGTGATCAGGCATGGAGTAAATGGATACGGCTATGCTGGGGTGGGAGGGGGGCAAAACTCAACAGAAATCACACAGAAAAGTAGTAGATGACAAGACATAATGAAGTGTGGCTCTAAAATCAATGAAATATAAATGAAAGAATGATAAAAGGAGTCAATGAAACAAAGAGTTGATTCTTCGAGAAAATTAATAAGATTAACAAACCCTTATCCATGCTAACTAGATAGTAGAGAAAGGATATCCAAATTAACCAAATCAGAAATGAAGGGAGCATAACAATAGACAGCGAGATAATCCAAAGAATCACAAGAATGTACCTTAAAAATCTGTACTGTACCAAATTGGAAGATCAAATATTAATGTATAATTTTCTCAATTAGTACCACTTGCCAAAATTAAACCAAGACCAGATAAATCATTTAAAAACTATAACCCTTAGTGAAATAGAAGAGGCCATTAAAATCTCCCAATAACAATAAGAACAAAATCCTGGGGCCATTTTGCTTTAGTGTAGAATTCTACAAAACTTGCAAAGAAGAATTAACATCAATATTCCTCAAATTTCTCCACAAAAGAGAAAGAGAAGGAACAATGCCTAATTCATTTTATGAGGCTACAGTTGCCCTGATACCCAAACCACATAAAGACTCAGCAAAGACCAATTTCCCACCTGAATGTACATGAAACTTTATTTAAAGAAATAATCACAAACCAAATCCAGACCATGTCAAAAAGATGGTTTATCCCCAGAGGTACAGGGATGGTTCAATATGTGAAAATCCATCAATATAATATGACTCTTACGCTATATGGACAAATTGAAAGAAAAAAGCCATGGTCATCTCACTGCAAATGAGATTTTGTTTAATCCCTTAACAAAATCCAACACCCCTTCATGAAAAAAGTCCCAGATAGATTAAGGATACAAGATACACACCTAAACAAAACAGAAGTACTTTACAGCAAAGCCATAAACAACAGATCATCTTAAATGGAGAAAACATTCAAAGCAATTCCATTAAAGTCAGGAACAAGGCCCAGTTGTCCACTCTCTCCCTAACTATTTGTAAAAGTAACTTTTATTTACCTGATGTTATTTTTGTTTCTGAGAATTACTGCTTCCATTTGGTAATGGAGACCCAGTCCTAGAAACTTCTAGCCTCCATAGAATCTCATCTAGGACTAGAATGCTTTGAACCCTTGAGACGTTATGTTGAATAAGTTCACCCTTTCTATTTCTCCTTTTTTTAAAAAGAAATTATTTCATTTATGTACACCTCAAATGCTGCCCTGCTCCTGGTCCATGGTGAAGAGTTCTTGTTCATGCCCCTTTCTCTCTGAGCAGGTGCCTTCCTGGGTATCCTCCCACCCTGGGGCACCAAGTTTCCATAGATTAGGTGCATGCTTTCCTACTAAGGCCAGACAAGGTAGTATTCTACTACTTATGTGTCAGGGGCCTCAGGGGCCTCAGATCAGCCAGTGTATGCTCTTTAGTTGATAGCTCAGTCTCTCGGAGCTCTCATGTGTCCAACTCAGTTCTTTCTGAACTCTGGCTTGCTAACTCAACTCAGCTGTCTGGTTCAAGCTTCTCTCCAGACTGACTGATTTAACCTGGCTTCCCTCAGTCTCTTCTGGACTCCTCTGCTTGGCTTGGCCTCATATTAACTCTGAAAATCTGTTCTAATCTTCTGGTTTCTTCTCATCCTCTTGCAAGTTCTATCTTCACCTGAGTCTAGCTTGTTCTCTCTCTGCAACCTGTCTCCTCTCTCTCTCTCTCCCTCCTTCCCTCCCTCCCTCCCTCCCTCTCCCCCTCTCCCCCTCTCCCTCTCCCTCTTCCTCTCCCTCTCCCTCTTTCACTGTGTGTGTGTGTGTGTGTGTGAGTGTGTGTGCGTGTGTGTGTGTTGTATGTTTGCTGCACCCTTAAGCTAGCTCTCTTTTTACTCTCTTCTTGTGGAGTTGGGAATATACTATTCTGTCAGATCTTTCTCTGATTCATCACTTTGTCTGTCACACAATTAGACATCACTTTCAAATATGGCTGTTTCCTTCTATAAATTAACTTTACTTTCATTGTTTAAAAATAAAGGCATGTGCCTTCCTAGTGTTGGGATTAAAGATGTGTTATAGGGCTGAACCACACCACAAGTTGAAACAGGTTTTGTAGATAAATAAGTTTACAGTGTGGTCAAATATCCTGCAACACACATTGGATTTGATAGAAGAGAAAATAGGGAGAAGCGTTGAGTTCATTGGGCAGGAAAAGACTTTCTGAATAGGAAACCAATGGTGAAAATATTAAGGATAAAAATATTAACAGATGGGACCTCATGAAACTGAAAAGCTTTTGCCCAGCAAAGGTCACTGTCATTTGTACAAAGCAGTAGCTTACAGAATGGAAAACTTTTTTTTTTAAGACAACTATACATCTGCTAGAGGGCTAATATCCCAAATACATAAAGAACTCCAAAAACTAGATATGAAGAAAACAAATAACCCAATTAAAAATGAGGTACATGTCTTAAAACAGTTCTCAAAAGGGAAAACTCAAGTGGCTGAGAAATACTTAATGAAATGTTCAACATCCTTAGTCATCAGAGACATGCAAATCAAAATCACTTTGAGATTTCATCTTCCACCTGTCAGAATGGCTAAGATCAATAAAGCAAGTGACAGCTCATCCTGGTGAGGATGTGGAACAAAAAGACCGAGTGAAAACTTGTACAGGCATTGTGGAAATTAGGGGTGTCACTGCTCATTTCGGTGTCTAGCTGGGTCTACTCTACTCTAGTGCATGATTAACTAAACTGTCTGCTCTCCAAACATGTTGCAAAGAGGATGAGAGGACCTGTCAGGGGCTTTGTGAGATGTAATCTATTTACACGCGTGGCCACTGTCGAAATTTTTATCACATGTTGGCAACAGGCTAAACTTCCAAGCAGCAGCTGTGCTTGGCACTTACTTCTGACGCTGATATGTCAGGTGTAAGTATGCCAGGGCCTCTTAGAATAGGAGATAAGAAGATAAAGGAATAATATATATATAGCATCTCTCAGATGATTTCATTATTAAGACGGAAAACACTAAATGTAAGACTCATATTTATTTATTTGTTTGCTCTTAACTCTGAGAGTTTTCATAGCTACATTTTTGTTTGTTTTAGGTAACATTTGCCTTTATTAAACTTTATTATGTATATTTTCAGAGTTAATAAAAAGGGAATGTGACTAGCTAAAATTTAGAGACATATACCTCTTATTCTGTGTTTATTCTGAGAAGTATAAAAACTTTGACACTGTCATATTGAAGTGCTAATTTGAGATTTTTAAAAAATTTTTTTTTCCGGAGCTGGGGACCGAACCCAGGGCCTTGTGCTTCCTAGGCAAGCGCTCTACCACTGAGCTAAATCCCCAACCCCGATTTTTAAAATTTTTAAACCTTTAATGTGTTAAGGTTTAGGTAAAATGTTAAGACGTAGGTAACAAGATAGCCTGCTATTATAAGGAAACTTTCTCATATGTTTCTACTATTACTAGGAAACTTTCTAATGCCAAGATCGATGTCATAGTCTGATAATGTTCTGGGCTCGTGGAAACCAATCACGAAAGAAGTCAGTAGAACTATTTTGTATAGTTACCCACAGTTTGGACCTAAACCAATCACCCAACAGCACTTCCTGAACCTATGTATAAGCTTTTAGGTATAAACTGCCTCTCATATGGTTCCCAACATAAGAGAGACACTTACACCAATATAAGAAACTATTCTAAATAAGACTACCATTTTAAATAGTGGTCAATAAAATTTAAGTTCCCAAGACCAACCTGCTAATTGACATCCTATTTGGCAGAGACATATATATAGGTAACTGGCATCCTGGGTGGCAAGTTAAGATAGACAAGTCCCATCCTGCTAGCCCCATCATGAAGACATGAATATTAGATGAGGCAAGTCCCCTGCTACCGTTGAATACCCCAACCAATGGAAGTAGGATAATGTATGACAAAGTCATGTTCTTAAGGAAATGACTTACCCCTAAATCCTGATTGGTGAAATAACTTGTACAGATATTTGTGTATTTTAGGCTTAAACTCTCAACTTGGTGTTGTGGTTCAAATGGGTCCAGGCTTGTTCCTATGGGACTCTCTGGAGTATGTAACCTACATGCATTAATGCACCACCTTAGGTCTGGTGGGGCTACCAATATATCCTTTCTTGTCACTGAGGCCCCTGATTTGATGCCACTACTTTAAAAATCCTTATTAATAGTACATTGTGATTTAAGACTAATAATCACAATGGAGTCTTTTAGTAGCATAAAACGTTCTCTTAAATTTAAATACATTGTCTGTATAGAATAAGAATTTGCCAAAGCCATATTATTGTTCTGGTCTATAGAACAGAACATATAGATCTAGACTGAGTCTTGAGAAACAGCTATTTCTTCCACAAGTGAAGGAGAAGGAACTACAGGGAAGTTTCTCAGGTAGGTGCACACCATAACCTTATTTTTAATAGAGTGAGTCCCATCCACATTTTTCTATATATCCTTCTATATCATGTTTGCTGAAGGTCAGTATTTTTACCTCAACTTCAAAGACAAACTTTAAGATAGAGTGTTAATTAGTGACAGAGCATTTACTCAATATATATAAGGCCCTGGTTGTCAATCCACAGCACCTATAGTGGGGAGGGAGAGAGGGAGGGAAGGAGGAAGATATAGATAAACATAGAAACAGGGAGGGAGAGAGGGAGGGAGGGAGGGAGGGAGGGAGAGAGAGAGAGAGAGAGAGAGAGGGAGAGAGAGAGAGAGAGAGAAAGAGAGAGAGCGCTTTGAAGATAGGAGGTCAAATTACAGAAAGTGTTGCTCCTTTTCCAAGTCTGTCTTTTTAAAAGGATATCAACAAATTGTGCAGATTGAAAGTAAATTGATTCAACAATTAAAGGATCTTAAAAGTAAAGAATCAAAGACTCCTCGGTATTTCACTCCAGCTACTCTCTTTAGTGCATAACTCAGTTAACACAGAGAGATGTTAGTCTATTGATTCTCTATGTGTTTCCCACCTCAAACTGAGAACATGGTTAGAGACAATGACCTTTCCTTTATGGTCGGGAACTATATGAAGTTAGGAATATAAATGTAGTTTCAATTCCCTTCTAGAACTCTCATATCAGCAGTTAAATGTCATTTGTTGAAGTTCACAGAAAATACATAAAGCCAAGAACTTTTGATATCTATATTAATCGCCTCAATTCTCATTTGCATGTAGTAAAGCTATAAGCTTTGAGAGGTAATGGAATCAATTATATGAGACAGATACACTGACTTTAACTTCATAACATCATGCTTCTAATTACCCAGAATGCTTTTGTTCTTTCCCAGAGATCACATTGCATAAGGTTACTGAGATACGGACAAGTAAATGCTACATAAACAGTACTAAGTTAATATTAGAGCTAGCAAACACTTTTACAGTTGATTAGCAATATTGTGCCTGCTGATGGCTCTGTCAGGATACACTGTGGTCCAATGAGTGTATGAGTTGGGCTACTTTGTTCCTTCTAAGTGAAATAAAGATTAGAAAACATTGATTTACATGACAGGATGGCTTCTATATAAGAAGAAGCAAACTAAAGTCATGATTGGTATGAAATTTGAGATAATCAGTCACTTTGTTAAAAAAAAGAGTAGAACAAAATAAGGCACAAATGTCATCTACATGCGCCTTTCTGATAGTAAAGTATTGCAACTCATGACCACAGTGGAGGAATAAAGAAATGATAATGTCTGCATCATCTCCATGGTGATAAATAAATGCTCAAAATTTCAATAGTGAATATAATGCCTGGGATTCTAATTTTGTTAATTATGAATTGGTATTTTCTTTCCTTTGTACTGTTTCTATTATTAAAGCTAGGTAGTGTAATTATGGACCCCAAGAAAGGGATAGGAATATCAAAAGGTCAGTAAATTTGAAGAGGACAAGTTGGTCTATGTTTTAGTTAGGATTAACCATTGCTGTGGTTGAAACACCATGACCAAAAGCAACATGAGGAGGAAAAAGACTCTTTCACTCACAGTTCCATGTAATGGTTCATCATCAAAAGCACTGAGGAAAACAACTCACAGAGAGAAGGAACCTAAAGTCAGGAACTGATACAGAAGCCACGGAGAGATGCTGCTTACTGGCTTGCTCATCATGGATTGACTGTTTGCCTGTTTTATTATAGACCCCAGCACCACCAAGCCAGGCTTGGACCCTATCACCCACAATGGTTTGGGCCCTTCCACATCAATCAGGAATTAAGACAATGTCCTTCAGGCTTGTCTACAGCCTGATCTTATGGAGGCATTTTCTCAGTTGAGGCTCCAGCTTCTGATGGCTATAGACTTGTCAACTTTACATAAAACTAGCTAGCACAATCTGTTTCATATAAAAAAGAGGAAAGAGGATTCCTGTGAGGACAGAAGAAGTGAAGACAGATAGGACATGGAGCAAGAAGAAAGACTCCAGTTCTCTGCTTTCAGCTTGAGATCAAAATCCTTTTGAGCCAAGGAAATAGAAATATCTATATCATCGGATTTTCTTCTAAGAAAGCATGGGTTTCGTCTCAGGATAAACCGAATAGCATACAATGAGGATATGTTCAGCATCATACTTCAGAGTTGAAGTGTAGTCAGTGCAGCCTTGCTCCATGCCAACAATGAATATGATAAACCAAGCAAGCAAACAAAAACAGTTAATAATTGTGTTTCAGTATCTTATTTGGATATTAATAACGATTCCCTTGACCCATTTTATTGATAAATTAAAATTATAGATATGAACTTCTGCCAAATTATTATTATATTTTCTAACGTAATAAGCTAGAGCAGATAAATAATACAAATGAAAAATTCATATAAGGATGCAATATTTGGTTTTTATTCCATATGGTTTAAGCATGAAGTACATATTTCAAATATTTAACATGAGTTTAAGGCTAATGTACACATTATGTATTTGAATTAATGTAATTATTGTATATAACAACCACTGAATAACTAGAAGAAAATGTCCTTATGTTCAGATGATCTACTTAAAGAGGAGTTTGATAATAGCTTTTGCTTTGACATGAGTTCAGCCATGAGCTTAGCTATGTTAAACTTGGCTGATGACTTCGCCATGGTATAAGAGATCTCTTGGAATGTGTTAAGAGATGAGTAGAAGAAATTAAGGCTGTAAACTAGCTGAGGAATATTGTTGTCCTGAGTCAACAGAATAAGGAATAAGCTGTGATGCTCAACTGAGAGATATGACTGAAAAGATCACAAGTATTGCTAATTTTGAAGGAACTTCTTGGGATGACTTTTTCGAAAAATGACCTGGGGAAGTATCATTCATTCATGCATCAAAACCGGGACAGTTGCTAGGATCATGTTCACATAAACATATGGAAACATCTGTTCTGTCCCTTCTCCCTGTCTGAGCACAGAGGTCTAAGAGTACAGCAGGAAGATGTACGAGAGTACCTGTGAGCACACACATTTGGAAAAGAAAGACTAGAAAGTGCACTATGGAATTTCAGAAGAGCATTGCCAAGTCTGGTTATCCTCTTCCCAGAGGGCTAAGTAGGCACAAATACTGGAGTCATTTGTGAAAATATTTTTGTCTGAGGAGTAGGACTGTTTTCATAGCTGAGAATATTAGAAGATGATGAAATTAGACCTTGTTATCATTAAGAAAACCCACTTTTCAAGAAGAGAAGGGTTGGAGATGAGCAGGGCAATTGCTACTATATGGTAGACAAACCATGGTTATTGTTTTTGACTCAATGTGTTGTTGACTCGATCACTATTGAACAAACTCAAAATCTAGTTGTTCTCATTCATTGGTTAAAAGGTTTAAATACCATTCTTTGTTTATACCATTAATTTGCTGAGAAAAATATTTTATTTCATAGAAGTTTTAGTTAAATTTCAGTACAATGCCTATTAGAAATTTTAGATTCCTATCAGTGGGACCTGAAGTGAAAATGTTATCCCCTTTCCCAATTTCTCCTCTGGGGGAACCCCTATCCCATCCCCTTCCCCTGATTCTATGATGGTGTTCCCCCAACCACCCATCCATTCTCTCCAATATCCCCACCCTGGCATTCCCATACACAGGGGCATTGGGTCTTAGCAGGGCCAAGGGCCTCTCCTCTCATTGATGCCCAATACGGCCATCCTCTGCTACATATGTGACTGAAGCCATGGGTCCCACCATGTGTACTCTTTACTTGGTCATTTAGTCCACAGGAGCTCTGGGGGGTCTGCTTGTTGATATTGTTCTTCCTATGGGGTTGAAAATCCCTTCAGCTCCTTCAGTCCTTTTTCTAACTTCTTCATTAGGGATTCCATTCTCCATTCAATGGTTGGCTGCCAGCACCTGCCTATGTATTTGTCAGGATCTGGCAGAGCCTCTCAGAAGACAGCTATATCAGGCTCCTGTCAGAATAGACTTTTTGGCATCCACAATATTGTCTGGGTTTGGTGACAGTATATAGGCTGGAACCTGAGGTGGGGCTATCTCTGGATGACTTTTCCCTCAGTCTCTGCTCCACACTTTGTTTCTGTATTTCTTCCTGTGAATATTTTGTTCTCCCTTCTAAGAAGTACTGAAGCATCCACACTTTGGTCATCCTTCTTCTTGAGCTTCATGTGGTCTGTGGATTGTATCTTGGGTATTCTGAGCTTTTGGCTAATATCCACTTATCAATGAGTGCATACCATGTGTGTTCTTTTGTGATTGGGTTAACTCACTCGGAATGATATTTTCTAGTTCCATTTGCCTAAGAATTTTATAAAGTCATTGTTTTTGATAGCTGAGTAGTACTCCATTGTGTAGATGTACCACATTTTTTGAATCCATTCCTCTGTTGAAGGGCATCTGCGTTCATTCCAGCTTCTGGCTATTATAAATAAGGCTGCTATAAACATAGTGGAGCACATGTTCTTGTTATATTTTGGAGCAACTTTTGAGTATATGCCCAGGAGTGGTATAGCTGGGTCCTTAGGTAGTACCATGTCCAATTTTCTGAGTAACCATCAGACTGATTTTTAGACTGATTGTACCAGCTTGCAGTCTCACCAACAATGGAGGAGTATTTGTCTTTCTCCACATCCTCGCCAGCATCTGTGGTCACCAGAGTTCTGATCTTAGCCATTTTGACTGGTGTGAGATGAAATCTCAGGGTTGTTTTGATTTACATTTCCCTAATGACTAAGGATGTTGAACATTTCTTTAGGTACTTCTCATTCATACGATATTCCTCAGTTGAGAATTCTTTGTTTAGCTCTGTACCTAATGTTTAATAGGGTTATTTGATTCTCTGGAATCTATCTTCTTGAGTTCCTTGTACATCCTGGATATTAGTCCTCTATCAGATGTAGGATTAGTAAAGATCTTTTCCCAATATGTTGGTTGCCATTTTATCCTATTGACAATGTCCTTTGCCTTACAGAAGCTTTGCAATTTTATGAGATCCCATTAATCAATTCTTGATCTTAGAGCATATGCCATTGGTGTTCTTCTCAGGATTTTTTCTTCAGTGCCTACGTGTTCGAAGCTCTTCCCCACTTTCTTTTCTATTAGTTTCAGTGTATTGGGTTTTATGTGGAGGTCTATGGTCCACTTCGACTTGAGCTTTGTACAGGGTGACAAGAACGGATCAATTTCCATTCTTCTTCATGTTGACTGCCAGTTGAATCAGCACCATTTGTTGAAAATGCTGTCTTTTTTCCAGTGGATGGTTTTAGCTCCTATGTCAAAGATCAAGAGACCATAGGTGTGTGGGTTCATTTCTTGGTCTTCAATTCTAATCCATTGATTTACCTGCCTGTGTCTGTACCAATACCATACAGTGAGAAATTTATTATCCAGCAATGTCAAACTGAAACTCAAATTAAATCAAAATGGCTCACTAATAAACCATACTATAACTGGGTGTTTCCTCTATGTAATCTTTCAATACTATACAACTGTAGTGGATATTTTAAAATAAAGCTACAATTTAATTTTCCTTCAGCTACCACACATTTCTTCACTCAGATACAAAGCGAACTCAGTTAACTAAATCTGCATCACGACTTCCTTCCTTTTTCATGAGCATGAACGTGTACCTTCTCAGAAATAATGACCTTCCTACTTCTTATGTCTATAATGAAGAGAGTGAATGTGAATTGACATTGGTTAGTGAAGAAGTAATTGTTAGATTCAAATGCATTTTTAAAAACAACAAACCAGATATGACTGTGCTTGCAATCCTAGCTCTTGGGAGGTAGCAGCAAGAAGCTCAGGAGTTCAAGACCAGCTTTAGCTACAAAATGATTTTGAAGGCAGACTTGGATCTATGATACCCAGTCTCAAAACAAATAAAACAGAACATAAAGCAATTAAATGCTGGTGGTTATGTTCCCTTTAAAGAGACAATCTTAGCATCTCATCCTTGCTCGTTCCGCAAAAATGATCAAGTGGAATCTCTCATCATACATTATAACTGCCCAGATTGTTCGATATGCCCCTTTCTGTTATTCTGTGAGGTCTACAGAACTTTGTACTTTAAAGGCTGTGGCCTAAGGACAATCTTTGGGGGATAGAAAAGACAGAATGACTAACATATCAGACATTAAATATCAAGAGATTTCCTCACATTTCCTCAGATTTCAACTGCTTTTTGAGTTTAGGCAAATTTAGCCTAACGTTTTCACTCTGAAGAAATGAAGGAAAGAATTCAGGAACAAGCTTATGTTCTCTGTGTCCTTGTTAAAGCTGAAGGAAGAACACAAAAAAGGGTCTCCTATTCATCTAAGAGTAGATAGTTAATCTAGAACAATAATTGCTAGAAAGAAGTGGTTGGTTGTGCAAGGCACTGAGAGTAGAACCAAGGTTGGATGGAATTGGACAAAATGTTGCTATCATAGTATTATTTCTGTTGTCTGATAAAACACCCTATATAAAGCAACATGGGAAAGAAAGGGACTCATGGTTCTGGTGGCAGTCCATCATTGAGGAAAAGTCACAGTGGCAGGAGTTTAAAATGGAGACATCATATTCACAGTCAAGACAAAGGAAACGTTTGCTTGCTTGCTTTCTCCTCTCATACCATACATGGCCCTGCTTAGGCAATAGTGCTCTCCACTATGTTCGGGGTTTTCTCATGTCAGTTAACAATTAAGATAATCCCTCACAGAGAGAGAGACCCAACCGCCTGGTCAGGTGGGCACTCCTGAGGCTGCAGAGCGGAAGAGACCACCAACTCTGCTCACCCCTGCCCACATCCCTGGCCCAAGAGGAAACTGTATAAGGCCTCTGGGCTCCCGTGGGGAAGGGCCCAGGAGCGGCAGGACCCCTGTGCCTGAGACACCGCCGGAACCTGAAAGAAACAGACCGGATAAACAGTTCTCTGCACCCAAATCCCGTGGGAGGGAGAGCTAAACCTTCAGAGAGGCAGACAAGCCTGGGAAACCAGAAGTGACTGCTCCCTGCACACACATCTCGGACGCCAGAGGAAAAAGCCAAAGACCATCTGGAACCCTGGTGCACTGAAGTTCCCGGAAGGGGCGGCACAGGTCTTCCTGGTTGCTGCCGCTGCAGAGAGCCCGTGGGGAGCACCCCACGAGCGAACCTGAGCCTCGGGACCACAGGTAAGACCAAATTTTCTGCTGCAAGAAAGCTGCCTGGTGAACTCAAGACAGGCCCACAGGAACAGCTGAAGACCTGTAGAGAGGAAAAACTACACGCCAGAAAGCAGAATACTCTGTCCCCATAACTGATTGAAAGAGAGGAAAACAGGTCTACAGCACTCCTGTCACACAGGCTTATAGGACAGTCTAGCCACTGTCAGAAATAGCAGAACAAAGTAACACTAGAGATAATCTGATGGCGAGAGGCAAGCACAGGAACCCAAGCAACAGAAACCAAGACTACATGCCATCATCGGAGCCCAATTCTCCCACCAAAACAAACATGGAATATCCAAACACACCAGAAAAGCAAGATCTAGTTACAAAATCATATTTGATCATGATGCTGGAGGACTTCAAGAAAGACATGAACACACTTAGGGAAGCACAGGAAAACATTAATAAACAAGTAAAAGCCTACAGAGAGGAATCGCAAAAATCCCTGAAAGAATTCCAGGAAAACACAATCAAACAGTTGAAGGAATTAAAAATGGAAATAGAAGCAATCAAGAAAGAACACATGGAAACAACCCTGGATATAGAAAACCAAAAGAAGAGACAAGGAGCTGTAGATACAAGCCTCACCAACAGAATTCAAGAGATGGAAGAGAGAATCTCAGGAGCAGAAGATTCCATAGAAATCATTGACTCAACTGTCAAAGATAATGTAAAGCAGAAAAAGCTACTGGTCCAAAACATACAGGAAGTCCAGGACTCAATGAGAAGATCAAACCTAAGGATAATAGGTATAGAAGAGAGTGAGGACTCCCAGCTCAAAGGACCAGTAAATATCTTCAACAAAATCATAGAAGAAAACTTCCCTAACCTAAAAAAAGAGATACCCATAGACATACAAGAAGCCTACAGAACTCCAAATAGATTGGACCAGAAAAGAAACACCTCCCGTCACATAATTGTCAAAACACCAAACGCACAAAATAAAGAAAGAATATTAAAAGCAGTAAGGGAAAAAGGTCAAGTAACATATAAAGGCAGACCTATCAGAATCACACCAGACTTCTCGCCAGAAACTATGAAGGCCAGAAGATCCTGGACTGATGTGATACAGACCCTAAGAGAACACAAATGCCAGCCCAGGTTACTGTATCCAGCAAAACTCTCAATTAACATTGATGGAGAAACCAAGATATTCCATGACAAAACCAAATTTACACAATATCTTTCTACAAATCCAGCACTACAAAGGATAATAAATGGTAAAGGCCAACATAAGGAGGCAAGCTATACCCTAGAAGAAGCAAGAAACTAATCATCTTGGCAACAAAACAATGAGAATGAAAGCACACAAACATAACCTCACATCCAAATATGAATATAAAGGGAAGCAATAATCACTATTCCTTAATATCTCTCAATATCAATGGCCTCAACTCCCCAATAAAAAGACATAGATTAACAAACTGGATACACAATGAGGACCCTGCATTCTGCTGCCTACAGGAAACACACCTCAGAGACAAAGACAGACACTACCTCAGAGTGAAAGGCTGGAAAACAACTTTCCAAGCAAATGGTCAGAAGAAGCAAGCTGGAGTAGCCATTCTAATATCAAATAAAATCAATTTCCAACTAAAAGTCATCAAAAAAGATAAGGAAGGACACTTCATATTCATCAAAGGAAAAATCCACCAAGATGAACTCTCAATCCTAAATATCTATGCCCCAAATACAAGGGCACCTACATACGTAAAAGAAACCTTACTAAAGCTCAAAACACACATTGCACCTCACACAATAATAGTGGGAGACTTCAACACCCCACTCTCATCAATGGACAGATCATGGAAACAGAAATTATACAGTGATGTCGACAGACTAAGAGAAGTCATGAGCCAAATGGACTTAACGGATATTTATAGAACATTCTATCCTAAAGCAAAAGGATATACCTTCTTCTCAGCTCCTCATGGTACTTTCTCCAAAATTGACCATATAATTGGTCAAAAAACGGGCCTCAACAGGTACAGAAAGATAGAGATAATCCCATGCATGCTATCGGACCACCACGGCCTAAAACTGGTCTTCAATAACAATAAGGGAAGAATGCCCACATATACGTGGAAATTGAACAATGCTCTACTCAATGATAACCTGGTCAAGGAAGAAATAAAGAAAGAAATTAAAAACTTTTTAGAATTTAATGAAAATGAAGATACAACATACCCAAACTTATGGGACACAATGAAAGCTGTGCTAAGAGGAAAACTCATAGCGCTGAGTGCCTGCAGAAAGAAACAGGAAAGAGCATATGTCAGCAGCTTGACAGCACACCTAAAAGCTCTAGAACAAAAAGAAGCAAATACACCCAGGAGGAGTAGAAGGCAAGAAATAATCAAACTCAGAGCTGAAATCAACCAAGTAGAAACAAAAAGGACCATAGAAAGAATCAACAGAACCAAAAGTTGGTTCTTTGAGAAAATCAACAAGATACATAAACCCTTAGCCAGACTAACAAGAGGACACAGAGAGTGCGTCCAAATTAACAAAATCAGAAATGAAAAGGGAGACATAACTACAGATTCAGAGGAAATTCAAAAAATCATCAGATCTTACTATAAAAACCTATATTCAACAAAATTTGAAAATCTTCAGGAAATGGACAATTTCCTAGACAGATACCAGGTATCGAAGTTAAATCAGGAACAGATAAACCAGTTAAACAACCCCATAACTCCTAAGGAAATAGAAGCAGTCATTAAAGGTCTTCCAACCAAAAAGAGCCCAGGTCCAGACGGGTTTAGTGCAGAATTCTATCAAACCTTCATAGAAGACCTCATACCAATATTATCCAAACTATTCCACAAAATTGAAACAGATGGAGCACTACCGAATTCCTTCTACGAAGCCACAATTACTCTTATACCTAAACCACACAAAGACACAACAAAGAAAGAGAACTTCAGACCAATTTCCCTTATGAATATCGACGCAAAAATACTCAATAAAATTCTGGCAAACCGAATTCAAGAGCACATCAAAACAATCATCCACCATGATCAAGTAGGCTTCATCCCAGGCATGCAGGGATGTTTTAATATACGGAAAACCATCAACGTGATCCATCATATAAACAAACTGAAAGAACAAAACCACATGATCATTTCATTAGATGCTGAGAAAGCATTTGACAAAATTCAACACCCCTTCATGATAAAAGTCCTGGAAAGAATAGGAATTCAAGGCCCATACCTAAACATAGTAAAAGCCATATACAGCAAACCAGTTGCTAACATTAAACTAAATGGAGAGAAACTTGAAGCAATCCCACTAAAATCAGGGACTAGACAAGGCTGCCCATTCTCTCCCTACTTATTCAATATAGTTCTTGAAGTTCTAGCCAGAGCAATCAGACAACAAAAGGAGATCAAGGGGATACAGATCGGAAAAGAAGAAGTCAAAATATCACTATTTGCAGATGACATGATAGTATATTTAAGTGATCCCAAAAGTTCCACCAGAGAACTACTAAAGCTGATAAACAACTTCAGCAAAGTGGCTGGGTATAAAATTAACTCAAATAAATCAGTTGCCTTCCTCTATACAAAAGAGAAACAAGCCGAGAAAGAAATTAGGGAAACGACACCCTTCATAATAGACCCAAATAATATAAAGTACCTCGGTGTGACTTTAACCAAGCAAGTAAAAGATCTGTACAATAAGAACTTCAAGACACTGAGGAAAGAAATTGAAGAAGACCTCAGAAGATGGAAAGATCTCCCATGCTCATGGATTGGCAGGATTAATATAGTAAAAATGGCCATTTTACCAAAAGCAATCTACAGATTCAATGCAATCCCCATCAAAATACCAATCCAATTCTTCAAAGAGTTAGACAGAACAATTTGCAAATTCATCTGGAATAACAAAAAACCCAGGATAGCTAAAGCTATCCTCAACAATAAAAGGACTTCAGGGGGAATCACTATCCCTGAACTCAAGCAGTATTACAGAGCAATAGTGATAAAAACTGCATGGTATTGGTACAGAGACAGACAGATAGACCAATGGAATAGAATTGAAGACCCAGAAATGAACCCACACACCTATGGTCACTTGATTTTTGACAAAGGAGCCAAAACCATCCAATGGAAAAAAGATAGCATTTTCAGCAAATGGTGCTGGTTCAACTGGAGGGCAACATGTAGAAGAATGCAGATCGATCCATGCTTATCACCCTGTACAAAGCTTAAGTCCAAGTGGATCAAGGACCTCCACATCAAACCAGACACACTCAAACTAATAGAAGAAAAACTAGGGAAGCATCTGGAACACATGGGCACTGGAAAAAATTTCCTGAACAAAACACCAATGGCTTATGCTCTAAGATCAAGAATCGACAAATGGGATCTCATAAAACTACAAAGCTTCTGTAAGGCAAAGGACATGGTGGTTAGGACAAAACGGCAACCAACAGATTGGGAAAAGATCTTTACCAATCCTACAACAGATAGAGGCCTTATATCCAAAATATACAAAGAACTCAAGAAGTTAGACCGCAGGGAAACAAATAACCCTATTAAAAAATGGGGTTCAGAGCTAAACAAAGTATTCACAGCTGAGGAATGCCGAATGGCTGAGAAACACCTAAAGAAATGTTCCACATCTTTAGTCATAAGGGAAATGCAAATCAAAACAACCCTGAGATTTCACCTCACACCAGTGAGAATGGCTAAGATCAAAAACTCAGGTGACAGCAGATGCTGGCGAGGATGTGGAGAAAGAGGAACACTCCTCCATTGTTGGTGGGATTGCAGACTGGTAAAACCATTCTGGAAATCAGTCTGGAGGTTCCTCAGAAAATTGGACATTGAACTGCCTGAGGATCCAGCTATACCTCTCTTGGGCATATACCCAAAAGATGCCTCAACATATAAAAGAGACACGTGCTCCACTATGTTCATCGCAGCCTTATTTATAATAGCCAGAAAATGGAAAGAACCCAGATGCCCTTCAACAGAGGAATGGATACAGAAAATGTTGTACATCTACACAATGGAATATTACTCAGCTATCAAAAACAACGAGTCTATGAAATTCGTAGGCAAATGGTTGGAACTGGAAAATATCATCCTGAGTGAGCTAACCCAATCACAGAAAGACATACATGGTATGCACTCATTGATAAGTGGCTATTAGCCCAAATGCTTGAATTACCCTATATCCCTAGAACAAACGAAACTCAAGACGGATGATCAAAATGTGAATGCTTCACTCCTTCTTTAAATGAGGAAAAAGAATACCCTTGGCTGGGAAGGGAGAGGCAAAGATTAAAACAGAGACTGAAGGAACACCCATTCAGAGCCTGCCCCACAGGTGGCCCATACATATACAGCCACCCAATTGGACAAGATGGATGAAGCAAAGAAGTGCAGACCGACAGGAGCCGGATGTAGATCGCTCCTGAGAGACACAGCCAGAATACAGCAAATACAGAGGCGAATGCCAGCAGCAAACCACTGAACTGAGAATAGGTCCCTTGAAGGAATCAGAGAAAGAACTGGAAGAGCTTGAAGGGGCTCGAGACCCCAAAAGTACAACAATGTCAAGCAACCAGAGCTTCTAGGGACTAAGCCACTACCTAAAGACTATATATGGACTGACCCTGGACTCTGACCCCATAGGTAGCAATGAATATCCTAGTAAGAGCACCAGTGGAAGGGGAAGCCCTGGGTCCTGCTAAGACTGAACCCCCAGTGAACTAGACTATGGGGGGAGGGCGGCAATGGGGGGAGGGTTGGGAGGGGAACACCCATAAGGAAGGGGAGGGGGGAGGGGGATTTTGCCCGGAAACCGGGAAAGGGAATAACACTTGAAATGTATATAAGAAATACTCAAGTTAATAAAAAAAAAAAAAGAATTTTATTGAGTATTTTGGCATCAAAAAAAAAAAAAGATAATCCCTCACAGACATGCTCATAAAACAACTCGATTTAGCTCCTTACTCACTAAGACTCTCTTCCCAGGTGATTCTGGGTTGTGTCCAGTTAATAATAAAGTTAATCATCACAAACAATGACTGAGTATAAATTCTAGAAAGAATCTCACATCAGAATGGAAAACATGTAATACAGAAAGCTGCTAAATTAGAAGTTGGGATTGAAAAATAAAACATAACATTAGGGGAAACCAAAGATTTTAGAAATGTGGAGTCTGTTTAAGCATAGGTTATAGTTTCTGCTTTGACAATACGTCATAGCTATATAAATGGGGGAAACTTAAATGGTGTGAATGTATAGAGAAATTTTCTGTAATTCTTTGACACTTTTTAAAAAAATCAAATCCCAAATGATTACAGGTAACACATTGCCCCCAGATTATTTCAAAGAAAAACTACATTTAAGAAATGTTCCCTGAGAAGTCTATATAACTCATTCAATGTTGACAATTCACATGGGCACTCTGAAAAACATCTTACAAAAAATGATGCGTGATCCAGGAATGAGCTCTTAATTTGTTTTATTCTAATGCTGCTTACAAAAAGAGTAACAATGCAGGGGAGATGGCCAACACCTAGAATGTTTGCAGAGGACTGTGTCTTAAAAGCTGAATACCTCATCATAATCTAGGCAGTGGATCAGAAATGATGACATAGAGGAAAGGAACCTACTTGAATCCCAACATCAAGGTCATCTTACATCCTGATAGTGTTGAAATAAACTCTGGACAGCAGCTGATTCTAGATATGCACTGCCCTATACTGTGTACATAGTTTCTATGACTATCGAACACAACCGAGAATACTATTCAAAGACACTTTAAAAATGAAGCCAGTTAAATGAGATGTCAAATACAGATTTTCTGGCCTCAGTTACCTCCTCTGTATCATGTGCTCACCATTTAGGTACAGAGACTCCAGCATGAAGACAGGCCCTCCATGACTTAGGGCAGAACTGTTACCTGTATGTGGCGATCTGTGGGAAGATAAAAGGTTAGCTTGTCCAGAGCCCTTGTCCTATTAAAGCTGAGAAGGACTTGCAATTCTCCTTACTACTTTTGCTTAAGTCCTGAAAAACTCGGAAAGATTACCTCAGTGGAATAAGATGTTCACAAACAAACAGTTGGTAAAACCATGGTTAAAAGGACGGAGAATATCAAGCTGGTCTTTGTGAGAGCCTGAAGCTAGGGTCATTTGTGAATTGTACAAACCAGCCTTTCAAACGCTATATTCCATCACTCCCTCAGGGTCTTGATACATACTGAATCTGCTCCACTATGAGTTTGGAATGAAGGGTGGAAATAGCTTCAACACCAGGACTACTATCAGAAAGTCAGGTTAAAAATAAGAAGTCTAAAACTTTAGAATTGTCAAGAGAAAAATTACAGTGACAGGTGAAACTCAGTGGATTGGACCAGTGAGGTATATCCTTTTTTATATAACGAAATGTCATAGACTGGCCAGCATTTAGAGGAACAGAAATTCATTCCTCATTGTCCTGGAGGCTGGGAAAAATGACTAAGGCATCAGGTGACTTGATGTCTAGTGGGACCCTGCTTTGTTGTTTCAAAGAGCACACCTCCTTGCTTTGTCATTTCTCATATGATATAAGGCAACCAAGCACTCACTGACTACTTTAGAAAGACACTAATCCTACTTATGTGAGCTCTACCATCAGAAGCCACCTAGGAGAGGCTAAGACTATCAGATAACGTTCCTAAAGGTGACCCACCATTTTTGCATGGTCCACGATGGATAAAATTCTAAATTGCAAGGCCTTCAGAAATCTCATCTCCGGATTTATTCTTAATGCTGTTAAATGTCTTTTCTGTCATTACTAAATTAGTCTAATAATTCCAGGACATTAGCCCATTCTATTAGGCAGATTTTTCTGCAGCTCAACAAAGATGTACTCTCTTACAGCACTGCTATGTAGACAATTGATGATTTTATAAATCCTAGTAAGGATTCTATAGATTTTTGAAATTTATACAGGTAATTTTGAGCCATTTATAGTAAGAAGGCTATAATTAGGGCTCTGAAAACCTTCATGTGTCACTGGCTAGTTGCACTGGGATAGAAAGCAGGCTTGGAAAAGATTTGTGATCAGAGAAGGCTTTCCCTTCTGGGCTGGCTGTGAAAGCACTGTCTGACACTTAAAGGTCATAAACTAGGAGTGGAGAGTTTACGGTGGATGCAAGGACAGAGGTTGAAACATTGACTGGATTTATCGATACAACTTCAATACTAGTGAGACACAAGGCAGATAATTTGCCTCCTGATAAAAGCATGCTAACTTATGATATGAAAATCATTGTTTTAAACTCTTTATGAACTTCTGGAGCTAGTAACAGATAATAAAAGTTTAATTAAATAACTACTCCTGATGAAATTCATGTAAACATTCCTACTTAAACTTCTTATTCCATTTATGATGAACTTTTGGAATGTAAAGATACTTGGAAAATCATGTGATCTATTCTCCAGAGAACATATAAGTACTAAGAACAATAGGAGAGTGCCTTTTTTCTTACTCACAAGCTGTTTTTATCCACCAATTAAAAATGTAGAAGGCTTTTCTTTTTCTGAGAAATAAAGGTTGGAGCTTATTTTTCATCAAGAATGAGTAAGTTTTTCCATTGATGATTGCTCAATGGAACTTGCTTATGTGGGCTTTTGCTCCATCTACCAAATATGTATGTATGCGTGTGTGTATATATATATGTGTATTCATATTTAATACATATATACACATCATATGCACATACATGATATGCACATACATATACACATACATATATACACATATGCATGAATACTTGTGAAGTAGATGAAGCAGGTGGTCAGACCTGACAAGAATATGTATATATGAATGTGTGTATGTCTGTGCATATTTGCTTGAGTAAAATGTTTTTCTTTCTCTGAGTGTGATGACTTTTTTCTTGGTTCACAAAGAGTTAACAGCTCCAAGTCTTCCTCTTGCCTGGCCAACAAAAGTTGAAGCTCCAGGGCAAAAGAGAAAGGATCCCTAGTAATTAACCCTATACTCAATCCCCTGCTGCAATACAGCATATGTTAATCACCACAGATCAGCGCTTATTCAAGCACACAGAATTATAAAGTAAGAGTTAAGTTTCCTACAAGGTCAGATATCATCAGTCTTTTGGCCGCTGTCCAATGCTATGTTCCATTTTGACCCAACCCCTAAGGATGGGCAGGTCCCTGAAACTCTGCCTTCATGATGTAATCACCTCTCTAAGTTCTCACCTCCTTGGGGATTAGATTTCAATACACAATGTTTGGTTTATCACAAAGAGTCAACCATGGTACCTTCTTTCTGAGAAAAAAAAAATCTCATTTCTAGTTGGTATATACTTTTTTCCACCTGACAGGTGAAGTCAGAAGGAGATAGAAGAGGATGCTCCCATCCATAGTTTGCTTCAAGTTGGAAACATTTGCTCCCTGCCTGAGTACTTGTCACCCTCTCTCAAGGAACAGCAGACCTTCGGTTTCCAAATAGCTCTTCAGACTATTCCACAGCAAAACTTCCAATGCTAATTAAAATCGAAGATGGTTTCTAATTATCAGTTTCATTAGCTTGAATGATTATTTTCATTAATTATGACCATATAAAAAAGTGACCTTTAAGGTCAACCCACAAAAGCATTTCTTTCTAATACCGAAGTGTAGAGAAGATTCAGAAACTTATGCACCCATTCTATTTAGGGCTCAACATGCTCCCCGTGAAAATTATAATAATCCCCTGCAGTGAAATGATTTGATTTGAAAAAGTTCAGTAGCTTCTCCAAGGGCAGGTATTCATATTTACCTCTCTCACAAAGGCATGCTTCACCATGGGAGTGCTTACAAATGTTTCCTAAATTAGCTCTCTTGCAAATGAAGCTGACAGAGTCAAAACCGCTCATCCCAAACACTTCCTAAGTGGAACAATGACACTTTTGATTTCACCATACAGTTTTTCTATAGGGTGGCAGAATCATCTTCTGGAAATGTCAAAACACCAATAAATAATCAGCCAGCAACCAGAGACCTTAGAAGAAGAGTCCAAAAGTGTTCTAAATCTTAACATGAGTGCTAGTTATAAAAGCAGGTATATTTATAATTACATCTATTGTAGCTCACGAGTTGAAGGTAAGAACAAAAATACAGAAATAGTTAAAGTACACAGAAAAAGAATTGAAATTTTGATTTACTTTTGTAATTCTGATGTACAGACTTCCGCGCCTTAGTGTGTTACAGGCAAATGTGATTGTAACGATGTTCACATGTCTTAGGGGTGAGGCACAGACATGTCCTTTTCTACCCTAAGTGTTTCATTTAGTAAATGTGTCCATGTTACTAATAGCCATGTACAATTATCTATTAATGTCACATCATATAATAAATGCCATAATTACTAAATGGTTCTCTTTTATTTTCAACTGGACTACACAAAGAATAAGTAAGGCTTTGATTCCTGCAACATTTAACCCAGAGCCTAGAACATAATAGACGGTACATTGTTTTTAAAGTCACTTTTAAGTAAATAAAAATGACATACTATAAGAAAGTCTAACTTTAAGTATACTATGCCAGGAGTCTAGTAATTCTTCTGTATATGAAGTACCACTGTAAAGGTGTAGAACCTTCCCATTATATGAGAGTCCACGGCTATCCTCTATAGTTGTCCACAGTGAGTCTCTTCTCTAATATAAAGACCCTGACAATGATTAATCTGCTCCCTGTCACTCGAGTTTAACTTCTCTGGCATTTTATAAGTGGATTTATAAAGCGAGTGTCAGTGTGAATGCATTATGTATTTTCCCTTTAGAATAATGCTTTTGAGATGCACACAGAATCTAAAACTGGCACTCCACTGCATGCATATTCCAGTCATTTTCTTTCTTGAATAGGTGATAGCCATTTGAACTGATCTTTCTCTTTGTAGTTTTTAAAGCGACTGTGAACAGCACAGTCTGTGTCAACATATGCTCTTATGTCCTTGGGTTAATTTTCTAGGAGTGTGATGACTGGATTGCATAAGGCTGCCTTGAAATGTATGATGCTGGTAAGCTACTGCTCAAAATGGTTCTTCCATTTTGCCCTTTCGCTAGTAATGTATGAAGGTTCACATTGATGCTTCTACCTCACTGGGGTTTAGCCTGAGAGTGTGCAGTTGTGCAGTCTTAGTATCACCATTTAACATTTATTTTCATATTTTTACACTTTAGGCTAACTTTCATCTCCCTCAAGAGTAATGATGGATACTTTGTCATTGGCCTGTCCATCCACAGTATCTCTAATCCTATACTAAATTCATTTTTCCAATGTGGGTGTTTTTTTTAACTTGCTAGGTTTATAATATTCTTTTCATCTTCTAGGTAAATTCTTGTCACAGATAAATGTTTTATATTTTTTCTTCTAGTTAGTGGTTTATATTTGATTTTTCCTGAACTGTTGAAAATATAAATTTTTATTCTGATGGGGTCTTACCTGTAAATTCTTCAGGCTCATGTCTTCTCTATCACATTGCTACTTGCCTTCTGCCTACTAATGTGTTCTTTCTTTTTGCCTGTTAGCTTTTATCCTAACAGTTGAGCACTGTGTATGATTTTATTCATTTCAATTATTAGCATCATTAGCTTTATCTATGGATATAGATTCAAAACTTACATTCCCCGTGATTTCTTTGTTCACTTTCTGTCTGCCCCCTCTTCTTTTCCTTCTTTCTGATAGGGTCTCTTGAGCTGACCTTGAACTTAATATACTGCCCAGACTGTTTTTAATCATGACTAAAAGCAACTTGGAGAGGAAATGCTGATTTTGTCTTATACTTTCAGGTAACAGACCATCACTGGGGGAAGTCAGGGCAGGAACTCAGGTGAGAAAACTGTATATAGAGATTGAAGCAGTAGCCTTAAAGGGACACTGCTTTCAGGCTAGCACATCATGGTTTGCATCCTGCTTTTGTATAGCAACCAGGACCACTGTGTCCCAAGAATGATACCATCCCAGGGGACTGGGTCCTTCCTCCCACAAATATAATTTATAAAGAAAGGGCTTGCCTACAGGCAATATGATGAAGGCATTTCCTAAGTTGAGGTTCCTTTCCCTAAGATAATTCTGACTTAGGTAAAGTTTACAAACAAGACAACAACAAAAACAACCCAACCGATATATGTGCCACCATGCCCAATCGAATTCATACTTTTAACATCACAGTTGAAGAAATTATGTCTGAGATATGGCAGATGCAGATGAAGCTTCTCACAGCTTCTTTCATCCACCAAAAGACAGAACTGTCCATGAGTGCAGGAGACACAAACCGTTCCAGAAGAGACTTAGCACCAGGAAGGAGACAATCTACAAAATATAAAAATTTTCATAGATAGATGTCTCAAACTCCCAAGCTATGCCTTACCCTTCTTTTCCTCCAGACCCCTTGTTTTTCCAGGGAAGCCTTCTTTTCCCTCATTACACCTTTAACTGCATTGTCCAGCAGTATTGGTTTAGATTAAGAGAGTCTGGAAAGGAAGGCTCATGTTTTCAGAAAGAAGCTGAGGTCAGGAAATGTGTGAGTGTTGGAGTCCATGTAACGAAGTCCCCAGAAGCTATAATGAAGACTCCACAATACTGGAGATGCCCGTATTGTGAGGTATCTGCTGAGGAAAGCAGTGGGCATGAAGTGGAGCTGGTCTAGGAGAGAATCTGTGTGCATTGCAGTTGGCAGACTTGAAGGCATGGAGTTACACAGGCTCTTCAGAGCCTAATAAATTTCATCAGGAACTCCCGACTCAGCCCCTGTGCTCTGCAGAATTTGTTGTTTTCCCTGATGGTTCTCATCTTGCTTTGATTTTATGTGTTGCTGTACCTAGATTCTTCTCTTTTGGAAAAGAAATGTATGTTTACACTTTATTATTACATGTTAGAAATATGTAACTTCTAACTGGAGAATAAAATTGAAAGAATTTGAACTTTTTTTTTCTTGGATATTTTATGTCTTTACATTTCAAATGTTATCACCATCCCCCCTCTCCCATTCTCCTCCCCTTTTCCCCTGCTTCTATGAAGATGCTCCCACTCCCACCCACTCCCACCTGCATTTCCCTACACTGGGGAAATGAGCCTTCACAGGATCAAGAGCTTCTCCTCCTACTGATTCCTGACAAGGCCATCCTCTGCTATATATGCTGCTGGAGCCAGGGGTCTCCCCATGTTTACTTTTTTGTTGGTTGTTTAGTCCACTGGAGCTCTGGAGGGGGGCGTCTGGTTGTTGGTATTGTTGTTCTTCCTATGGGGTTGTAAAGCCCTTCAGCTCCTTCAGTTCTTTTCCTAACACCTCCATTGGGGTCCCTGTGCTTATTCTGATGGTTAGCTGCAAGCATCCTCATCCTTATGAGTAAGGCTCTGGCAGAGTCTCTCAGAAGACAGCTATATCAGGCTCCTGTCAGCATGTACTTCTTGGCATCCACAATAGTGTCTGAGTTTGATGGCTGCAGATGGGATAGATCCCCAAGTGGGGCAGTCTCTAGATGACCTTTCCTTCAGTCTCTGCTCTACCTTTTGTCTCTGTATTTCTCTCTGTGCACATTTTGTTCCCCCTTCTAAGAAGAACTGATGTATCCACATTTTGGTCTTTCTTCTTGAGCTTCATATGGTCTGTGAATTGCTTCTTCAGTATTCTGAGCTTTTGGGTTAACATCCGCTTATCAGTGAGTGCATACCATGTATACCTTGTGTGTGTGTGTGTGTGTGTGTGTGTGTGTGTGTGTGTGTGTGTGTGTTTGTTTTGTGACTGGGTTACCTAACTCAGGATAATATTTTCTAGTTCCATCCATTTGCCTAAAAATTTCATGAAGTCATTGTTTTTAATATCTGAGTAGTACTCCATTGTGTAAATATACCACATTTTCTGTATCCATTCCTCTGTTGAGTAACATCTAGGTTCTTTTCAGCTTCTGGCTATTATAAATAAGGCTGCTATGAACATAGTGGTGCATGTGTCTTTGTTATATGTTGGAGCATCTTTTGGGTATATGCCCAGGAGTGGTATAGCTCGGTCCTCAGGTAGTATTATGTTCAGTTTTCTGAGGAACCTCCAGACTGATTTCCAGAGTGGTTGTACCAGTTTGCAATCCCACCAAAAATAGAGGAGTGTTTCTCTTTCTCCACATCCTCACCAGCATCTGCTTTCACCTGAATCAACAAATGAGACCTTATAAAATTGCCAAGCTTCTACAAGGCAAAGGACACTGTCATTGGGACAAAAACAGCAACCAACAGATTGGAAAAAGCTCTTTACCAATCACACATCCAATAGAGGGCCAATATCTAATATATACAAAGAACTCAAGAAATTAGACTCCAGAGAATCAAATAATCCTAGTAAAAATAGAGTGCAGAACTTAACAAAGAATTCTCAACTGAGGAATATCATATGGCCTAGAAGCACCTACAGAAATGTTCAACAACCTTAGTCATCAGGGAAATACAAATCAAAACAACCATGAGATTCCACCTCACGCTAGTTAGAATGGCTAACAATTTGAACTTTTAAAGTGTAGGAATATTGAAGACTATGAAGACAGAAATTTAGACTGAATACATTTTGTATTTTAACGTGGTCATGATATTATCTGTACAACAGGTAGAAGATTTTGACTTAAAAGTGATGTATTAGGTGCTAAGTTGAGGGTGGGACTATGACTAGTTTTCATAGTCAACTAGAAAGAATGTAGAACCACTTGTGAGATGGGCCTCTGAGATTGCTGTAGGGGATTACCTCCATTACATTAATTGAAGTGGCAAGATTTGCCTGCAGTTTGCCATTCCTGACTGGAATCCTGGACCATTTAAATGAAAAATGGCTCCCAGGCAGTAGCACACATTCAATACTTTTTGTGTTTTGACTGTGTGTGAGAGATGTGGCCAAATTATTCAAACTCCTTCCCCCCTTGATTTCTATACCATGATGTACCATTGAACTATGAGGCAGGAAAAACAAACAACAACAGAAAGTATATCCTTAAGTTTCTTTTGTCAGATTATTTCATCATTGCATCAGGAAAAGAAACCAAGACAGATGGTTTCTTGGTCCATGAGTTATTTTCAGTTCTCTCTGTCCTGTCCTGTCCTGTCCTGTCCTGTCCTGTCCTGTCCTGTCCTGTCCTGTCCCGTCCTGTCCAGTTACTCTTACAAAGATTTCTCAGTGATGGGCAATTAGACAAATATTGCCTGCTTTGGAGACCATTGAGGTTGAACCAATTTCTCCTAATTGGCTTTGGACCTTACCATCTCTTTCTATAGGAAGAGAACCTTCACAGCTGTCTCTCCTTAGGCTTGAAAGTATCATGTGAGAAGGAGGAGGCAGCAGAACTTTTTAAAGACCCATTAGAGGAAAATGACTACCTCTTCATTAAAAAGAGAAGAATCTGAGTTGTGATTCTTACACTAGTAGAGACATAACATTCCGCGCCACCCAAAACATTACCAACCCTTTTTCTCTTCCGTGAGTTAGTGCAGTTTGGTTGGTCAATCACTTGGTGGAAAAAGACTGCTCCTTGGAAATGTTTATTCGACCGAAGACTGTTTAAGGAGATAGAAAGAATAATTTGTGTTATAAAGCCTGGAGAGTTTTCCCCCACTTATTTATTTATGTATGTTATGTATAAGAGTACTCTGCTTTTATGTACACCAGAAGACCAAATTGAACTCCTGCTCTCTGGAAGAGCAGCCATCATTTCAGCCCCCAGCCTTCCAGGGGTTTTTTGTTTGTTTGTTGTTTGTTTTGTTTTTAACAACAACAGCAGCAGCAAGAGTTAAAACAAAGTAACATTTCCTTTTCCCTTTTCTATCTCTTGTAGATCAGGGTCAACTTTATAAGCATGTTTGTCCAGACAGCCTTTATTGAAGAAAGTCTCTCCCCTAACCCCATGCACCTGCTTACCAATCTTTCTCCATTATTGGACATGCCTGCTTTCTTGGCCTCTAACACAAAAATACTTTCTTCCTTTTCTCCATAGCAACTGCTAAGGCTTACAGCTTTCCTACCTTGCTGTTTTTCTCCCAAACTCTAATAAAGTGATCCCCGAGCTTCTGTCTGAATCTGTTTTCAAATTCTTTTGTCAACAAGACTAAGAAGCCACTAAAAGGAGCCCAGATTCTCCAATAACTGATGTTGACTGAAACCTGCAGCTTCGACTCCACCACCATCGTTTCATTTGATGTTACCTCGCTCACCTTGCACCCTCTGGCCCAGTTAGGTCTCTCATGGAATTTAAGGACGTTCAGAAGCAATAACCTGAAGCTAGAAAAGAAAAAACTCCATGGAAAGAGCCTGGATAGTATGCCTATGCACAAGAAAGAAACCTAGAGATGTGAGTAGTTTCTGGGCTACATTTATTACTGTCTCTGATATGTTAATATCAAAGAAATCCTTAAATGTCACCATCCCCTCAGTAAACCGTGGAGGAAAGCTTGTCTTCTACACTGAACCAGTAACAACTTGTCTCATAAGCCAGAAACACAGTGTGGAGGAAAACATAAAGTGGGACGGAACTTCTTAGTCTGTGCTTATGGAGATAAACTAATGACTTTTTATTTTGCGTTATTAGATTTATCTTTGCACCATGGAAAAAAGTTTAGAGTGAAAGCTAGAGGCTCTTTGCATCTACCTCAATTTTTTCACAATATTTTTATATTTTTTCCCATCTTTATTAACTTGAGTATTTCTTATTTACATTTCGATTGCTATTCCCCTTCCTGGTTTCCAGGCCAACATTCCCCTAAACCCTCCCCCTCCCCTTCTCTATGGGTGTTCCCCTCCCCATCCTCCCCCCATTACCGCCCTCCCCCCAACAATCACGTTTTGTTCTAAATGATATTACTAAATTAATTTTATGAACTTCTCTATGAAATTTTATTCTAATTGATACAGAGGGAAAATACAGGCTTAAACGCAGTGTTCAGAAAACCTCATAAGTATAGAAACTAATACATAGGGTTTTGCATTCATTTGATTTGTGTAAATCTTTGATACATTAGGAAAGTTTAATATTAGTTAATTAAAAAGAACTGTGTTTTCAGAATTATCAACATTTAGCCTGAAAAATTGTTTTTACATTTTGTGCATTTATTAGTGCAATAAAACCAATATGTTTACTAGACTTTTGGAATTATAAAAATTACATATCATTTCAATAAAATTTTGTCTTCATACATTTTATTTTACTAATATTGGATTTTATATGTTTGCCAAAACCAAAATACACTATTTTTGGGTGATTCAAAGTTTAGAATAAAATGTAGTCAAAATATTAGATGCTCAGTCGTATGTAGGTTATTTTTAAATAAGCCTTATAAAGTTATATTTTAAGTTTGTTTATTTTTGGGTTCTTGTTTCTAATATAGTGCCCAAAACCCCAAGGTGGTGTCTCTCTTATTAAATATGTCCTGTTTTATCTTAGTGAAAATTCATACAGAGAATAATAACATATTTTTGGAATTTGTGATATTGAATATTTATAAAATGTGCTAGTTTACTATAGAATTTAGCGTATAGTAATAATTACCTACTTACAAATTGGGGGGAAAGAGAAAAGTTAGTAAAATTTTACACACACACGCGCGCGCACGCGCACAGACAGACAGACACACACACACACACACACCTACCTCCAACATATGTAAATGAAACTACTAGAAATAACAGTGAAGAAAAATGACTGCATGAAGAATATGAAAGAAATATAGGTTGAATTTTATGAAGGATAAATCAGAGTAATTTTGTCCTGAAGCAGAATGACTGGTTATTTCAGAATGAAAATGGAGAAAATGTGAGATGCAACTCTAGACATGTGAATCAAATTGCAGACAAACTAGAGAAAGGGGGATTTTGCTTTGCTTCATTAAATCTATCAAAATAACCTATATTTGTGTATATATACTTTATATGATATAAAATTTAGGATTTGCTGCTTATTAAAAGGACAAATTTTTCTTTATCTATTGAACTTTTAATTATAAGAGATCTTAACCCTCTGCAAAATTAACCAAGGAAACTGAAACTGTCTTCTCAGAGTAGCTTCCCACACTTTCTACACATGGTCCATCCTGGGCTACCTAAAAGACTGGAGCGTTCTCACCATTGAAAAGCTTAAGTGTTTCTGTAATTACATTCACCTCTCATATTTGACTTCAAAGTTTTCCTTTCATACTTCATTCAGGTAAACAACTATTGGTTCACAGATATGGGTAAATCATCAATAACCAAAAGTTCAGACTTTTTGAAATGTTGGACATCTTATGACATTTGGTCTCCAAATTAATTTCTATATAAAATTCTGAGCTCTACTGAATTTAAGGTTTCCTCAAAGCTCCTGGATACTCTGAAAGGGTTTGTTCATTTACCCTGGATTAGGAGAAGTTAAATTTTATTTAGGCTCAGCTGAATTATGTGAAAAGCACTGCCAAGTAACCAGAAAAGCTAAAAATTCCCCCCATCATTTGTGTATGGGCAAATATTAACATAGGCATTCCAGAAAGTGTATGGAATCTGTAGATATACTAATGCCCTTAATGTCTATGGTATATGTCCTGGCATAATATTACCAGTAGATGTATAATCATCTGTAAGCAAGAGTGCTTCTTTTCCACAAAAAAGAGTCATGAAGAAAGGATATGCACAGTTCTCTGGGATCCATAAATCTCATAACATTGTTTAAATAAATTTTAATTCCTATTACTGTTTTGAGTCAAATGTTCATTAGCTAAATAATTAAATATGAAGTAGAACATGGATTACTTCATTTTCACTCTATTTTGTGGTGCTGTAATAATATATACCACAGATAACTTGTAAAAAAAAAAAAGAGAGAATTTTTTTTTCTTCCTACTCTGGAAGTTGGGAAGTCCAAGACTAAGGTAGTAGTAGTGCTTAGTCTTCTTAGCTTGTGGTTGTGATACAGAAGTCTAATATGAACAACTTCAAAAGGAGGGAGATTAATTTAGCAATGGTTTCAAATGTCCTTAGTTCTTGGCGCCATTGATTCTAGGCCTGTGATGAGAAAGATCTTAATGGAGGTTGGATGTCCTAGAATATGCTCTTCATGTCACAGAGGAAGAAGTGTTCGTTAAAATGATTGAAAAATGTACAGTACCCAATAACACACTCCTTGTGACCTACTTCATCCAGTTATCCTCCACCACAGAAAGAATTCTGAAGTCCTCTAATTAGCACCACCAGCTGAGGTCCAACCCCTTTACACATTTGGAGGTTGGGATGTTTCATAGCCAAACCGTAAGAAGGTTGATTTTATGACCTCTTCACCTGGCAGAAGGTTATAAGGAAGCTATTTTTGTTGGCCACATGGAGACTCATTTACACAAACTTTAACCCTATTAGTGGGGAAGGCACTAAACACCACCTAATACTACAAGGAATTCAATGCTTCTTCTACATAACTCTTCAGGTGGGTCTGAATGTACCCAGTGGGACCATCAGATAGGATGAAATCATAATACTTCTGACTCCATGCTGTTTCTATTTCCATTGCTGAGTCTTTTCCACAGTCAACTGGGAATCTGGGAACAAGTCTCATGGATAAATATTTTAAAAAATCTTTAATATATGCCTAGGCATCAATAAGTTATAAAACCACTATAAGGCCTCTATGTCTGTGATCCAAGGACAAAGGTCAACCAAACAGAATTTCAGCAACACTGGTTAACTAATCATGCCTGCCCATTTGTCTGTAGGCACCCCTGTCTTCCCAGCATAGCTCTGGTGATTTTAGTTTCATTTCTTTGGTTTGTTTGTTTGTCTCATTTTATTTTGGGTTTAAGAGCCAGACCTAGTGTTTTAGGACCCACAGAGGCAGCCCCTGGAGTGAAGGGACTCCAGCACCACTGTTATATTAACTACAACTGGAAATAGAGGACACATGTTCAAACTATAGTGGTTACAAAGACTAACGAAGGCTGATGAAAGATGATTGTGGTACTTTATGTTTCCATGGGATATCATGTTTCTTTTCTATTACTCCTTTTCATTTTCAAGATTATAGTGTAATGACTCTGGTTTCCCTCTTTTCTCTCTCTAAACTCTCACATGCTCCTTATTGGTCTTTTCAAATCCACATCCTCCTTTTTTCATTAATTCTTGTTACATGCATATGTGTATGTGTGTATGTACATATACAAATATGCGTGTATATGTATTACTAAATACAACTTGTCTGTTATATCAGCTTACAGAGTGATGGGTTTCATTGTGGCATTTTCACACACATATGGCACTTTTTAATCTTCTTCTATTTTTTTTCATTCTTCCTCCAAATAAGTAGATGTTCTAGTTTTTACATGATTGTATACACATGCAAACACAAACACACACACACACACGCACACACACACACAATGACTTGCAAATTTAAATAGCAAAACAAAAACAAAGTTAAAAATCAACAAGTGCGAAATGGACTGAACAGAAGTTTTCAAAAAGAAAGAGAGAAAGGAAGAAGAAAAGGCCAATGAATATTTTAACTTTTTTCAATATCCTAAGCCACTGGGGAAATTCAAATAAACTACTTTCCAGGCAGAATGGCCATCATCAAGAAAACAAATGCTGATGAGGATGTGGAGAAAGAGAATTTAACTTCTACTGGGAATTTAAACTGGAGGGATCTGTATGAAAACCAGTTTGGGCATTTCAAATGAGACTGAAAATGTAATGACCATATGACTTACTTATAGTGCTTCTGAAAGGTACACAAAGGACATTATATCTTCCTCCTGAGGTACTTTCAAACCCATGTTTACTGCTGCTCTATTCACAGCAACAAGGAAAAAGAACTACCTTAGATGTGTTCTTTATATGGGTCTCATTTAAAACATTGGTGGTCCTATTTTCTTGATACTTTTCTTTTTCCCTTTAGGCTATTCTTGACTCATAGTTTTGTAGACAATACTTTTATAAACAGAAGTTCTTATATCTTTCCTTTTTGACATCCCCAGAATTTTAAAATGTGTTCAACATCACTATTTTCATGTTGATGTACTTACCAACCTAAATCAAATTACAACAGGACATATTGAAAACATTTTCCCTAAAAAGTATGACCATGACTGATATCTTATATCTAGCATGCCCACTTGAAATTGGAGATAACCAGGCAGCTTTAAGAATTTAAGATTTATGTTACAGAGCTAAGAATTTGAAAGCTCACTTGCAAATAGAAGCATGGTATGTTCAATGCACTGTCCCCAGTGTTATAAGGAAGCTTCTTGTCATGGCTATACTCCTTAGGATATCTGAGTACCCCAAGAAAAACAGAAGTGACCCAAATCTCCAGATACTGTAGGCATCCATTTTTGTGCTGCTGTGACAATACCAAATACTCTACTTTCCAAACAGAAGCATATTTTCTGAGGATTCTAGAGGCAATGGATTTCTAGAGCAAGGCAGTAGTATCTGCTATAGGACTTCTGCCTGTGTACTCAGGTGGCAGAAAACAAGAGAGAATCATACCTCTCCAAAAATCATTTCAAAGTAGCATTAATCTAGTCTTGAAACCAGAGCCTTTACTATATAAGCACTTCCCGAAAGACACCACGTTCCAGAACCAACATCTTTGAGATCAACATTGCTATGAAAGGGTTTGGAGACACATTCAGCCAATGACATCTTGGTTTGAATCTTGTTTTCCTGCCCTTGCAAATCCTTACCAAAGATTAAGCAAGTTGAAAATGTAAGAAAAGCCATGTGGTCAGTCACAATCTTGTTCTACTCAAGTTTAGTAAATCAAGGTATACCTTGTAAACAAGAATGGTATGTTTTTCAATATCTCTAATAATTGTAGACTATATATATATATATATATATATATATATATATATATATATATATATCAATGGAAAACGATTACCAACTTGTGTGTGTTACCAGATTCCAGTTTAGTTGTTTTGAGCTAACTTTTATGTTTTAGTAGATTATATCCTAACATTTTTCATATCTATTAATGATTAAGAATCCTAGGAAGGGACTTGGTAAACTATTAGAGGAGAAAAGTAACCACAAACCCGGTTACTACAACAGTCACCTGCTTGAAAGATACCCTAGTACTATAGTGGCACAAATTTGTAGGAGTAACCAAACACTATCTGATTGGAATTAAGGCTCCCTCCATGAAGTGTAACCCCATACTGCCTGGGTTGCCAAGAACATGAGAATACATAGACCATGAACCGATGGAGAAACCGAATATTATTGTTCTAAAGGAACGTGGCCATTAAATGACTCCTAATGATATTCTGTTATACTCATAGATTAGCACCTTGTTCAGTCATCATCAGAGCAGTGCCCCTCCTACAGTAAATGGGAACAAATAATGAGACATATGATTGGGCAATGTGCATACAAATACCTTGGAACATTTAGCCCTAGAGAAGATGTCTCCATCCAACCCCTCCTGTCACAGCTCAGGGAACTCTGCAGGAGAGGAGACAAAAAGAATGAAAGAATGGAAGACATCCAGGAAAAAGACAGAACCGAAATGATGCTCGCATGAACTCACAGACTGTGGCAGCATGCCCAGGAACTGCACTGGTCTAAGTGAGTTGGGGTCTCAGTGCTGATATGGGAGCAGACACAAGCCACATCCCTAACCCAGAAGCTATCTCCAACCGATAACTGTTTTGCAAAGGAAAAACATAGTTTTCTCTCATGAGATCTCACTGGGTGTCCAAACCACACTTGAAGGCAACTGGATCACCAACACAAATAAACTCAATGAGAGTTTTAGAGGTTTTTGTCTTACACTGGTTAGTCTGTGCATTTAATTTTTTTTTCCATACAGATTTTTTGCTTAGATATCATGGTTTCTGATTTTGTTTTTATGGGTTTTCTAGGTGTGCAAATGTGTGTCTTAGCATCTGTATGAGTTTCTTGTGCCTTCTGCCTTTGGCTTCTTCCCCCTGTTTGCTTTGTTTTATTGTAGTTTGTTTTTATTATATCTTAACTTATTTACTTATCTATCTATCTATCTATCTATCTATCTATTTATTTATTTATTAGATGCCCATTTGTATGAGGAAGAGAAAGAAAGTGGATTTGGGTGGATGGTATGTTGGGAGGATCTGGAAAGTTGGGGGGGGAATTATAACTAGAACATATTATGTGAAAGAAACTAATTTCAATACAAAAACAAAACTAAAAATCAAAAATAAGATACCAGGCTTTACTCATATGATTTGGTGTCATTTCCTATCTAATCAGCATTCACACCCAATATACAAAGTCTTATTAACTGGCTCCCTCTGGATACAGAAACTGGGCTCGTCAGCCCCTCATACTACTAATCATTGTTTTCCTTTTAGTTTCAACAGAAATATTGAATGCATTATTAAATGCTGTATTAAGGCTGTGGCTGTCACTCAGTGGGAAAAAATTTGTGTAGTGTGTGGGAGAGATCGGAAATTTACCTCCTTGAACAAACAGAAAACAAAAACAAACTAATAAAATGCCTAGACTCTAACAAGATCCAACCAGTCTCATTCTCTGTGGCTGGGCTCTCTTTTTTCTATTGAAGGGGGCATTGGAAGAGATGCCCTTATTGGATGTTTGCCAGCTAGTCTTTCTAAGATTTTATTTCTGCTCAGCCTCACTTTTTACCTATATACAAACTCCCAACACAAATGGATAAATACTGGCATTTTTTTTTAGTTTAAGCCCTTGTCCATGAGTTGATTCCCAATATTCCCATAAAATCTTTGATTTAGAAAACTCAATGCTGCTGGCAAAATTTAGTTTGCCCCAATTTCATTAAAACATCAGATAATAGACAGGGTCCTGAAGTCACTTTTGTAGAACTTTCTTTAAATGCTTACAAATACAAACGTTGGGTTGTAGACTTAAATTGTCAGTCACCCAGAATTATCTATCTAAAGACTAGAGACCAACCCACTAAACACAAGAGTCAAGGAAAGAACTCTGGTGTTTCACTTCTAACTCTTGTGAGAAGATTAAATGTACTGATATTATTTAAATATTGGCTCCTCCCTAAAATTCATTGTTTAAATAACAATGTAACACATTTTAGAGACAGGTCCTTTAATATATTGTAGTTTTGTCACCAATGAACCATCACCATAAGTGGATCGATGCCATTGTTATCGGAATGTATTCTGTATGAAAGAACATGTGAACACTCTACTTGGCCTCTCTTGACCTTCCAACTTCTACATCTGATATTATAGTATCAAGACTGTCATCAAATATTGATATTCAATCCTTGATCTTTCAGTCCCTACAATTAATTGTAACCCAAGAAAATTCCTATTCAATATGAACAGTACAGTTTCAGCTATATTGTACCAGCAAAGCCAGATGACGTAATTTATCTTGACTCACTTGGACCACTACATCCTGAAATGAAACATAATGACTTAGCAGTTTGATCTGAAGGCTGAGATAAGAAGCAAGGTGCTTAGATTGGTTGATTGGTGGGTTTTTTTTTTTTCTCCTCTACAATGTTGAATAAAGCTCTTTGTGAAAATCCCTTGGAAGTTTCAAGTGGGAGGGGGAAGAGAGATCTGCATCTGAAGTCTTAAAAATAGCACAGAGCAAAACGGGAAGAAAACCAACATTGATTTCTAGCCTCTACAGGTGCATGTACAGGTGTGTGAATACACACAGGCATGTAACTAAATACGCATGCATGCAACACATACTTTCATAGAACACATAGATACAACCTTATATCACACATGTAAACATATACCACATGCACAGAGAGAAGCTTTCCTTTAGAGTGTCTCCAAAGGATGATACTGCCATAAATTCCTCACAGGCAGGAAGGGATTCAACCCATAGAGCTGGAATAACTAATCAGTCAAACATCTCAAATCTTTCCTGTAATTTCATTATTACACATCATCACCTTATTTTATGTCAACTGCTTTTGCACTCTTCTCTCCTCCTTTCTGGTGGCACCTGTGTTTGACTCCTAACCGATAGCATGTTGACTCTCACGCAGTTAATCTATGGACTCGTGATCACATGACTTGAGTTGGTAGAAGATCTTTTTCATTTCTCTAAAGTGCCTATCACTAACGAATTTCATAGCTCTTCCCAAATTGATGAAACCCTTTTTCTCCTTTAAGCAGTCGATATTTTTAGAAAGGATGAGACAACGAGAAAATGTATCTTAGCTTTGCTTACTGGTATTTTCCCTTGCTTTAGGTATATGCTTCTCCTCCCAAAAAATCTCCCTTCAGCATTTCATGAAGGGCCAGCCTGCCAGCAGTATATTTTTTTCAGCTTTCATTTCTCTAAGAATATTGTTTGCTTCTGTATTGAAGATATGTTCACTATATACAGAATTTTAGGTTGGCTTGTTGTTTGCTTCATCTCTTGAATCATTTACAAAGTCTTTCTCCATCATCTCTCGTTCTCAGTTTCTCAAGGTCACTATGCCCTAACCCTTGCCTTTTGAACCCTGTAGATGCCTTTTGAACTTTGTTTACTCCCTTATCGCTCTTATGACTTGCTTTGTCTACAACTTATTTCAGTTTACTCAGGTCGTTCCTTGATATTGCCTTCTTTATATTTCTTCCTCACACAGCTCGTAAAACTTCTGAACATTTGAAGACATTTTTTTTGTCCAATCCTTGCTAAATATAGCTATGTGCAATCGGCTTGTAATTCCAACGAATGTGTTATTTCAGCCTACAGTGTTATAACTTAGAGAGGTTTATGTGGATCTTTTTGGTCATTTATTTCTAATTTAATCATATTTATTTGATACATTTTTCAGCACCTTGAGCATATTTATGATAGTTACTTTAACATCTGCACCTGTTAAATTTATCATCACTGTCATTCCTGTGTCAGTTTATATTGACTGATTTTTCTGCTATATAATATTTTTCTGCTTGTCGTAACATCTGGTAATTTTCTTTTGGAAGACAGCCATTGTGGATTATATATTTTGGGGATCTGAGGGTTTTTCACTGTTGCTGTAAATGATGCTGTACATTTTCCTGAGGTGCAGTTAGAGCACTGATGTCAGTTGCAATGCCTTGTATACAGCCTTTAAGGTTGGTTAGAGTGAATTTGAGAGCCTTTGGGCCAGGCATGATGTCTCCTCAGAGCACTACCTAAAGACATGTGTATTAAAAAGTCACTACATGTGGTCTGATGGATGCACAATGATTCCAGTTCATATGAAATTATGATTCACTGCCCCTGTTGAATCTATTATTTCTACTGGTCTGCCGTCATCTTTCAGCTGGAGGAAATGTGCTGTTGCTCTGTCTACCTTGGTCTGATTTCCTCTCTATAATAATAAGATCCATGCACTCTAGGTGGTTTTGACCTCTTCATCTCTGATCCCAGTCTTTTTGGTGACCACCGAGGGATAAACTCTACTGTGTTTGCCTCTGTAAACAATTCACGGGGGTTGGGGATTTAGCTCAGTGGTAGAGCGCTTGCCTAGCAAGCACAAAGCCCTGGGTTCGATCCCCAGCTCTGAAAAAAAGAAAAGGAAAAAAAAAAAGGAAAAAAAATTCACTGAATCGTACTTCTGTTTCACACTTGTGTTTACAGTGTTTTGTTTCCTTTCATAAATCACAGCCCAGAAGTACCTACTGTCCAATGTTTGACAAAACCGAGTTACATATGGTGCTCCTTCAGTTTCCTAGTTGTTTAGGGTAGGAGTATGAATCTAATCCTGGTTATTCTGTCCTAATACAAACCATTGTTACTCATAATATGTGTGTATGCATATATATGAATACATATATTCAAATATAGCATTTAAGGACTTCATACACGTATACAATGTATTTTGATAATATCCACCCTCTACTACTTCTTCTACTCCCAGATTTACCCCTAACTCTTGTTCTTCCTTCAAACTTTGTTTCCTCTTTGTTTTAATAACTGACTGAGTACAATTTCTGCTGCCCATATTACTCATGGTCATGGCATTCTCCACTAGAGCAACCCTACCAAAGCCAAACCCTTAAAGCCCACTCTGCATCCCCCAGAACTCATCAGCTGCCCCTTGGTCCTCAAGTAGGGGTGTGACCTTCAGAGGTCCTTCCTTCTTCTCTATGCTGGAATGCTGACGATTCAATCTATGCAAGCTTTCTGGGGACAGTCACATGTGTTGCAAGATCATAAGAGTAGTGATCCTGCCATGTTTACAATACACTGCTGCACTAGAGCGCTCCCTTCACTTAAGGCTCACCCAGTTGTTCCGTCTAGAGAAGAAAGGGTATAATATGCATCTCTTATTTGTGGCTCAGCATCCCATTCTTTGTACCTCAGCCAACTGGCTGTCTCTGCTTCAACTGCTGTGCTGTTTAGGTGTTTTGCTTTGTCTTGTCAACTTGACAAAAACTAGAATCACTTGGGAAAAAGGAACGTCACCTGAGAAAATCTCTCCACCAGACTGGCCATTAGGCAAGCCTGTAGGACATTTATTTTTGATTAATGACTTGATGTGAGAAGGACCAGCCCATTGTGCATGATGCCACTCCCAGTTAGGTGATTCTACGTTGTATAAACTAGCAGACAGAGAACAATGGAGTACAAGTCAGTAAGCACCATTCCTTCATGGCTTCTGCTTCAATTCCTATATCTAGTTTCCTTCCCTGCTTGTGTTTCTGTTCCCTCAGTCATCTGAAGTACTTTTATGGAGATGTACTTTTATGGAGAATTGTAGGATGAAATAAATTGTTTTCTCCCCAACTCGCTTTTGGTTAGAATATTTTACCACAGCAATCGAAAACAAACTAGGACAACTGTTATTCGCTGCACATAGAACTTCTCTGACAAGGCAGAGAAGGCAGCTGAATACACCAATAATGTTCAGGTCAGTATTGTATTCATGCTTAGATCTTGTCACACTGGTCATTGTTGTCCTTTGCAGGGTTTACAGCTGAGTAGGAGTGTTGAGTTTTCTCCTACAGCAACTGAAATAATTCGTTTCTCTACTTTGAAAGCTACTAAGTATGGAGGACATTTTCTGGTCATCATAAACTCGATGTTTCCATCGTATGACAAAAGTATGTGGTATCTTCAGCAGGTGTTACCACATTATATTTTAAAGGAAATGAAGACATAATATGTCATGATAATTTTCAGTACAAATTGGGTAAATTTAGGAGTAGCGAGAAAAAAGTGCAATAATGAGATCAGAATTAAAGAACATCCTTTTGGAGAAAAATGGGAATCTGAAATTATAGTAATTAAAACTGAAAGTTGAAGTAAAACAGGTGATCTCTAGTTTAATGGCAGTTTACATTAAACTACTTTAGAACTTTTGAAAATTATACAAAAATTTTTCATGCTAGCTTTATTGTTTAATGTTATTGGTTTTTTTTTTTTTTTTTTTTTTTTTTTGGGAGAAGGTTTCTCTGTGTAGCCATGGCTGTCTTGGGACTCACTCTGTAGACCAGTCTGGCTTCGAACTCAGAGATCTACTTCTGCCTCCCTAATGCTGGGATCAAAAACATGTATCACCATACCCATCTAGAATTTTTTTCTTTAACATAGTCTAAAAAGGGGGTGAAAGTGCATTCTGGCTACACCATACTAAAGATATTGTGTCCATATTAAAGAAATTGTGATTTTTGTCATCCTGACACTTTTGAGTGTACAGTTTAATGTTCTGCTCTTTAAGCATACGCTGCTATCATTTAAACACTGACACAAGGACACAAGCTGCTAAGACTGCTGCCTATACCTTTGCACCACCTTCATGCGCAGTAGCCTAAGCAATGGTCTGAGATATAAACCGAGTAGCATCTTCCCATCTAACGCACTCAGCTTTCAATTTTCTCACAATGTCTTTCAGTGGATGATGCAGACATTAGCCGAACAATTTAAAGTGCTCACATTCCATTCCTTCAGATAAAGTGCCAATCTCTATCTCCCTCTCTCCTGTTCCTTCTTTTCTTTCTTCCCTTCAGCCTCTTTTCTTTCTAGCTCCTCTACTTTCCACTTTGACTTTGTTTCCTTTCTACATTTGCTACAAATTTGTATAACTTATTTGATCATGCAAAAATTTAGTCTAGAATTCACTGATTAAAAATTAGTAAAGGATGTGAACGGGAACATAAGACAATTTATTTCAGAAATCTGTATTCTAACTGATAGAAACATCACTCAGCTAAGCACAGAAAAAAATGAGGATGGAAGTTGTCTGGTTCCTAAGATAATGCTTTTAACATGGCAATTGCTCCCAAGTTGAACATCAGTATAATGTCTATCAAAATCTCAACAAAAGTTTTCTCTTTTTCCTTTTTTTTTAAATTTATATTTATGGAGCCTAGAAAGATGGCTCAATGGTTAATAACAACACTGTCTGCTCTTCCAGAGGTCTTGAGTTCAATTCCCAGAAACCACATGATGGCTCAAAACCATCTGTCCTAGGGTTTGATGCCCTCTTCTGGCATGCCGGTGTAAATACAGATAGAGCAGCTATTTACATAAAGCAAATAATAATTCTTTTAAAAAGCTTGTACTTATGTATACATATGTGTTTAAATACACAAGAAATGAACTGAGATTCTTAACCATTAGCAAAAAGATCAATAAAAATGGATCCTAGACCTACATGTAGAAACAATTTTAACAAGAATTCTAGAAGAAAACTAAACAGATAATCATAGTAGCTTTGGATTAGGCCAAAAAATACCTTCAATATAACAGCAAAAGCACCACCTAGGCATAAAAACAATGTCTATGGAGGAGAGCTATTTAAAATATTTTTTGTTCTTTTTTAAAAAAGCATCAGTAACATAACAAATGATCAAATTCAAGAGTCGAGACAATATTTTCTTTATATATTATATATCTTTTATATATATAATATATAAATAATGTATCTTTATATATTACATGTCTCTTTAAAGGACTTGATAATGTATGGTAAACATGAAATGTTAGTAAGACAACTTAATTAAAACATGGACTAAACATTTGAATAGACAGTTCATATAGTATATGTCTCCATGGCAATAACTGCAATAATGGAAGTGCGATAGCAGTAGCCATTGGAGAATGCCGAACACTGCACAGTACGCCAAACCTACACCAAGTAAACAACTCTTTGTTGGTCAAAAAGACTCAAATAATACTCAGAACACTAGTTAATGGTATTGGTAGTGGTATAAAATAGTAGAATCATATTGAAATAGTTTTTTTTTTCTAACAGTTTAAAAGTAAATAGTATATCACCCAGCAATTCTACTCTAAAAATATAGTAATACGGTTCAAAAAATTTCAACTCCAACTTATAGATGTCATCCATAATGTTATTAGTAACACACTCAAATTCAAAACAGAGTATGTTTTAATTGGTAAAAGATGGAGAAAATATGCTACATTAATACAATGGAATATTATTCAATATGTAAAGGAATAAACTGCTAAGCCATGCTTCAACATGGGAGAATGTCAAAAATACTATTCTGAATTGTAACAGCCAGCCTAGAAGACCAACATTGTATGGTTCTCTTTATGTGAAATTCCAGAAAAAATAAAAACCCACCACTAGAGTTAGGAAGTAGATGAATTATTGCTGTAATGGGAGGTGTGAATGGGAATCCAGTAGGAGTCAGTGTCAGAACAGTATCACAGTGATGACTTAATAGCCCTTTAAATGTCCTAAAGGGCCTTGAACTAACTGTGTTCATGATATGGATATATCTCCTAATGTGTAAGTCACACCTTTCTAAATACATCACCGTGTGAAGGAAAGGAGTTCTTCAATGAAACAGGAGGAAGACTTGGATGTGACAGTTCTCCTAGAGAAGGGAAACCTTCATATTTTCAAGAACCAATCTTTATACTTCTCAACTTACGTATGTGTGCCTTTTTGTGTACAAATGTGTACACATGTACATTCCTGTATGCATATGCTTGTGTATCACACATACCTATGAAATGTTTCCTCCATGTAGTTAACTGATATTTCTATTTGATAGGGAGGCAACTCAATTCTTAGAGGTGCTACAGTGCATATTTCTTGTCATATTGCTAGTATGTCCTTGGCACAATTCGAATTAAATGTGTTGGGCCACACAACCTTTTCTCCTACTCATAAGGCAGTCTTCTTTTAACTTGTACCTCTCCTAAGAATTCAAATACTGTTCAAGTATCATATAGCTTCTATTTTTTTCTAGATAAGACATCTCCTAAATGTATACTTAAGACATGGCTGTGACTGAAGACTAAGTATGTGAATATTCACTCTCAAATCCAGCACTGCTTTTTTCTTCGTCTTCGCATATTTGCTCCTCCCCTCTAGTCCTCTGCTTTTCTTTAGGCATGGGAATGTTTAATTTTCAACAGTTTCCCTCCAAATGGAAATCACTATTGGTATGGTGAGCATTTGGAGTTTTATTATTGATTTATGCCTTGGGTGAAGAGGTTAATTAAATGTGAATTTTAAGCCGACAACATGATTAGGAGAGTGAAGCAACTGGAATTCATGAATACTTCCAAGGCCATTAAAACTATTTAAAATGAGTACGGAATGAAGGTGGGAGTGGGGGGGGCAAGCATACAGAGCAGCACTGTTATTTGTGACTAGATTAATGAAATTCTGAAGAATTACAGAATCTTTCCAAGGCAGTCAAGTCCAGCTGGGTTTTACTTTGCATTTATATTGACATTAGCACGGAATATAATACATTCTTAATAAACCACTCTTCCATATTCTCTTTGTTTTTTTTCTATTTCAAATTGCATTTTCAAGCCTTGAGTTTATCCACATCAACAAGCCAGCCTGGAACACAGAGAAAGTCTTAGTTTACCAATACATAAAGGTTTCACGGGATGACTTGCTAAACTTCAGAAAGGTGACTTAGATTCAGCCCTTGAATTCCCCATGGTTCTCTGGTACAACTTTGAACCTTTTTTGAAAGGTCACCTTTGAAAGATCTGAATGAGGATATTTTTAATATATAAAGATATGAAAAAGTTACTATAAACAAGTGATATGTTATATTTTGATGCTGTTGCAAAGCTGTAACTAGAAAGCTGCACATTTGTTGCATTTTAATTTATAGCAGGCATAATCCTGCTTACTTCACAGTAGGATGAACAGATCTGTAATGCAGGACACAGAAATGAGGCTACATGCCAACTGGAGTAGGACCACTTCAGAGACAACCACACTATGATAAAGAAAGCTAGTGCCACTGTGGTGATATACCCACAACTATCTGTTGTGTAGAGGTGGCAGAAAACAGATGGGCAAGAATGGATACCAAGTCAGAATCATAAGCTCAGAGAAATGGCCTTTGAAAATCAGTCTTGGTATTCCAGAAGATCCATGGCACTCAGAGCATTTGGTAAGAACACTCCCGAAGTCCTACAGATGCTGCTGGGAGTCCAGTGGACTTGGGAACCCATACCCCCCAAACCTCCACCTGCTGGAGACCACACCTTCCTCTACCTGGTCCTTTCTGCTGGGACAGAGTTCTAGTTAGTCTGCTCCCCAGAAGACACCATATCCTAAGGCATCCCATAAAAATCCACTGCACTCAGAGCATTTGAAAACATACCCGGAGGCATTCCAGGAGATCTGCACTCAGGGAATCTGACAGCACAGGCAGAGACATCTGAGGAGACCCACAGCACTAAGGACAACACAGCTTGAAGGCATCCCAGGAGTTCCTCTGTACATGGGCAACTAGGCAACAAACACCACAGTCTGAAGACCTCCTGCTGGCTCTGTGGTATCCAGAACAACTGACCCAAAAGACTGAAAGCCTCTCAGGAGTTCTGCTGCACACAGGGAAACAAACCACAGTCCGTAGGCGGCCCCTGGAGAACAGCTTCACACAGGACAACAGCTTGACTGATCCTCTGAAGACCCAACAGGCTGAAGGCCCCCCAGGAGATCTACTGCAGCCAGGGCAACATCATCAGCTTCTCAGCACCTCTGAATACCCTCCAGTTGGAAGGCCTCACAGGAGGTCTCTACAGCCAGGGATTCAGGCCTACCAGGAGACTAGAAGCAACCCAGGGACAAAAGAGGCAGACTCCAGACAGAGTCTCACAGACCAGCAAAGATCAGGAATAACCAAAAGACTAGAGACACAAGACCATAAGCAACAGAAGCTAATATATGTGGGCATTATCAGAACCCACTTCTCCCACCACAGCAAGCCTGAAAGATCAGAAGCTGACATAGAATCCTATCTCATGAAGATAATAGAGTCCTTTAAAGAGGATATAAATAACTCACTGAAAGAAATACAGGAAAACACAGGTAAATGGATAGAAGCCCAAAAAGAGGAAACAAATAAATCATTTAAAGAAATACAGGAAAACACAATCAAACAAGTGAAGGAATTGCATAAAGTGGTCCAAGACCTAGAAGTAGAAGTAGAAACAATAAGAAAACACAAATGGAGGCAAACCTGAAAATGGAAAACCTAGGAAAGAGGTCAGGAATTACAGATTAAGTATCACCAACAGAATACAAGACATAGAAGAGAGAATTCAGGTATAGAAAATACCATAGAAGAGATTGACACAGCAGTCAAAAGAAAATTCACAATATAAAAAATTCCTAACCCAAAACATCCAGGAAACTCAGGACAAAAGAAAAAGGCCAAATTTAAGAATAACTGGAGTAGAGGAGAATGAAGATTCCCAGCTCAAAGGAACTGAAAACATCTTCAACAAAACCATAGAAGACAATTTCCCCAACCTAAATAATAGATGGCCGTAAAGGTATAAGAAGCCTATAGGACACCAAAAAAAGGGGGGAGCGTATTAGAATACCAACCCAGGCTACTATACCCAGCAAAACTCTCAATCAACATAGATGGAGAAACTGAAATATTCCAGGACTAAACCAAATTCAAATCTATCTACCAATCCAGCCCCAGAGGATCATAGAAGGAAAACTCCAACAGAAGGAAGTTACCTACACACACACACACACACACACACACACACACACACACACGAATGACAAGATATAAAGCATCTCACAAAAAGCCAAAAGGAAAGAACCACAAGCCCATAAAGCCACCTACAAAACAAATATCAGGAAACAACAGTTGTCTGTCTTTAATATCTCTCAATGTTAATGGACTCAACTCACCTATAAAAAGACATAAACTAACAGACTGGATAAGCAAACAAGATCCAGCAATTTGCTACATACAAGAAACACACCTTAATAACAAAGACAGATACTATCTCAGAGAAAAAGGATGGGAAAAGGTCTTCCAAGCAAATGGTCCCAAGAAAGAAGCCAGAATTGCCCTTCTAATATCCAATAAAATATATTTCAAGCAAAAGTTTTCAAGCATGATGAGCAAGGACACTTCATATTCATCAATAGGGAAATTCACCAAGAGAAAGTCTCAATTCTGAACATCTATTCCCCAAATGCAAGGGCACCCATATTCATAAAAGAAACTTTACTAAAGCTCAAAACACACATTGAACGTACACAATAACAGTGGGACATTTCAACACTCCACTCTCACCAGTGGACAGGTCTTTGAAACAGAAACTAAACAGAGATACATTGAAAGTAATAGAGGTTATTAACCAAATGGATTTAAGAGATATCTACAGAACATTTTATCCTAAAACAAAAGAATATAGCTTCTTCTCAGCACCTCAGGGTACCTTCTCCAGAATTGACCATATAATTGGTCAAGCAATATAAGAAGATTGAAATAATGCATCATATCAGACCACCATGGTCTAAGGCTGGTCTTCAAAAATAGTAAAAACAACAGAAAGCCCAAAACTTTCTACTCAGTGGTAACTTGATCAGGGAAGAAACAAAAAAAAGATGTTAAAGACTTCCTGGAATCTAATGAAAATGTTTACACATCATGCCCAAACTTATGGGACACTATGAAAGCAGTACTAAGAGGAAAATTCATAACACTAAGTTCCCTGGTAAAGAAACTGGAGAGATCTTAACTATCAATTTAACAGCACACCTGAGAGCTCAGGAACAAAAAGAAGCACCCAAGAGAAGTAGATGGTAGAGAATAGTCAAACTCAGGGCTTAAATCAACCAAATAGATACAAAGAGAACAATACGAAGAATCAACAAAACCAGAAACTTGTTCTTTGAGAGAATAAACAAGATAGATAAACTCTTGGCCAGACTAACCAGTGGGCACAGAGAGACTATCCAAATTAACAAAATCAGAAATGAAAAGGGAGACATAACAACAGAAATTGAGGAAATTCAAAATATCATCAGATCCTATTACATAGGCCTATATTCAACAAAATTAGAAAATCTAGATGAAACGGGTGTTTTTCTAAACAGATACTACATACCAAAGTTAAATCAAGAGCAGGTTAACTATCTAAACAGGCCTATGTCCCATAAAGAAATAGAAGAAGTCATTAAAAATCTCCCAACCATAAAAAGCTCAGGACCAAATGGATTTAGTGTAGAATTCTACCAGGCCTTCAAAGAAGACCTGATACCAATATTCCTCAAATGATTCCTTGTAATAGAAACAGAAGAAACATCACCTAATTCATTCTATGAAGTCACAATTACTCTGATACCTAAGCCACACAAGGACCCTACCAAAAAAGAGAATGTGAGACCAATCTTGCTTATAAATATCGATGCAAAAATACTGAATAAAATTTTTATAAATGGAATCCAAGAACACATCAAAACCATCACTCACCACGATCAAATAGGCTTCATCCCAGGGATGCATGGTTGGTTCAATATACAAAAATTCATTAATGTAATATAGTATGTAGACAAACTCAAAGAAAAACATCACATGATTATCTCCTTAGATGCATAAAAAAATGTTTGACAAAATTCAACACCCCTTCATGTTAAAACTATTGGAGACGGGGCTGGAGAGATGGCTCAGTGGTTAAGAGCTGATGCCCTCTTCTGGTGTGTCTGAAGACAGCAACAGTGTACTCATATAAAATAAATAAATCTTTAAAAATCTTTTAAAAAAAGTATTGGAGAGATCAGTAATTCAAAGCCCATACCTAAACATAATAAAAGCAATATACTGCAAACCAACAGTCAATATCAAATTATTGGAGAGATACTTGAAGCAATCCCACTAAAATTTGGGACAAGACAAGGATGTTCATTCTCCCCATATCTATTCAGTATAGTACTTGAAGTGCTGGCTAGAACAATAAAACAACAAAAAGAGACCAAGGGGATACAAATTGGCAAAGAAGAAATAAAGGTATCACTATTTGCAGATAATATAATAGTATACATAAGTGACTCCAAAAAATTCTACCAGAGAACTTCTCTGGCTGATAAACAACTTCAGCAAAGTGGCCAGATATAAAGTTAACTCACATAAATTAGTAGCTTTCTATTATACAAATGATAAACAGGCTGAGAAAGAAACTAGGGACACAACTCCTTTCAAAATAACCACAAATAATATAAACTATCTTGGGGTAATACTAACCAAACAAAGGAAAGATCTGTATGACAATAACTTCAAGTCTCTCAAGAAAGAAATTGAAGAAGATCTGAGAAAATGGAGAGATCTCCCATGCCCATGGATTGGCAGAATTAACATAGTAAGATTGGCCATCCTACCAAAGGCAATCTACAGATTTAATACAATCTCCTTCAAAATCCCAACACAATTCTTTAAACATATTTTGTCCATAGTAAGTCATACATGTCTAGTCACAATGTTTATTCGCTGTCACTGTCACTAACAGCATCTGGCTACAGATGGCCACCCTGGCCTCCCACATAAGCCTGGTTATACATCTTTGGTGTTTGGCTAGAGGTATTGCCTACCACAGAGGAAGGCTATTGATGACATTTTAGGTCACAACATTATATGTTCTAGGATGAAAACTTGTACGTTGCCAGCTATTCTGCAGGCTGGAACAGGAAGATTGCAAGTTCAAGATTGCTCTGGGCTACAGAGGAGGTTTAAGCCCAACCTCAGAAATTTAGGGGGGGGGGCCACCACAAACTAAAATGCAAAAGGGGACTGAAGATATGGCTCAGACATGGAGCATTTGCCTAGTCTATACAAAGCCTTAGCCTCTCTCATCCATGACAGTCCAAAAGAAAAAAAGTAATTACCAAATACACCCTAGCAGAGCCAAAATTCTCTGGTTGAGAAGATTATTTTAGAAGCCACTGCATGGACAAGCTAGCATTAAAGACCAAACTTAGTATACTTACTTAGAATTCTTACCCAAAGGGAAAGGAATATGTGAACGTTTAGTAAGAAGTGGATATATACAACAAAACTGGCTATGAGAGACGTCTCTTCCCAGGAGATAGAAGAACACCTCTGTTACCTAACAAAGATACCTGTTTGTTACTCCTCCCAGCCACGTCCTGACTACCGTAATGTTAATCTTGCATCATTCCGACCTGAAAGAATGGAAGGCACACTGGAAGGCTTTGTTTTAGACCAGAGTCTGAGAGGTTTCCATGCACAATTTTTGGTCCTGCTGCTTCTGGACCCATGGTGAAGGAGAAAAGCACAGTGGGAATACCTACTGGAGCAAAGTGACGCACCACACTCAAGGCAGGTGGCAGAGGAAGGCAGAGAGGAGCCCCCAAACACACAGCCCCGAAAGGAGACCCACAAGTAAGAACCTACTCTTCCAATAAGACTTTATCATCTAAAGTATGCAGAACTCCCTTCCAACAGTGTCAGTGCCCAGGGACCAAGCTTTACCGCTATGAGCCTGAGGGGAACACTTCCTGTTTAAGCCAAAGCGCTGGCAGAAGGGCGTTGCGCTTTAGGACTGTACCCACACACATGCGCTACCTTTTCCATATGTCTAGCAGTTGGAGCCAGAGTTAAAGGAAGTAATTTCCCTTCATCTTCCTGTCACGAATCTCTTTTTTTTTTTCCAGCTTCTGTTTCATTTCAGGGAAGCTGACAGATTGAATATCTCCCTTCAGGGGAAACCCTTCTCTCCACTGGTGTGTGCTCTTGCTAGATCTCCTCAGCAGAAACTTTCTTCAGAACCACGGAGCACAAGACATACACGCAAAGCAGCAGTCAGCGGTGTCCCAACTCCACACGTGAATTGCGAGCTCTTTCTTCCCTTAATATTCATTATGTTCCTTCAGTACTAAACTGGTATACGGAGAATTTCAATGGTGTGTGTGTGTGTGTTTTTCCCCCCTGTGAGTGATTGGAATAGTGTTTTTCATATAAACCATAATAAAGTATTGAGTAAATAAAAAATAAAAGCAAGTATTTTTTTAGTGCCTTACACTCATATATTTTTTATAGGTTTCAAAGCTCTTATTCAAACAAACAAGTAGAAAGGGACAAAAAAAAATGATACAGTCTTATCCACGGTCTTCCATGGAAGTGGTTTTCAACCTGTGAATTGTGACCCATTTGGGGTTGCACATCAGAGATTCTGCATATCAGATACATTACAATCCACAAAAACAGCAAAATTATTTATGAAGTAATGATAAAATACATTTATGGTAAGGGGGTTTTCATAACATGCAGAACTGTATTAATACGTGGCAGCACTAGGGAGGTTGAGAACCACAGTCCTATGCCATCTTGAGCCCCCAGACAAGTTCACACGCCCCAGAGTGTGGTTTCCTTCACATGTTTATTTGCCTGTATCTCTCTTCCAGATGTGGAGTCAAACTTGCTTGCCTTAGTAGCAGCTACCGCTCATTAACATAATAAAGAGATGGGCAGGGGGTTATTAATAACTGTTGCTTTCTTAGGCTTAACTCGAAGAAGTGGCTGGTAAATTTCCTAAAGTTCCAGCCATAGAAGATATGCTAAAATGGTAAATGGAATTGAAAAACATCAGGGGTGAAGATTAGAAATGGCAGAGAAAATTTAGAATTAGTGTACAGATACTCAGAAATTGTCATCGGTTAAGGAACTATATAAGATAGCCCAGAAGAACACAGGACCAAAGGGAGAAACTCTGGGAGACAGTGGATGGTTAGGGTGGATGGTTAGGGCATTTGAAATGCAAAGGGAGGCCATGAGTGTCAAACACGTTTGGACATTGCACCTAGAAGCCTGAGGGTTGGCAACAGGAAATTCTTGCAGTGAGTTTTTCAAGATAACCTTTCTGTCCTTTCTATGACTCTGCGCACACCAGAAAATACAGCACAATGCCAGTGTGTTGTGTGCCCAGCACAATGGCTTTCAGCTTCTGTGGATTAGATTCTGATCCATTAACAAGGGTCAAGAGAGCAACTCTTTTGCCTCATTCGTGTGCGTCTGCTTATCAATTCAATTCACAAGAGTCAACTAAGCACTTTGGGATCACAGTTATTTACTTTTTATAAAAATATTCATAATGATACTGTAAACATTATATGGTCACTCAAATCCCATGGCTATGGTAACAATCGGGATGTGTCTCTGTCTGGGGCACAGTTAAGTGTCTGCCCTACAGTGCCTTTATATTGTGTGATGGCCTTGTTTATCCTCAAAGAAGCCCAGGAGAAAGGCTACTGCTCTCCTATCATAGGCCGACTGTAGGGTTGGCATGAAAGGCCCAGCAGCTTACTTGGTACCAGTACCTGAGACTTCTATAGCCATGCTCCAGTGGAGTTGGACAAAGGAGTGAAACTTGCAGTAGGGAGCATGCCACTCAGACTGAGAGACGAAAGGAGGATGGCTGCAGAAGATACAGGGGAAGTCAGCCTATACTTAGCATCTTTCCCGCTTGAGTTACTTTCTAGAAAGGTGGAAACATTGACTGGGTTTGGTTTGTTTTTCCCTCCAACTTTACCTCCTGTCCCATCCATGGTGATTTATTTATTTTTCTAAACTCTAGGCCCAACCGTGAACTTGGCATTTTTGTCCTGTCTCTGTAAACCTATACAACAATGCACCATGGAAATTGGCAATAACGTGTTATGATTTCTCCTTGCCCCAGGCCTGTTGTGCCGGGTGGCTCGATAGTACACAGGCTGCTCTCTGATCCATCTTCTCCTTTAATATACTATTGATATTTGTTTTCTGGTGAGGAGTGGGGAAAGGAAGTTTTTTTTGTTTTGTTTTGTTTTGTTGATTTCCCAGCCTCTACAATATTTGCTTATCCATTGAAAGGTTAGATTTAGAAAGAGTAGGTCTCCTGGAACACCTGTTCTCAATATAACAGGAGCAAAGCAAAGACAGAAACTTCCTAGGGCAGATTAATAATCAGAAACTCCAAAGTCCCAAGAAGGGAAATGCAGAAGCAAGATTGCTTTTGCCTTCTTTTTATCTGCACTACATCTAGGAACACTTTTCACTTTCCACTGATTTACAGCACTAAACACAGAGAAAGTCCTGTATACATTCATAACCTATGATGGGCAACCCAATTGAAAAGCATAGGCTAAAATATTCACTTCAGTGCCTGAATTATTGAATTATTCGTGATGGGTTTCTGCATCAGACAGCAAGCCAGATAATTGTTCAGTGTTAACTATTCTCTTCTCCATAACCATAGATACATTTGTTGAATTGTATTAACAAAAACAAGAGGAAATATTTAGCAAATGATTGATTGGAAGGCAAAGTATGTAATATAAAGGCCAATTTTGAAAAATCTCTGAACCAAAGAAGGTGTTTTTTTTTCTTTCTGCTGCCTGTGCTCATTAGAAAGAGAATCAAGCCATGAGAGAAGATAATTTTGCTTAATGGAAATAATAAAGTCTCATTCATTTAGCCTTCAATGATTACAGACTTGGGGGACATTTCAGGGTAAGCACTGGATTCCACATTAAGTTACAATGGACAAAGGCAAATCGTCCTTTTCCCAAGAGTCACCCAGAAAAATCTCGTCATTTGTCAAAACAGATGACCAGAGTCATAGGTCATCTATGTGGTCTAACACTCATCCTGCCTATCTGAGGCTCCTGGTTCCATGCCCAACAGTTGCAGTATCATGGAACAACTGTGTGTTTGCTTACCTTCTTTCTAACTGTTCGCAGAGCATGTGACAAAGTCTATAGGATATTCTTCATTATCAGAACTCTGAGTAAATTTACCCATTTCTAGGAAAGGAAGCAATGTCTTCACAAGATAAAGTCTAAATTTGCCAACTAAGGTAGATATCCAATTCACTTTCAGTCACATTTACCATTAAGTGGTAAGATCCATTGTGCTAATGAGGATGAACAGATAAATCTTAAAGTGGTATCCTCATTGTGAAATACTCATGCACTGAAGGGTAACTTATCTTTCCATTCTTTCCAAATGTACAGAATGCCTTGTCATTGTTAAACCAGAAAAAAATAATAATAACCCTTCCTATGACTTCAATTTGTATGCCTGTGTCTTATTCTTCTATATAGCAAAGGAGGTTAATTTTATACATTATTGGAATATGTTTGAAAGAAGTTAAATGAAGCCAAAGTTATTCTGCAGGTTAATGATATAACAGTAGTCAATTTCTCTTGTATAGAATATATAGAAAGTTCCCTACTTTTTCAGTTTTGCATTAAGTAAATACAGGAATAGGTGTTCTCCCAGATAGACTGTGCAGTGGTCAGGGTAAGGGTTTCCCCACTGCATTTATTACTGCATTTCTATTTCCTCACCTCAGTTTCATAACTGTGATTTAAAAATTATGCAAGCACTTAGAAGTACTTAAATATTATTGATATTGTTTCATGTAGGACACATATTGGCTCTAAAAAGATTTTAAAGAATTCAAGAAATATTAAGATTTTAAACGATTAGTGATAATTTAACAGACAGGAACTTTCAAATTTTCCCTTGTTAAATATTTATTATATATATTATGTGTACATTCCAAATGAACTATTTGCTCTTATTGTCTATATCCACATTGGGTACTAGCTCCTGGGATGTATTTTAAGGAGAGAATCAAGTCCACACATCCTTGGACACAGTCTACTCCCTGGGACACAACAGCTTAAGGCACAAAGTTCTCATTGGAGCTCCATCACTTCCTGATTGTATAAATTTGGACACTTTACTTATTTTCCCCAAACTCAGTTTTCTCTGAAAAGATGTATGAAATATATTTCATAATTTAGGAAACCAAAGGAGGCACCACATGCGTTATCTAACACAGGCCACAGTGTGTAGTACTTACTTAATAAGTGTTAGCTTTCTCCCTACTGAAGATCAAAAAGCATTTCAAAATGATGCCTTTGTGTCTCCATGAAAATTGAAGCTTTTGGAAGGCATCCATCTTATTTGTTCATTAGAGCGGAAACAGTTGTCATCGAACTAAAACTACTCCATCTCAAAGTTACCACACGCACCTGAAAGTAATAAAACTGTGTTTGCTCTTTAAGCACACATAATTGGGCAAGCATTTTTCATGCATTTTATTTTGGTCTTCATGTGCCCAATATTTTTTTTTCCTGCAGCTTCTGGTTGGTTGTTCCTTCTGTATTTTGCGGCCTACATTCCATGTGACCAATTATTCAGAACGGAAGTTTTCTGAAATTAGAAGGGAAACTCCCTGAGGCCTTCTGCTTGCCTGATCAATATCACTCACGAACCGCTAAATGAATGGAGGCTAGGTAATGATCCTAGCAGTGGCAATCAGTGTAGTATTACAACACTGAGCTGAACTCCAGTTTAAAATGCATGCCTCAGTTGTCAGGTTGAGAATGTTAGACTTTGAGAAAAGAGTTGGACAGAATTTGATAGACAATCGCTAACCCAGCCCTGGAACTCAATTCACTTCTGAAACTAGAAAGGTCTCATCACCTTTCTTTTCCCATCCTCTCTCCCTTTTTCTCAAACTTATTTCTCCATGTCGTTCAACAACCAGTCACCCAGTTGACAGATCACACATTGAAAATCTGCACCAGTTAGGCAGACTCAGGAGAAAAGCCCCCATTTGCCACTGGAGGGGCAGCTTCATCCCATTTCAAGCTGGCCTTGGAATCGATATGTCATTACAAACACATACGGTACAGACAGAGACAGGAAGTAGATACAACTTCACAGGAAAGCGATTTGGAAACATTAGTTACTTTGAAATATACTGTACACCAAGGAGACCTGATCATTTCGTCCTGGATTTCCGCACCTCTGTTGATGTCCTTTCTTTGGCTCACTTAAAGGAGACTTTTTAGATAGGTAAGGTGACATGCTGGGGACATTTTAAAATTCCAGTGACAACTTTTCACAGCTTATGCAGCTCCCAAGCTCACTTCGATTAATGAAACTGCAATCCATGTCATTTACCTTGGGGAGAAAACTCCTGGAAAATAAACAAAACAACAAATCTGTGCTTCTGTGCACCTTCTGTGCAGTTCTATGATTGTTCTGACTCACACGCTATGTTCTTTCCACAGCAGAATGGCTTGAGATGAAACTCCCTGGTAATGTTCCTATCCCACTATCCCCTCAAAATTGTTATAAGCTGTGATAAAAGCATGGAATCCTACACTCAAGTGAGGAAGGAACGAAGGAACCAGAGCAGGATCACAAAGTTCTCTTCTGGATTTCCATGCCTCTCAACACCCTCTCCCCCTTACACACACACACACACACACACACACACACACACACACACACACACACACACACGTCCCTAATAAGGATCTATTTCTCCTAATTTTCTCTTGAGGGTTCCACCTCCTAATTCACCAACTTCCAACCAGCTGTTGACTACTCTGTCTTAAAAGCTGCCTCAACTTTAATAAGCTGTAGTGTTTCCACGGTGAAGCTATTGGGGCCATCTTTTACGTGGGAATCATTTTACTTCCATGTCCAGGAGTGAGTTCAAGTCTGTACTTGTGGAGACTCATTTTCTGGTCGGAAAGAAGACTGCCAAGTGTGTGTTGAAACTTGAACGGAATAAAGGTAGATGTTAAGTGTGTAGATTACTAACTCTGAAACCCCCACTCCATTGACCTCATGGTCCAACTAATTGATTGGAAAGGAAAGGTCCTCATCAAGAATGCCTCCATTCTATTTCTCTTCCAATCATGTTTCTAACATGTTTTTAATGGTTAAGTTGGTGACAGATCTTAAAGGCCTTGGGTTGAGACTAAAGGGTACCGCTATACATATGCTTTGTTTACTCAAGCCTAAAGTTTTGGGTTCCACATCCAGCATCACTGTTACCACCAATAAAAGGCCAAGATTTATCAACAAGCTGACTTCTAAGAAGCTCTTGTGGTTCTATAAAAATCAGATTTACTCCTGCATCTTTCCTATTACTACTCGGTCCCTCGTGTGTTCATTCACTATTTTGTAAGTTTTGCTGTATGGATGGTGTTAGGCTGATAACTGTACATTCTAGCTGGAAAATAGGGTTGTGTGACACAAGGCAGAGTATGATGCATCATACCAGAAATGCATCGAGAGCAGTAAAGGCGAACATGCATAAAATGAAGAAAGTAAGTTTCTAGGCAGAGAAGAAAAACAATGTCTCCTAGAATAAATTGGATGTGACATAGGGACAAGAACTGTGTGAATGAGAAGAGAGAAAGGCTCTGGGAGGATGGGACTTGATTGATTTAGTCAGAAGTAGCATATGTAGAAGTTTCTAGAGAGAGAAAATAAAAAATGAATGCCTAGCCTGTGAGTGTTGAACTTGGGTACAAATTTACATGCTAACAGATTAACTATCTAAAAGAATTTGTAAAACTTCCTCTTTTGCTTTTTTTAAGCAAGAACGTAATCTTTGAGTCAAGAAAAGTCAAGATTTTATTAGCTTCAAAAAGACTCTCAAAATATCCCAACAAAGAATTGAATATATATATATATATATATATATATATATATATATATATATATATATATATACATACATACATATATGTGTGACAGGGACTCACAATGTAGCTTCTGGTAGTTTTTATTCATTAAGTAGGGGCAGGCTGGCCTCAGACCCCAATAGATCATGCTGATTCAGTGTCTGTTACAGGTGTGTACCATTGTGCTTAGGTAAGGATTTGAACAAGGTAGCCTAGTAAAAACAAAACTGAAGGAATATATTGAGACATCATAAAATTGGAACTTCTAGAAGGAGAAGGAGATAAAAAACAAGAGCTACCACACATAAAGGAGCAAAAGGGAAAATGTATAGACAAATGGTGAGGAAAGTAGCTTGAATATTCTTCATTTATACAAGTCCCTGTAGAGGGTACACAATCTCTTCCTGTATCATTCAAATGTATGACAGTACCTTCAAGCAAAAGGGCACTGACTCGGATGTGATTGCTTCTGTCTGAGCACTGGCCATCTGCTGGAGCAGAGGCCTTCCACCTGGTCCCCATGGCAAGCATCCATAAAGGTCAAAGGCACTCTTCTGTTTTTATCTTCCTGATGGCTATCAGCCTCAGTTTTCAGCTTTTACAAAGCTGGTATTTTATAGTCCATAGTCATTTAAGAGCTCAGTAAACAATTCTGTATTAGGTCCTTGTCAGTAGCCCTGATTCCGTGGCTCCTGGGGCAGGAGACTATCTTTCTTCACTCACTCCAGCAGACAGTTTCCCATTCAACTCTACTCAAATGAAACGACGCTTCCAGGCTAAGTGAACAGATCCACCACATGCAATCATTTCCACTGGCTCTCATTTATGGCTCTGTGTTTTCTCATGTTTAAAGACACTAATTATCTTCCCAATATCAAACCTACTTCATCTCCATGGAAGCATCTCCAAAGAAGAAGAGATAAAACTGCACAAGCACACACACACACACACACACACACACACACACACACAACCATATACATATCTATACAGACACATACAAACATATGTATGGATATATATACATATACATATCTATATATCCATACGTATGTCTACACACGCACATATATATACACAATGTATATATCTACATACACACATATGTATTCCTACACACAGATATGCATGCACACATAAATAATAATAATCACATTATATTTAACTTTGCTTTCTCAGCATCTTCCGGAACATATTTTGTTTATTACTTTTTGTCTCTTAATGCTCACTTCTTCGTTGAGCTCCTCTGCATTCATAGACATAAGTCAAACATCTTAGGAAGAAAGAACAGAGAGAACCTTTGGTGATAGTAAGTAGTTATGAAAGTCACAGCTTGTGTATAAACATCAAAGGAAGGCAGGTTAAATAGGTGAGAGCAGGTTCTGGGGCAAGTTCTGGGTCACAATGGAAACCTAGTCAGTGTCCTGCAGAGTAAAGAGGCCAAGGGCCAGCTCACATACTTCACTTCAACAAGAGTGACCAAAGCTCAAGCTTCAGGAGACACCACATAGTACCAGAGGATGAGCATTGTGTGTGTGTGTATGTGAGAGGGGGGAGGGGGAGGGAGAAGGGGGAGGGGGAAGGGGAAAGAGAGAGAGAGAGAGAGAGAGAGAGAGAGAGAGAGAAAGAGAGAGAGAGAGCGCTACCTTTGTATAGGGTATTGAGAAGGAGTCTGTGACTTTGCAAACTGGCACAAGCAAAGCCATGGTTAGGTACCCAGGTAAGTTAAGGTTAAATGGAAATTATAAGAGACCATTGTTTTCAAATAAACTCCTCCACATGGACCAGCTTCATCTTAAGATGATGTTTCCTCTCTTCATTCCTTACACAGATCTTGCCATCTGACTTAAACTGATGTACAAAATCAGCCATTTCCCTACTACTGCCTCCCCAGGTTGGCCACAAGGAAAGAGACCAGGAAATGACCAAGCTGCCTTGCTTCATTCCTTAACATTTCTCCGTTTCTCTCACTGTAACATCATCATCTTCCACATAAGATTGCCCATGAGAGTACTTATTCCGTTTTATGGATTACAGTGTTGCCCAGATCTCGAATAGGAAATAAAACCAATTAAGATTGTTAAACTGAACTGTCATTATGGTTTCTTTTGGCAGCTCTTGTGTCGGGGACAACTTCCAAAAGGCCTGTCTGTGGTCACTTCCTCACTTCCAAAACACATTTGGCCTCACCATGCAATCTAGTATTTGAAACGCTGTGTGGGTTTCATGGAAATAAGATTTGGGAGAAGATTCAATTTCCAGAGAAATAATTTTTTTTCCATTCTCAAAATAACTGTAGCTGTCAGGGGACAGGCCCATCTTTGCCATTGAAGGCTTACTGTGCAGCCAGTGCAGGAGGGAACAGTTGGGAAGTTGTTGCTGGAATGCAAAATAGACATGTTGAAATTCTAAAATTAAGACAGATGTGCTAGAGAGAGGCGGATGGGTTGGGTTATAAGTGGGAATGGAGTTGAAATCCCTGACAGAGTCATGGGCCTGTGATAAATTAATTGGCAAGTTGAAGACTTTGAGAAGACAGTAGAAGGGTGTGGTTAGAAGTGTAAGACACAGTGTGGTGTCACAGCAGGCTACTTCTAGTTCAGGAAGGATGAAATATGTTCAGAAAAGCGACTAAAAGAAGCCCATAGACTTTTGCTAGGCCCTTTGAGATGCTCGGCCCTGAAGCAAAGAGAGGGGAGCTAAGGCAAATGTAAGGTAGTGTTACTGTTTGCTGTTACTCTTGTCATTTGCATGGGGGACCATCAAGAATATAGGAGAAAGATCCCTGCTGAGAGAGCAACTGTAAGTGGGAAATTTTGGAGAATGAGGAGAGAGAAGAGGTGTGAATGCAAATCAGTCTGTGCCTAGGAGGGAGTTCATGGAATTCAAATAGCATGGACTCATTTCATAGGAGATGGAATCCAGGACCTCAAAAGATGGTATCATATGTACTGAACCTCTTGGTAAATTCAAGGCAGGTAACTAGTAACAAGTGAGAGATTACCTGGGGAGCTTTGAAGACAGTCTGAGTTTTCAAATGGAGTCCAGAGATGATAGTTCTCCTAAGATCCTAGAACCTGGACTCTGTTGATTAAAACAGATCCTGTGATCCTGGGGCCACAGGAGTTGGCTGCACAAGGCTACTTATTTCATGAAAAATTCCTAAATGAAGTTCTTAGAAGGTATTTCACAATAATATTTGTTCTTCTCCTGTCAGACCCTTGTTATTCCCGGTAACTGGCTTCTGTCTGCTAGACCCAGAGCACTCACCTTAGATTTTCCCTCACATTCTGTTATCTTTAGATGATTCTGAATTAAAAGCTTCAGTCTTTGAGCTGATCCTTGTCTGATAAAGAAAAAAGTATGCATCCTTCACCTGTAAAAATCCATGAGCCTCTTCCTCATCCAATTAATGCCAGTGAGCAACCTGCCCTGAGGACAGAAAGCCAATAGGCTCTTTCCAATAACTGACTCAGCATGCTCCATTTGGGATGTGATGAGATGGGCTGCTGGGCTCCACAAGCTGCTATATCACACTATAGTTATAGACACAAAACACAGGGTAGCATCAATGATGGCAAATTTTTGTGACAGCCTTAGGAGGTACACACCACATAATCTATAATTATTGACTCTTCTTGTGGGTTGTGTTTGCTTGATCTCAGTAGGTTGGCAGTCGGACCACACACACACACACACACACACACACACACACACACACACACACACAAAAACACACACAGATTCATATGTGCACACATACAGGTACACTAACGTGCATATATCATATATAAACACACAAAGCAAAGAACGTTGCTGTCAGAAAAATTGTTAGTTCGTATAGAAGAAGTATTTTACTACTGGGAACAGACCACCATGACCAAGGCAAGTCTTATCAAGGACAACATTTAATTGAGGCTGTCTTAAAGATTCAGAGGTTCAATACTTTATCATCATGGTGCGAGCATGGCAGCATCTAGGCAGCCATGGGGATGGAGGAGCTGAGAGTTCCACCTCTTGTTTCAAAGGCAGCTAGCAGAAGACTGGCTTCCAGGCAGTTGGGATGAGGATCTTAAAGCCCAACTCCACAGTGACACACCTACTCCAACAAGGCCACACCTTCTAACAGTGTCACTCTCTGGGCCTAGCATATTCTCTTAGCGGTGAGGGTAACATTTAGGTTATAATAACATGAGTGGGTTATCTAATCACATTAATTGTCACAAGTCCAAAGGAACGGATGCTGCTGTCTCTTGGCAATGGAGTCCTGTGCTTTAGATCCTGATTTGCTTGGTTGACATTTGACTATACTAGAATAACACAAAGCATGCTCTTCACCCCCCATTATGCAGTTTCCAGAACAATACTAAGTAAACAGAAGAGGTCTTTTAAACAGGGGAAATCATTCCATGACAAAATGTGACCTCAGCTGATGTGACCTTATCCAGCCTCAGTATTTCTCTCTTGTGAATGCATGGGCTCCTATAGAAATGGCTCAATTATGCAGTGACAAGAAGCTCCATTCCCACACCCTCGTGAGGAACTAATAGACATGTGATATGACTCGGACCACATGTAAAGTTCTGATCAGGAAAGCCCATGCACCTCCCAGACTTCCTGTAGATTTTGGGAACCTCTCTTTGTATTCTGTGTGTTAAAATGTGAATTTACTTGACTGCATAAGGAGTGAAATCATGGTGACTTTTTAGTCTTTAATTTTTTGTTTTATGTCACAAATTTATTTACACTGGAACACCCAAGGATCATTTAACAGTGTTGAAAATGGACTCCCAGCCCTAGGTTGCTTAAAGCCCACTTAACTAGACTATGAATGCACTCTCCTTAGGCAATTCTGATCTGTACTTCAGGCCATGTATTTTTAATACAGAGAGGAGTTGTCTTTGAAGACATGTACGCCAACAGAGTTGAGCCTGACCATCCCATGTTTGTATCACCCTGATTAGGTTAGGGACACTACCCTTGGTCTAAAGTACCAACGGATGATTTCTTCTGTGATGGTTATTTTTCCTCTGGGGTCTGAGCTTTCTTTACAGCTGAAGGGTTCAACAGCCTTCTTCCAGATCTCTCCCACACAAAGACCTCCAGTTTTCTGCTCTGTACATTTGGTGGTTGCTTATATAAATTTGGCAAAATCATCACAACACATTTAGCCACTCAGTGCCTAATGGAATATTTCTACAACAAATATTTAATTATATAACTGTTGTTTGCCTCCGTATTAAGTGATTGCTGTAAGAATATCTCATCTGTTTTTAAGTGCTGCTTCTATGTCAGAACAATTTAGAAACAAAGAATATCATAACAACCTACCAAATATGTTCTTGGTCATATACATTCAAAGAGTGTGGCTGTCAGCTTGGTTTCCAGTTGCCTCCTGATTCGCTTTATTGTTTATTCATTTAGAGAAATTAAACAATTTTGGAGTTAGTGCCTTCCCAGGTGCTTGTGCTTTATAATGGCTTCATGAAGATATGAAAGGGATTTTGTTAAGTTATTAATGTATCGAACTCACTAGATTTTTAAAAAAACAAAAGGGATATCTTTTTAGTGCTAAAAGGGGAACAGAAAATCTCACAAGAATCTTATGCTGCAACAAAATTCAAACTCTTATTTTTCAAGTAATGCAGAAGGAACCTTCTGCGAGTTGATGATAGAGTAGGAAAGTAGCAAACTCTCTTTGGTGGGTGAAAAGAGGTTTTTATTGTTAAAGAAGGCAACTGAATTAATAATAAGCTTTGTCAGCAGGGAGCCCGAGGTAGTTGTTTTCCCAGGGGAAGAATAACTAAAAGGATACACTTGTATTTGTCACAACTTAAAGTGGCCTGCATTCACCACTGGCTATGAGGCTAGTTCTAGGAGCTTGAGTGTCTGAACTAGGATTTGTTTCCTAACCTTATGCTGTTCTTCACTACATCCTGCCCTGCTAGCCACCAAACGGCAAATAAGGCATAGCCAACTTCAGACTTGGTGAGAAAATAGACCCAGAAGCACACCTTTTATCACGTTGTCTTCTTTTCTCTTCTCCCCTCCTCTCCTATGTTTCCTCTCCTTTCATCCTCTCTTGTCCTCTCCTGTCTTCTGTCCTGTCCCCTCTTCTCCTCTCATCTCCCCTCCCCTCCTCTCCCCTCTTCTCCTGTCCCGTTGTCCCCTCCTCTCCTTTCTTCTCCTCTCTTCTCCCTTTTCCCCTTCCTCTCCCCTCCCTCCTCCTCTCTCTTTTCTCTTCTCTTCTCTTCTCTTCTCTTCTCTTCTCTTCTCTTCTCTACTCTTCTCTTCTCTTTTCTTCCTCTCCTTCCCCCACTATCAAGTCCCAAGCTGAGGTGCTGAGGTGGTGTGGAGTTTTTGATTAACCTGTGCAGGAAAACTAATATACTTAAAGTATCCCCAGGAGATTTAATGTCTAGATGGTTACAAATGAGGGTGGAGGAACAGATAGCTGGTGACTCGTCTCTAGGGTCATATTGTGGGTCCCAATCCTGGTGACATAAATCTAACCAAAGGGAATCAGCAAATATCAATGTATGCTTAGACGTACAGCCTCACAGGAAGCCAGCTGACTGAATATGTGATGACTCACATACCTCAAACTCTACTACAGGCCAGAAGTTATCATGATTTTAGTAGCTCCTAAATAATTAGCTGATCCATATTACCAGAGCCCCAGAATTCACAACCTGACTCCCTTGCACTTCACTTCTTTCTTCCCAACATAACTCCCCACAAATTAAAGAAAGTTCTTATGGTTTAAAGTACTTCTACCAAACTCCATTAATTTACCTTTGTCATTTCTGTGACCAAACACTTAACAAGAAAGAATTTCAGGGGAGAAGATATTACCTTGGCTTACAGTTTGAGGGGATACAATGTGTCAATTAACCATGACCACACCCCTTGTCAGGTTGACACTCAAATGTGGCACTTTTAACCTCATCTTCCCAGCCCTTAAGAGCTTACAGCTATCCAATACTACAAAATGCATTAAGTTCATCTGGAAGAGTTCAGAAATCTTAGCAGTTTTCTCATTGTTCAAAATTCCAGGAGCTCACTACTCTTCTGAGACCAATGGCAGACTCTTAACTGTTTGCCCTTATGCTCAAACCAAACCAAACCAACAACGACCCGTTGCTTACTTCCATTCCAATGCTCAGTGTCACATTTTCGCTACCATAGGACTTCTCGTGCAGCCAGATCAGGGGGAACATTCATCTGGCTACTGCTGGAATGCAAAATATACACGTTGAAGTTCTAAATGAAGTCAGTGTTGCTGGAGAGAAGGGATAGATCGGGGTAAAGGTAAGGGTAGAGTTGAAAACATTGATAAAACTGTGAGAATAAAAACTCCCTTTCCAAAAATAGGGTAGAGTATAGAAAATAAATAAATAAGTAAGTAAGTAAAGAAAGAAAGAAAGAAAGAAAGAAAGAAAAGAAAAGAAATAAATAAATAAAATAAAATAAATTACCAGGCTAACAACAAATCCTATATATCCTGCTTGACATCCAGGTCTCTCAAGTGGTTATTACCTGGGTTCCTCCAATGTGCTTGGCAAGCCTCTTCCTTCAGTTTGGCCATCTGCAGAGCACACAGCCTTTCCCGTGGGACGACTTTATTCCCCACTCATGTCCCCATTGGAGATCTGCTGGACCTGGTATTTCCAATATCCAGCATCTCCGAAGCAGGTTAAGCTTAGCTTTTTTCATTTCATCTTCACCAAATGGAACCTCCCATCCTCTTTTCAGTGATTCTCACACTGCCACACATTGTCTGGTCTTGTTTCCTTCCTGGAGCCCTGATAGCAACCTCATTGCCCCCCAACTGTTGGTGCATTTTACATATCCACGAAATAGCCTCCAGTGCATGAGGACAATGTTCTGCAGCTAGCTTGAGGTGTGGTGTGACCCACATCTCTCTCCACGTAGTGGTTTCTTTGTACCTTGGCAACCGAACCTCTTCAGTTGTTTTGCAAATCCTTGAGGCTGAATTTTCAGTTCAGAAGCTCTCCTTTCTCACGAACTTCCGTTTTCACAAGGAGGGGCCACTGAAAGGTGGGAAGGCATTCTCAGAGCATACTTGCTATGGTTCCAGTATGGGAACACTGTCCCAGTGTCCGCCTAGCAGAACAGTGTCTCAGTACCGGGCACTGGCTTGATCTTTAATGGTGCTAATCTCCTTAAACATTCCAGCCGATTTCTCCACACCTGAATACCTACAATTTCCAGCTGGTTTACATTCCTTTCTTCTACAAACTTCAGGTTTTCCCTATCTTTCTGCCTATTTACTAACCATGCCACAGTCTGGATACTATGCTTGCTTGAAGATACACCTGCCAAATAACTTCATAAATTTATTTTTAATTCAGTCTTACTCAAAATTTCAGTAGATAGACAAAGACTTTTTTTTTTGCCAGAATATTCCATGAATGATCTCTAGTCCATTTTCCAATAGAATTCTTCTTACACCTTAAGATCCCCATAACCACAATCTTTAATGTCCAAATCTCTATTGGCCTATTTGCCCTTCCACGCTCATATCAGAACGGCCCATTAAGTCAGACCATTGGGTCATATAGACAGCACACTTATGGGTGAGCTCACCAGATACCATGGGTTAAGAGGCAATCAGAATGGGTGAATTTATGACCAGAAATACTTTCTCCTCCTTTCCACTCAAGTAAGATCACCCATAAAAGATGTGTAGGACCCAGTACAAAGCAGCATTTGATCTCACTGACAGGTCCTGAGTATAACAGTAGGAATGCACCAAACCCTCTTCTACCCCTAAGAGGCTGATGTTGCTACAAATCCAGGAAAAAAAATAAAATGAAAAAGAAACAATGGGTTATACTTGAGTGAGTTCCATGACAAGAGGGCCTACTCATGACAAATTCTGTTGCTGAAATTCTATGTCTATTAATCCATATGCTTCTGCCTTTCCTACTGGGCTAGCTCCAAAACCTGACAGTGTAGGGGCATGCGGGTAGTGTTCCCAGTTTGCTGAATGCCCAAAGTAGTTATTGGTGGCTCTAATTCATTGTCCTTCAGTGTGACAATATTGGTCAAAGTTCCTGAATGCTTAGTGTTCCAAGGGCAACAGTGGAGAAAAACATCAAAATTGGTGCTGAGCAATCACCATATGTGATTTGGTTTCATTTCAAATGCAAAGACTCCAATAAATTAATATTTGCTGAGCCCAGCATGGCCCTGGTGGGGACAGAGTGGCAAGGTTCCTGCCCCTGGGACAGAGTTCCTGTGTGAGCCTCCACAAGTGTCAATGGCTGCTGTGGGTATAAGACTTATTTGTATAATAATGTACATATATCATATCCTCTGAAGCAATGTCTTCCCTGTTAACATTAATGACTTCATGAGATTAGAAACACCATGTGGATGGTGTGGCTAATGTCTCAGCAAAATGGTAAATGCTGGGACCTTCAGGACAGTCCTTAGGGAAATGGGAAAGGGCTCAAAAATATATAATTTCTAAACTATACAAAATATAAGGATGAACTATGAATTATAAGGGGCTTCACAACTCTAAAGGAACAAAGGCAGCTACATTATGAGCCACCTTGTCAGAAAGGTACAAAGGCAGGCAGATTCCTGAGTTCAAGGTCAGACTGGGACACAGCAAGGTTAAGCCCAGGTGTGGCAGAAATGGCAATTTCAGGGTAGGGTTGCATCTAATTAGTTTATGGTCTGTGCTTAACAAATGCAGAAAAATCTCTAAAATTTTTTGCAATGTTACAGAAAAAAATATATGCTTGCTGTCTGTTAAGAATCAAAGTGCTGGGTTCACAGAATGCTGATTCATTGGATAATCAAAAGAATACTTGGAGTAAATGATTGGATTGATATGTAAAATAAAAGACTGAACCTGTGTTCTACAGGAGTTGAGCTAGTCAGACAATTTTTTAGGATAAAAAGAGATGGCTTGGAGAACTGACAGACAGATAGACAGACAGACAGAGACACAGAGACAGACCGCACACATACATAGACAAAGACAGAGACACACAGACACACAGACACACAGACACACACACACACACACACACACACACACACACACTCACACACACACACGGAAGCAGGACATGGACAGAGAGAGGGACCTCTTAGAATAGCAAGCACACAGAATATAGACAGAGAGATCTCCAGAGAGAAAGTAGAGCATAGAGAGAAGCAGACTGGAGAAGCTGTATTAAACAGAACACAGGTTGTCAGCTTGGATCTAGGATTTGACTTCAAGTTGTTCTTTTCGACGCTCCCAGGCACCCCTTCTCTCAGAACCCATCTCCATGCCACGGCTAGTCCTTGGCAAATATTTAAGAATACAATACTTCTCCCTTATAACAAAGACGCTCCACAATTCCCAGTGTATACCTGAAACCTCATTATAGAATGCGTGTTTCCCATATAGAAACATAGTTGTGATAAGACTTAATTCATAAATTAGACATGGTAAAGGGTGAGCATCAATATTATAATTATCGGCCTCAGACACAATCATCTCTTATTAGGTGGAGAACTGTTACTTTAGCACTTTGAAAAGAAGTACTTTGTTCCCAGCATCCCTCTGGCCCTTCGGGGCCATTATCGAGCAAAGCAAGCGTCCTTTCCACAGAAGCTCTGTGATACAGCAACAGTGGGTATGATAGCCAAGGTGATAGCAAGAAATTATTTAAAGAGAGTATATAGCTATCGACATCTGACAAGGAGATGACTCATACCCTGATGAAATTCCAGCATGCTCCTCAGAACGGCTCACAGTTTAAAATGCATTAGTTGTTTCTTTCTGGACATTTTTATTCAATACTTAAGAGCTGGTTTACTGTAAGTGACTCAAAATCACAGAAAGCATGGGTTCGAGGAGACTACTCCAATTAGCCACCCCAGTATGTTTGAATCTGATGTGTCCTCCATGAGTCATTCAGCTCATGTCTTTGAACTGTTAGTGTCTGACTACTGGCACTGTTTGGTGGTTTATGGTTCAGTGTGGCTGAGATTGCATGAGTGGATATCCTGTCAGTGGGGCTTGAATATTACACCCACTTCTGGTGCTATCTGAGCTCTCTGATTTCTGATCCATCAGGATGGGAACAGGTCAGGGTACAAGCTTCTACTACCATGGGTGGAGCTCTCCCAGCCACCATGACAGCTTCCACATGATGGACTGATAGCTCCCGAAACTGTGAATGAAATGTTTTTCCTCCCTTAAGTTGCTTCAGTCAGCTAATCTGTCACAGAGGCAAACAGTAGCAGTATACATCTCTGAGACAAAGCAGCCAGTAGAATGAATGTACACGGAGGTATGTTTTAGCTTGAGATGGAAATGAAAATTTAAAAGAAAACCAGAAATCCGATAATTATCATTCACGAATCGCGATTCCAAAAGGCCTGCGTTTGCTTAGACTGTGCTCATTTTGCATGCAGTGAGGAGTGTTTCTGAAGCTGTGTCTGTCTTCTCTGCTCTGGTATATAACAAGGCCAGCCTTGCTGACAGCAGGGAGACTTCCTCTGCGTTGAGCTCTTCCTCCTTGGGGCTGGCCTTTTACAGCAGCTAGAAATGACTGAGCCTGAAGAGACATCTGCTGGAGAATGAACATATACTCTCCTCTTGGCAGTATACAATTATTTTTCTGCACTATTATCTCAGACATACAATATGATGCCAGGGAACTTTTATACTTCTGCCTTAGCTCTCTTGAAATGGGAAGTGATAACTGCAATGTTGAAAGTTGATGCTGATTTAACCCTCTCACTACTAGAGCTTATATTCTGAGTCTACTTATTTCTTAGATGTATTTTTCCCACTTCTTTATTTCTTCATAACTGTACCAGTATAGGAGAGGTCTTGGTTCTGATGTGTAGCACTCACAGTGTGTTATCATCTGTGCCAGGGCAGTTCGTCATCAACATATGGGATGAAGGATGAAACTGGATGGGACCGGGAGTAGGTAGGAATGATAAATGACAATTAGAAAGAGACTATGTGGAAGCTATGTATAGTGTCATGAATGGATAATTACAAGTGGAGTGTTGGCAAAGACTTAAGTAAAGAAGGAGAATGGAGTGTGTGTAGTAAGAAGAGCCCTCGCCATTTCTGACTTCCTCAGGGCAGCCATAGGAAACTTGGTAGAAAGCATGACTGGAAAAGGGTGAGGAATAAATCCACCCCATGCAGAGGTCAAATGATGCTGAGACTTGCATTTAAGGAACTTGCTTCTACATCTACTGCATGGTCAGCTCTGCCATTCTCTTCATGTCTTTGACATTGAACTGGCCCATCTGTCTCTACATGTGACCCACCAGTTAGGTAGGCCACAGGAGGGCGTGGCAGCAGCAGATGATTGACTTAGCATCTTCAGGTGTAACTGGCTAGAATCTGTTGTTTTTTATTCTCTGTTTCTTTGAGACAGGGTCTCACGAGGTATCCATGTGGCTTAGCTGGTTCTCAGAGAGATCTATATGCTGCAGCCTCTCCAGTCTTGGTACTAGAAACGTGTACCCCCATACTTAGATACATTTATGGCAAACAAGTTAATATTTGTAGAAAATAAGACCCTATACTTAGGGGTCAAATAGCTAAAGTTCAAAATCAAGGTAGCTAACATCCAGTTATACACATGCCTGAACTCCTCTAAATATGTTCACAACTGGGGTAAATAAGGCACTATATACACTGCCTGATAGATCGAATTCCTATGGGAACTATATCAAGTGCAATCCAGACATTTCAGCAAGATGGCCAGACCTTAGCACACACCAGTTACCCAGCTTCCTGTGTGGCATTGGGAAAACAAGAGACAGTCCTTGCTCCATTCATTATTCATTGAGGATTTAGAGCCCATTAATGGGAAATGACACAAGGATTTGTGTGCCAATTCTCAGTGACTGACAACATCCTCCTGGAGAATTGGGATGAGGAGAATTTTGAGAAGGGGCCCAGTCTGGAGTAATGGGGTGGATTATTGTTGTCTGTTGTGAGCAAAGCTCAGATTGAGGAGTAGGTGCTAGGAATTTACTATTTCCATCCCACTCAGCGAATAATAAAAATAACAGACATACCCGATCTTGAAGGATTATATGTCTTGGAGGGTGATTCACGCCAATAAACTAAGCATTACAAAAGCTACCCCACTTTTTAGTACCTGGATAATGTAGGGGGTTCGCTTAGCATACTTATTCCAGAAAGGGACATCTCTGTTATCTTCCCAAAGGGACAATTTTTAAACTCAACAAATAGACAGATGAGAAGGGAAAAGGGGAAATAACAAAACAAACAAAACAAACAAACAAACAAACAAACAAACAAAAAACCAGACACTCCTCCAAGACAGAATACACCAACAAAGGCAGACAGATGAAAAGCACAGCAGAGCACCAACAGCATGGGAACCTGTGATTCTGAAAGATAACAGTTATATGCGAGTGACTGAGAGGAAGTTCGCTAGGTGAGTACTAGGCTTCTGTATCACAGGTAGGTCTCTCAAGGCATGTTATTGACTTGATTTACAAGGAATTGAAGGCAATTCAGTTTGTGGCTCCAAGAAATTCCCGTTAGCATGTGTTTAAATTTTTTCCACAAGTTTAAATTTTGTAACTAAGGTGCCATTCATTCCTATGGGCAGCTATGCTTTCTCTACCATGATTAATGCCACCTCCAAATTGGGACGGAATTTTTAAAAACTGAAATAGGATTGGGTCTTTATAATTCATTGTTTTGATCACTTGACATCATTATAGCAACTCTAATGAAGGCAAATTCCATAATAAATTTCCAGAAGACCGCTTGAGTTCAGTCGGTTCCTATGTCCTATGGCTTCTTTTTTTTTTTTTTTATACATTTTTTTTTATTAACTTGAGTATTTCTTATATACATTTCGAGTGTTATTCCCTTTCCCGGTTTCCAGGCAAACATCCCCCTCCCCCCTCCCCTTCCTTATGGGTGTTCCCCTCCCAACCCTCCCCCCATTGCCGCCCTCCCCCCATAGACTAGTTCACTGGGGGTTCAGTCTTAGCTTCTTATATCCTTTTTTCTTTAACAATCATGTTCTTCTAATGCTCTTGCCGAACTATCTACCAGATTCCACTGACATAATTAACCACCTTTTTCTCTTTCTATTCAAAGCGAATTGCTTCTATCTTGGCCATGCTCTTTGTTCTATTTAGTCAGAATTTCCTCAGCAGTTTTTATTGGCTAGTTAATGGAAGGTGTCAGCTTTGCACTGTAAACTTCAGAGTGAGGAGCACTGGGCCTTGTTTATCACTGGACCATTCAGAGTACTAAGTTATGTGCATTGTACACAACAGAGGCTCAGTAAATGTGTTTCTGTGGGAACTGAATCCTGATGATGACTAGAGGTTGGAATTTTAATAATGGTTATAATAGACTTGGTAACCAGTCAGTTTCCACTAAAGTCATTAGAGCTATAGTTGTAAACCATCTTAGCAAAACTTAGCAAATCATTTTGTCCTATAATTAGGTGAATAGACATTGGCCAGGAAGAGCTTAGTCAGATTTACATGGTTTATAAAGAATAAGAAATGCCACTATGATGATGATGGTGGTGGTGGTGGTGGTGGTGGTGGTGGTAGTGGTAGTTATGGTCATCATGTGGTATATTAAAACAAATTAATTTAGTAGATACATTGTGGCTGTCAATTCTTGGGATAAGTATTTCTTTGGTTTGTAACAATTGCACATCATCCGAATGGTAATAAAAGCATAACACACTTATCTGAACCACAGAGAAAACTCGGAATAATATAGGAGTATGTTCTAGTTCTGATGGAGTTCCGAGGTAGTGATTCTTCAGAGAGTTTGAAGGAGAGACACAAGAAGAGTGGGCTCTGGTGACTCTAGGGAATAAAGGAAAAGTGACATTGTAGAAATGAAAAGTGAAGGTAATATCCCTGTGACTTTGAGCAAGGACTTGCTGGGAAATTTGTGGCCTAATGCCAAACCGTGTGTAGTTCTGCTAAGTGCTGCAGGCACGGATGCTCACTCGGCTCATGCAGAGAGCCTGACCCGAGAGCAAGCATGGAGCTTTGATTCATGTGGATGGACCGTGTGTAGTAAGAAGTACTTTGGAGTACCATCTAGAGAGTTGACTTCAGAGACTGGAGCATTCTGGTGTGTGAAATACAACAGAATTTTCTTTGTTATTTTTTTATGTTACAGATTTCCAAGGAGATCACAATACCATTGAATCACCCATCCTGGAGGCGGGATATTTCCAGGCATGCTACTGAATAGGGTACGGAGGAGTAGAGATTAGCAAGCAATTACAATGTTTCTGAAAATAATTCTTATGGAATTAATATTCGCCTGCGTTGAAATAAATGCCATTACTCTAAGGCAGCAAAGACAAGGACCTCTATTCATTTTCAAGAGGTCTGTCTTTGTTTTGAAAATCTGTAATTTTTAAGCTTGCTTTTAAATTTGCTCTAGATCTTCAGGGGTTTGATCTCCATCAGAATGTTGCAATGATAGCCGCATATACATTTACGTCATCAACTATTTCTCATCACTCTGGAGAAACTTTATGTCAGTTCCTGAAATATTCCTCAAGCAGGAGAGTAGACATATCTCACAAACACAGCTTGTAGACACCTAAAACGATTTAACTTTGTTCCATTTGTCTTATCCTATGACCTGTAATTTTTTTTTATTTTTTAAGAACTTATTTATTTTATTTCTATGAGAACACTGTACCTGTTTTCAGACACACCAGAAAAAGGCATTAGATTCAATTACAGATGGTTGTGAGCCACCATGTGTTTGGTGGGAATTGAACTCAGGACCTCTGAAAGAGCAGTCAGTGCTCTTAACCACTGAGCCATCTCATCTCTCCAGCCCCACCTACAACTTTCACTATCCTCTGTCTTATCAAATTTTATTCTCCTGGTAGAAGATAGAATAGCATCTTTGATATGAGTATGACATCATGTTCATGGTCACCATTGATATTTAGAGAAAGATATAAATATTTGTTCCTAGACTGTTTTTCCACACTGTTCACCTAAGTAAGCTATGTCTAGCAGAGGGGCCTGGGATTCCACAGTGTGTTGATGGCTAAGAAGCTTGAGGCTCAAACTATAGCAAACATCTGTTTTATCACATAGACCCTCTTGCAAGTAATTGAAATATGAACTGAAATAACTTTAGAAAAAAAAGGAAATGAGAACCTGGAAAAATAGGAAATGTGTTGATTCATAAACCTGGTCATTCAAGGAGGTGATTTTCTATCTCTGGAGTCAGTTTCGTGTTTACATCGATGCTATTTTGTGTGCTTCGTAGACAGATATCTGAAGGTGAAGCCGTGGAATTCTCATCTTCTTGATCACATTTGAGAAGAGAAACCTTTCTAGTGATTAGATCCAACAAAACCCCAAGGTTCACTGAGTTTTAGCATATTCTGTAACCCCAGCCCTGCAACTCTGGCACTGAGTTCAAGGCCAACTTGAATCAAGTGGCTTATTTCAAGGAGGCAAAATAAAATAAATAATATGATACTTTTAATCCCTTTTTGGGTTTTTTTTTTTTCGAGTTAGGGTTGGTTTGTGTCACTCTGGCTGTCCTAGAACTAGCTCTGCAGATCAGGCTGGCCTCAGACTCACAGATAATCCACTTTCCACTATCTCCAACTTGGATTAAGGGTGTGACCACCACCACCTGTCATTGTCAAGACTCAGCTTTGCAAAAGATGCTCCAACCTACAACAAAGACACATGCTCCACTAGGCTCATAGCAGCCTTATTTATAATAGCTAGAAGCTGGAAACAACCCAGATGTCCCTCAACAGAGGAATGGATACAGAAAATGTGGTACATTTACACAATGGAGTACTACTCAGCTATCAAAAATAATGACTTCATGAAATTCTTAGGCAAATGGATGGAAGTAGAAAATATCATCCTGAGTGAGGTAACCAGTCCAAAAAAACACACATGGTATTCACTCATTGATAGTTGGATATTAGCCCAAAAGCTCGAATAACCCAAGATATAATCCACAGACCACATGAAGCTCAAGAAGAAGGATGACCACAGTGTGGATGCTTCAGTCCTTCTTAGAAGGGGGAACAAAAATATTTATAGGAGGGGACATAGTAACAAAAGTTTGTAGCAGAGACTGAAGGAAAGGCCATCCAGAGACTGCCCTACCTAGGGACCCATCCCATATGCAGCTTCCAAACCCAGTCACTATTGCTGATGCCAAGAAGTGCTTACTAACAGGAGCCCGGTATGGATGCCTCCTGAGAGGCTCTGCTTGCAGCTAACCATTGGACTGAGCACTGAGACCCCAATGGAGGAGTTAGAGAAAGGACTGAAGGAGCTGAAGGGGTTTGCAACCCCATAGGAAGAACAACAACATCAACCAACCAGACCCCCCAGAGCTCCCAGAGACTAAACCACCAATCAAAGACTACACATGGAAGGACCCATGGCTCTAGTAGCATGTGTAGCAGAGGATGGCACTGTCTGCCATCAATAGGAGGAGAAACCCTTGGCCCTGTGAAGGCTCCTTTTCCCAGGGTAGGGGGATGGCAGGGTGTTGAGGTGAGAGTTGGTGGGTGGGAGTGGTAGCATCTTCATAGAAGTGGGGGGGAGGGGGATATGGGAGAGCAGGGAACCAGAAATGTAAATACATAAAATATCCAATCAAAAAACGACTCACCGGGTTGGGGATTTAGCTCAGCGGTAGAGCGCTTGCCTAGCGAGCGCAAGGCCCTGGGTTCGGTCCCCAGCTCCGGAAAAAAAAAAAAAAAGAAAAAAAAAAAAAAACGACTCACCTTTGCATACCGTCTTGGATCACGTGTCTACTCCAGACTCAACGGAGTAACAGCTGGGGACACTAGGAACAAAATGGTTACTGTTATTAAGCTTCTATTCTCTGGGCAGAGTCCTGTATAGAAGCACACACGCAGAAACACTTTTCCTCTCACCATGTTTCAGAAATGCTCACACTAGGCTTCCATGTGGGCTGCTCCCACTCAAGACAAAGAGCTATTGAGCATGAAATAAATGTTAACGGCTTACCGCTAGGACAGCCAGGACATGATACTTGAATACTTGAATATTCAGCCCTGTGACAGGCTTTTGTAGTAACTATTCATGAAGGACTCAGCTTTTGCCTCCTTGGGTTGCATGATCCATTCAGTACTTCCTGTTCTAATTTTCCACTCCTTGGAAAGTTTAAAGTTCTCTGAGTCACACATTGAGTTTCTCTTTTTCAGGGTGCTCCCAGTCAGGGGTCTATAATGGTATCCCATTCCTTTTTCCAATTTCTTTCTGTTTTCTAGCTTACAAACTAAGTAACGTCAAAAAACAATAGCTCTTGTTAGAATGCAATGCTTTATTGAACTCTACCAAGTAACTGGACTGTGCCTTACATGGCCTTTGCTCCCAGGACCTCTACACCTTTGAATATCCATGATTAGAACACATTAAATTTGAAATAACACCCAAAAGAACCTGCCATCAAAGTCTCAACTCATATGTATATTTCGATTTTTGAGATTACAATTAAATTATAACATTTCACCATTTGTCTTCTTCCCTCTAAACTGTTTCATGTACCCCTCCTACTCTTCTTCCAATTCATGACCTCATTTTCCACTAATTGTTATTGAATGCACATATGCATCGGTATGTACATGTATATTCCCAACTGTAACCTGTACAGTATGAATAATGCAACCTGGATTATGTTTTCAAGGCTGACCATTGCACTGGACAACCAATCAGTGTGCTTTTCCCTGGGGAAGACTATTTTTCCAGCTCCCAGTTTACTTCAGATGCTTATTATGGTGGACTCTTGGGCGTTTGTCCCCATTCACTTTGGCATATCCATTGGTATCATCCTCGTTCAGCTCCCATTTGGGCGGTCATGTTGGCAAGATGTTATGGATATAGCTTCTGATGTTAGGACACACAATCTTATAAGAAACTTTCTGATTCTTTAGGTCTTACAGTCTACCCTTCTCATCTTCTACAATGTTCCCTGAGCCTCAGGCGCCAAGGTATTTTGTAACACATCTGGTTTGTTCTTGTGATCCAGGTATCAATCCTATCTCAGATCTTCTCACAATTCTTTCTGTTCTATCACCATTTGTAGTCCTTAACTTTTCATGGGGAATTGTTTTTTGGAGGCCCATACCTCCTGCATAAATGTCATGACTACTTTCCACCCAAGACATGGTGGTATATTTCTTGTAAGTTATGTAATGAATGACATGTTTTTAACTATGTTTCTTCATGATGGTTATTAATTTTATGTCTAAAACTAAACAATTATTAAATAACTAAAATCAATTAATAGCTACAACATCCTGCTGGGAAGTAGTTTAAGACATTCTCAAAGTACCTTTCAAACCTCTCAGTTTAGGGCAAAGGAAGAAAAGGGGTAGACATTTGTCACAATGACAAAGTGACAGTGAGTTGACGGTCTGTTACCTTAAGCAATCATCTTTCTAGGATGTTGTCAGAAAGTTAGAAAATCCCATAAACATTAGGACACGGCCCCTGTGTATTGTTCCTTAAGCTCAAAAACAAAATCAATCAGCGATGCACCTGTGGGTGATCATTTGTTTTCTTGCTTCAAGGACAAAGAGAATAGTACATCTTTGGGGAAATGTTCTCATTATGAATGATTGACAAAAATTTCCTAGTGAATTAATAGGTTCAAATGTAAACAAGTTCTTATGTAAGGAGGGGAATGAATGCCAATGAGAACTCCAATGCCTGACTATTTCATCACCATGACAGTGAGTCTGAAGAAGTGAGGGTTATGCAGAAGTGGGGAGGGGGAGGGGGAGATGGAGGGGTGGAAATATGGTACTCATGTAGGAATTCTCAAACACTAAAATAACTTAAACTAAAAAGTAGTTCAAGCCATATTATGCTCCTCATATGTGTTTGGGTTTTTTTTGTTGTTGTTGTTTTTGGGTTTGTTCATTTGTTTGTTTGTTTGCATCTACATGTGTTCCTCTGTTGACTAATATTCATAGTAAGTTGAATTCCTTATAGATGGGGCTGGAGAGATGGCTCAGTGGTTAAGAGCACTGACTGCTCTTCCAGAGGTCCTGAGTTCAATTCCCAGTAACCACATGGTGGCTCATAACCATCTGTAAGGAGATCCAATGATCTCTTCTGGTGTGCAAGTGTACATGTAGGCAGAACTCTATACATAATAAATAAATCTTTAAAAAAATTCCTTACAGATCAGAGACTTGAGGATGGCAAGACAATGAAATACTATCCAAAATGCTACTCTCTATACACTGACACTGTGCTTTAGGAATATTTTAAATATTTTATTTCTATTAAAAACAAACAATGCATTATACTTTCTATTATGATCCTGATTTTGTATTTGCAGTTCTCCTGACTTCTTTTTTATTTGAACAAAGATATTCTCATATATGTACAGGTAAAATACTTTTTTGGAGAGGTCAGAAACTGTTCCTATCAACCTGAATTAGTATTATTCAAACTCAATACTGGAAAAAAATGTTTTAGATGAAGAAATGGCTGTGGTTACTTATTTCATTCTCTTCTCCAGTCCCATCAAATTTCTTCATATGCACTGATCTTTGAACGTTTACCAGAGTTTCTTGATTCTCTTGCCTTCATTTGGGCTTTAAATCTCTCTTAGTCAATTACACAATGCAGCTGATTAGCTGGTATTTAGTGATTCTTAAAATTTTGACTCTAAAGATGGTAATTGCCAGCACAGGACCGCCATGAGTTTAACAGAAGAAAAATAAAGTCAAAACACTTTACTTTGGCTTTTTCTAGAATACTATTTTTTTTCCCTTTTGGCAAAGCTTTTCAAATCCTTTGCTTCAAGCTGATCTCGGTAATTAAAAGAATGATTTTTAAAACTCTCCGAAAGGATTTTGCATATTAAAATTCATTAAGATGCAATGTTCACAGCACTAGATATTTTATCATAACTATCTAGGAAAAGCAAAACAGAAAGGCAATTAGATGATTCTTTCCCAGGCATTGTCCATGTGTGTTGATTAAAATTTAGTTATATTAACTGAGAACTTGATACATTAACAAGTAGTTATATTGCTATTAACCCAATTATTCTTCAGAGATTTGGAGAAAAGGAGGGAAGGATAAATTTACAAAAAGGAAACTTCCACATATCCATTTATGGTTAATGTTCATCCAATGTGCTGAGCTAATCACTCTACCCATGTTAGGCAAGCATTCTGTCACTGAGATACACCCCCAATTCAAAACCTCACTTGTTACTCTAGCTACAAAAACTCAGCCATTTCATTCTCATGAAAAATAATATTCCCATGGCGAGTGCAGCTAATTTATTCATAAAAATTAGTCCATTGTTGTGACATAATTGCAAAAATTAATTTATCTCAGAACTAAAGACTTTATTTAATCTTAAAGACACCATTGCAATCAAACAACAGGTGAATTGTTCCTATAAGTCATTGGACATTATGAAAATCCAGCAACTTACCTAAGACCAGGCTGTTGTCATGGAGACATAACCCAAGTGTGCAGCTTAGCAAGAGAATAGAAGTCTCTCAGCTTACCCAGACTGCCCAAATGCCAATAAGCACTTGTCTGTAGCCTCCTCCAGAGAGAATACAAACAAATATCCTCAAGTCTCTGCCTTAAAGTCGCTATAAGATAAGGGAGATATCAGAAACATCTATTTTGGTTATTCCAGAGTATCTGATTTTTAGTTTTTTTTTTTTTTTTTTTTTTTTCGGAGCTGGGGACCGAACCCAGGGCCTTGTGCTTCCTAGGTAAGCGCTCTACCACTGAGCTAAATCCCCAGCCCCGAGTATCTGATTTTTAACATATTACGAAATATAAAGTGAGTTATCTATACTCAACACTCAAAAACACAGCTTTCACTTCAAAGAAAATAAGAGACAGTTAATTCTGGAGCCACATATGGCCTGGGAATATGGATGTCAAATATCACATCTAACATAGTAACAATTCCATGACGTTTTTTATAGTAATGGAACAAAGGAAATCATAAATCAAGACACTTTCTCCCCAAGTACATTGACAGAAACCTCAGGTATGTGGAATGTATCAAAAGCAGAGAAATTGCTACAGGTTTCAGATTCAACCTCATAGTAGTCTTAGGCCTGGGTTGGTGGGGACAGAAGTGTGTTTATACATATTTTAAAGGGATTTCATTATACAGTCATACAGATATTAGGTTAAATACAAGGGTAGGCAATACACGGCCACTAAAGAGGCTAGTGATTGTTCAAAAGAATCAACATTTGAATTCCCTACAATCACAGAAAATCTAATTGGTCAACCAGACTCCTAGATCTAGTAAATACGGTGCTTTCCGAACTGTCTTCCCAGGGAACTTCACAGATAACCTTTGCTGGCAAAGCATCACATTTTGTGTGTGGATATCAAATACTGTTTCATTTTCTACTGTGTTGAAAGGTGGCTCATTTTTAGAATCTGATGAGCTTAGAAGGAAGGAAAGCAAGTCCTCAGGGGAGTTCCTTTGTTGGTAAATCCACAAAAGAAGAAATTCCTGTGAATCTTAGAGTTTATCAGCCATCATAATCTCAGACTGAGGGTTGAGTTTTTATTTTTTTATTTTTTGTCTCATTTTGTTTTTTTTAACCTTCTGCATTTGACGTAACATTTATATGTAACATATAAATACAACAGGACAACAGTACCTAAAGTTAAAATGACTAAGAACTCAATATAGCCTAAAGTCGTACAAATAACCCTTGGGGGAAAACACATTGTAACTAACTCCAAATCATATTCTTTAACTCTAACAGGTTCTCTATATGTTTCCCTCTCTGTCCACTCACATATATTTGATGAAATATTTTATTTGATGTTTGAAGAAATTTAAATATTTCTTATATATCTTTATTTTGTCCAATTTGATTTTATAGTTATAACCTTATATGTGTTGGCTAGTTTTAATTTTAGCAAAGACTTATATTTAATATCTAAACTTTCATTCATGACTAATATTTTTATTTGTCTTATTGATTTAGTATTGTATCAAAGTAAAGTTTGAGGAGTAAATGGAAAGTCACTTTCCAGAAAAATTTACATGACAGCATATTAATTATATTACTTCAAATTCCTTTTAACAATATTGCTTTTCTTTTAATGTGCCAAATATTAATGACAGGGGTAGAGACAAGATGCTAGATTAGTTGACCAATTAGGATTTCATTAAGTGTTGTAGACATTACCAAATCTTTTACTTTTAGAAAAAGAAAAGAAAGTGGTTTTCCAGTGGAGTCAACTTGAAGCATTATTAACTTACCTATCATTATTAAAATGTGAGTATTGCTTTATTTCGAATTCAAAGTTAATGGTAGTATGTTCATTTATCAGTGGGGTCTTAAGGGACAAACCATCATATTCTTGTCACTGGAATTGTATATATTTTGCATAATTTGGGAATAAAAAGTCGACCCAAAATCTCTGGGCATTTTTAACAATAGACAACAGAGTCAAAGCCAGGTTTAAGGTAGTTAAGGACCTTAGTATGCCACAGTACTCCTCACTCTTTAATTCATTGCATCATTAAAAGATACTGTAATATAAAAGTAACATACTAATCCAATTTGTTGAGACCACTTAATGTTCTTCTATATTATCTTAGTAGGAAAAAAGTTCGTATTTGCTCCTAGAGTTTGGTTTGAATGTACCGGTACCTAAAACATGGAATTCCTATTTATATTTACTTCTTACTTAAAATTTTATTTTACGCTCTTTATTTTGATCATGTGTTCCCTTCTCCAACTCCTCTAAGATTTTCCTCAGCTCTCTACCCATTTAGCTTTCTGTTCTTCCTTTCCTTCTTTCAAAAAACAAAATTGTCCACAAAAACAAAAAATTACCAAACAATGTATAAAACCTCACAAAAACAAAAATCAAAACAGACAAGTGAAAGCCCAATTGGAAAGCAAAATACCCAAACAAAACGAAATTAAAAATCCACCAAAATACCTTTTGATTCATTTGGTGTTGGCTACATAGTCCTGGACATGGGGCCTGTCCTACCGTGTAGTTGGTATACCCAATGACTCTTCGTTGAAGAAAACTAATTTCCCCTTTGGAAGAAGACTCCAAATTCTCTATTCTCTGTACACTGCCCAGCTGTGGGTTTCTGAATTAATTCTCATCTACTATAGGAATTTCTGTGATGTGAGTCGAATGAGAAACCGACTGTGGGTAGAGCAGCATGCCATTAGAAATCAATTTATTGCTACGTTCCTTTAAAAGAATAAGCATATATGGTTTTCTCCTAGGCCTGGGACCTAGCTAGTATCACGTTCTTGGCTACTTTCGCAATGTCATGTCTGGCTTCCATCTCATGCAGTGGTTCTTAAAGTCCAGTAAAAAATGGGTTGGTACTTCTCCAGGTGAGTGTAGTCCAGCAGTAAAGCCTTATCACCAGGTTGTTAAGAGGATGTGTGACGGGTTCTATGGGACACTTTTGGTTAAATACTCAACAAGGCATAACTCATTACTAGTAGTGAAACTTTGACTTGGTGGCATTAGATATCTAACTAGAGGGCATTGTCTTCCCAATAATTTGGTCACTCCATTCAGACCTCTTTCATATATGTATATATTTTAGGATACTTCTATATTAGTGTGTTTCCATGTGTCTTTTCAAATGGCCTTTAGTGGTAGTTCCCCCCACTCCCGCAACCCCTATATTTCCTACTTTACCTTTCTCTCCCAATCCTTTCCATATTTTATTATCCTAGTTTCTCACTTATCTCTTCATAATACTATATTATATTTTCCTTTCTTTGAAGGATCATCTCCTTGCTACTGGTCAGTAACTAACTAACCTGGTACCTAACAGCAGTGGCTATTCATACTGTACCCACAAAAAGGAATGCTTTTTGAGAAATTTGAAACAAGACTTTGTCAGTTTCAAAATTAGTTAAAAATTAAATTTTTTACTTTATTGTTCTATATGTTTGATTGCTTGTCTTCATGTATGTTTGTGTATCACATGTGTGCCTGTGCTTTCACAGGCTAGAAGTGAATGGCAGATTCTCTGGAACTGGGTTTCAGATGGCTGTGAGGAGTATCCTTGTGGGTGCTGACAATCAGACCTTCTTAGAAGGGGGAACAAAAGTACTCACAGGAGCAAATATGGAGACAAAGTGTGGAGCAGAGACTGAAAGATCATCCAGAGACTGCCTCACATGGGGATGCAACCCATATACAACCATCCAACCCAGAGAATATTGTGGATGCCAAGATATGCATGCTGACAGGAGCCTGATATAGCTGTCTCCTGAGAGGCTCTGCCAGAGCATGACAAATACAGAGGCAGGTGCTCGAAGCCAACCATTGAACTGAGAAAGGGGTCCCCAAAGGAGGAGTTAGAGAAAGGACTGAAGTAGCTGAAGAGGTTTGCAATTCCATAAGAAGAACACAATTATCAACCAACCAGACCCCCCAGAACTCCCAGGGACAAAACTGCCATCCTAAGAGAACACAGGAATCAAGCTATGGCTCCACCTGCATATGTAGCAAAGGATGGCCTTGTTGAGCATCAGTGAGAGGAGAGACCCTTGGTCCTGTCAAGACTCAATGTCCCAGTGTAGGGGAATGTCGGGGACCGGGGGAGGTGGGAGTGAGTGGATGGGTGGGTGATGGAGCACCCTCATAGAAGTGGGGGCGGGGGTCAGGGAGATTTCAGGTTTCTGGAGGGGCAACCAGGAAATGGGATAACATTTAAAATGTAAATTAAAAATGCAATTAAAAACAAAAAAGGGAAAAGTAGTACCTCATCTCTTATCTGCTGAGCCATTTCTCCAACATGCCAAACCATTTTTTTAAATCCAAATCATACTGAATAATTATAAATTATTTTCCACACCTTTGAATAATGGGAATCTTCTTAAATATAAAAACTTGGCTCAACTAAGATAAAAAAAAACAAAACAACAACAACAACAACAACAAAAACCAAACACCAAACAAAGTCTGTAAAAACAAACTGTTATAAGGTAAACACGATTAATAAAAGAACATAATGACATTCTCAGTGGTCATTTCACTAAAACACAAATTAACATCATCCTTGTCACTTAAAAATATAAAAATAAAGATTCTCACATCATGGACAATTTTAAAAATATATAAAATAAAATAAATTAATAAAAGCCGTCACCCACATCACCAACAAAAACAAGACCAAGAAAGTAGAGAGTTATAATTAGTAGAAATATTCTTAGAGGGATTTTTTTTTCTTTTTTTCGGAGCTGGGGACTGAACCCAGGGCTTTGGGCTTGCTAGGCAAGTGCTCTACCACTGAGCTAAATCCCCAACCCCTCTTAGAGGGATTTTTAAGTTTAGTGATTTCAGGCGCTCAGTCACTAAGGTAGTTAAAAATGAGTGTTTCCCAGATTTACTGAAGTTCATGGCTATGTATTCTCAGAAGTTGACACAAGTTTGAAGTAGGAAATACAAACCTAAGTGTAGAGCTTCTGAAGCTTTGTAGCACAGAAGAGAGTTAGAAGTATTTGAGTCCTTTTCCTCTAGGCTAAAGGAGATCACGATGTGTTGGTTTTCTTTTTTTCCCCAATTGATGAAATCACCATTTTTGTTCTTTCTTTCAGCACTTATGTTCCCTAGTGCTCACTGTGGAAACACTGTATAACTAACTTCAAACTCCTAGTTACGTTTAAAAATCCATTATTACAGCAGAGACAGAGTATATAATCTTTCATCTATCTTATTGATTAAGGAGTTAATTTATAAAATGCCCCATACTTATTTATAAGGAGAGAGCAGAGCTTTTCCAAAGTAGTAGCTATTAGATTTAGAACTAATGGAATATCTTTGCCTAAAGAGGCCGAAGGCATGAATTAATTAGTGTCACTTTTGGATTTAACCACTGACGTAGGCCATTGAAGAACAAACCACACAATGGAAGTGCTATCCATGAGGGCAAATTTTGTAAACATGTAAATGTGTGCCCAGTTAAAAAAATTTTGTTTACAATTATTGCATGGTTTAGGCCAACAGGAGTTATTAATTTTAACAGAATTCTTTTAAAATGCTGATTGCCTAAGTGGTGGCTATCCACCAAGTGGAAACTTTAATATAAGGGAAGAACATACAAGCCCAGCAATTGAATAACATCTAGTCTCCAGGTTTTAAAGGACTTATTCAGTAAAATCCACATTCTCTAAGCTACTGATTTTGGCAAATGTTAAAAACAAAAACCATCAATAGTCTAAGAAAACTGCAGTAAAACTAGAGAAACCTGTAGTGGGTTGGCCTGATGCTGCATGTCTTCTAATGCTAATAACTTAATAATAAACATAAGTGGTTTATTTACCGACTTGTAGAAGAGTCTCAGGATAACATTCTTCGCAAACAAAAGCATCCCTGAAATTTTTGTATCATTGAACTCAGGATGCTATGTTGTAAATTTAAGGTGGGGAAGAATTCAACTGTTTGAGCACTGGCTGGATTTCCAGAGGTCCTGTACTCAATTCCCAGCAACCACATGATGGCTAACAACCATCTATAACAGCATCTAGTGACCTTTTCTGACTAAGACAGTTTTTAAATAACCCTTTTATCCATTTGAAAAAAAATCTTGCCTAGGCCTAGGCAAGATAAGGACCTTAAAAGACCGGCTTCTCAAATTCTCAAAACAAGAAGTATCAGTTCAAACTCCTCTTACACATTCATATGCATGTTTTAAATGAGACCTGTCAATGATAGTATTTTATCACACAACAAACTTTAAAGCATAAAATAAAGTAGCCACTCCTCTTGCTACTCTCTTATGTGTGCTACTCCTTTATTAAGTTTTGCTCCATGCTGTTCTGTATTCAAAATGATACATAAAAGTCAATTGCATTAAAGAATTAGCATGAATGAACAAAAACTAATCCCCTTGAATCAGAGAATAGTTTTTATTAGTGTATCCCTCTATATCTCTGAGATAGAATGATCTAAACTGCAAAAAGAGAAAGACGCTTTTTAATTAAAATTCAGAAAATGTTTTACAGTTTAATGGGGTCATCCGACCTACCTTTCTTCCCTCCTCCTTTCTTTTCTTTCCTTCCTTCTTTTCTTTCTGTCCTTCTTTCTTTCCTTCTTTCCTTCCTCTCTCTCTCTCTCTCTCTCTCTCTCTCTCTCTCTCTCTCTCTCTTTCTCTCTCTCTCCCTCCCTCCCTGCCCCCACCTCTTTCTTTCTTACTTTCATGTCCAAGATAGTTCAAATAGTATTTCTATAACCCAAATTCTAAGTTCTAATTTCAGTTCTTTTGTAGTAATTATAGATATTACAGGGTCTCTTCTTCCTGCAGGTTTTATCTTAAAACAGTCCATAAGAATATGTTCCTTTAATGCAAAATCTTGTTCAGGATGGAGAAAAAGAAAGAAATAGTAAAAGAAAACAAACAAACAAAAGGCCATCTGGAACCCTGATGCACTGAAGCTCCCAGAAAGGGCGGCACAGATCTTCCTGGTTGCTGCCGTCACAGAGAGCCCGAGGGCAGCACCCCTCAAGCAAACTTGAGCCTCAGGACCACAGGTAAGACCAACTTTTCTGCTGCAAGAAAGCTGCCTGGTGAGCTCGGGACACACGGAGGCAGAATTCCTCTAGGACCAGGCACGTCCTGTGTTTACCGGGAGTCCCACACCCGCGGATCCCGGCCCACTGCAGCTCTCTGCTCCCAGACACCGAGAGAGACCTCACCGCCTGGTCAGGTGGGCACTCCTGAGGCTGCAGAGCGGAAGAGACCACCAACACTGCCCACCCCTGCCCACATCCCTGGCCCAAGAGGAAACTGTATAAGGCCTCTGGGCTCCCGTGGGGGAGGGCCCAGGAGCGGCAGGACCCCTGCCAGAGACACCGCCTGAACCTGAAGGAAACAGACCCCATAAACAGTTCTCTGCACCCAAATCCCGTGGGAGGGAGAGCTAAACCTTCAGAGAGGCAGACAAGCCTGGGAAACCAGAAGAGACTGCTCTCTGCACACACATCTCGGACACCAGAGGAAAACACCAAAGGCCATCTGGAACCCTGATGCACTGAAGCTCCCGGAAAGGGCGGCGCAGATCTTTCTGGTTGCTGCCGCCACAGAAAGCCCGTGGGCAGCACCCCACGAGCAAACTTGAGCCTCGGGACCACAGGTAAGACCAACTTTTCTGCTGCAAGTGACCTGCCTGGTGAACTCAAGACACAGGCCCACAGGAACAGCTGAAGACCTGTAGAGAGGAAAAACTACACGCCCGAAAGCAGAACACTCTGTCCCCATAACTGACTGAAAGAGAGGAAAACAGGTCTACAGCACTCCTGACACACAGGCTTATAGGACAGTCTAGCCACTGTCAGAAATAGCAAAACAAAGTAACACTAGAGATAATCTGATGGCGAGAGGCAAGCGCAGGAACTCAAGCAACAGAAACCAAGACTACATGGCATCATCGGAGCCCAATTCTCCCACCAAAACAAACATGGAATATACAAACACACCAGAAAAGCAAGATCTAGTTTCAAAATCATATTTGATCATGATGCTGGAGGACTTCAAGAAAGACGTGAAGAACTCCCTTAGAGAAACACAGGAAAACATTAATAAACAAATAGAAGCCTACAGAAAGGAATCGCAAAAATCCCTGAAAGAATTCCAGGAAAACGTAAATAAACAAGTAGAAGCCCATAGAGAGGAGACACAAAAATCCCTGAAAGAATTCCAGGAAAACACAATAAAACAGTTGAAGGAATTAAAAATGGAAATAGAAGCAATCAAGAAAGAACACATGGAAACAACCCTGGATATAGAAAACCAAAAGAAGAGACAAGGAGCTGTAGATACAAGCTTCACCAACAGAATACAAGAGATGGAAGAGAGAATCTCAGGAGCAGAAGATTCCACAGAAATCATTGACTCAACTGTCAAAGATAATGTAAAGCAGAAAAAGCTACTGGTCCAAAACATACAGGAAATCCAGGACTCAATGAGAAGATCAAACCTAAGGATAATAGGTATAGAAGAGAGTGAAGACTCCCAGTTCAAAGGACCAGTAAATATCTTCAACAAAATCATAGAAGAAAACTTCCCTAACCTAAAAAAAGAGATACCCATAGGCATACAAGAAGCCTACAGAACTCCAAATAGATTGGACCAGAAAAGAAACACCTCCCATCACATAATAGTCAAAACACCAAACGCACAAAATAAAGAGAGAATATTAAAAGCAGTAAGGGAAAAAGGTCAAGTAACATATAAAGCAGACCTATCAGAATCACACCAGACTTCTCGTCAGAAACTATGAAGGCCAGAAGATCCTGGACTGATGTCATACAGACCCTAAGAGAACACAAATGCCAGCCCAGGTTACTGTATCCTGCAAAACTCTCAATTAACATAGATGGAGAAACCAAGATATTCCATGACAAAACCAAATATACACAATATCTTTCTACAAATCCAGCACTACAAAGGATAATAAATGGTAAAGCCCAACATAAGGAGGCAAGCTATACCCTAGAAGAAGCAAGAAACTAATCGTCTTGGCAACAAAAGAAAGAGAATGAAAGCACACAAACATAACCTCACATCCAAATATGAATATAACGGGAAGCAATAATCACTATTCCTTAATATCTCTCAACATCAATGGCCTCAACTCCCCAATAAAAAGAAATAGATTAACAAACTGGATATGCAATGAGGACCCTGCATTCTGCTGCCTACAGGAAACACAACTTAGAGACAAAGACAGACACTACCTCAGAGTGAAAGGCTGGAAAACAACTTTCCAATCAAATGGTCAGAAGAAGCAAGCTGGAGTAGCCATTCTAATATCAAATAAAATCAATTTTCAACTAAAATTCATCAAAAAAGATAAGGAAGGACACTTCATATTCATCAAAGGAAAAATCCACCAAGATGAACTCTCAATCCTAAATATCTATGCCCCAAATACAAGGGCACCTACATACGTAAAAGAAACCTTACTAAAGCTCAAAACACACATTGCACCTCACACAATAATAGTGGGAGATTTCAACACCCCACTCTCATCAATGGACAGATCATGGAAACAGAAATTAAGCAGAGATGTAGACAGACTAAGAGAAGTCATGAGCCAAATGGACTTAACGGATATTTATAGAACATTCTATCCTAAAGCAAAAGGATATACCTTCTTCTCAGCTCCTCATGGTACTTTCTCCAAAATTGACCATATAATTGGTCAAAAAACGGGCCTCAACAGGTACAGAAAGATAGAAATAATCCCATGCGTGCTATCGGACCACCACGGCCTAAAACTGGTCTTCAATAACAATAAGGGAAGAATGCCCACATATACGTGGAAATTGTACAATGCTCTACTCAATGATAACCTGGTCAAGGAAGAAATAAAGAAAGAAATTAAAAACTTTTTAGAATTTAATGAAAATGAAGGTACAACATACCAAAACTTATGGGACACAATGAAAGCTGTGCTAAGAGGAAAACTCATAGCGCTGAGTGCCTGCAGAAAGAAACAGGAAAGAGCATATGTCAGCAGCTTGACAGCACACCTAAAAGCTCTAGAACAAAAAGAAGCAAATACACCCAGGAGGAGTAGAAGGCAGGAAATAATCAAACTCAGAGCTGAAATCAACCAAGTAGAAACAAAAAGGACCATAGAAAGAATCAACAGAACCAAAAGTTGGTTCTTTGAGAAAATCAACAAGATACATAAACCCTTAGCCAGACTAACAAGAGAACACAGAGAGTGCGTCCAAATTAACAAAATCAAAAATGAAAAGGGAGACATAACTACAGATTCAGAGGAAATTCAAAAAATCATCAGATCTTTCTATAAAAACCTATATTCAACAAAACTTGAAAATCTTCAGGAAATGGACAATTTCCTAGACAGATACCAGGTACCGAAGTTAAATCAGGAACAGATAAACCAGTTAAACAACCCCATAACTCCTAAGGAAATAGAAGCAGTCATTAAAGGTCTCCCCAAAAAGAGCCCAGGTCCAGACGGGTTTAGTGCAGAATTCTATCACACCTTCATAGAAGACCTCATACCAATATTATCCAAACTATTCCACAAAATTGAAACAGATGGATCACTACCAAATACCTTCTACGAAGCCAAAATTACTCTTATACCTAAACCACACAAAGACACAACAAAGAAAGAGAACTTCAGACCAATTTCCCTTATGAATATCGACGCAAAAATACTCAATAAAATTCTGGCAAACCGAATTCAAGAGCACATCAAAACAATCATCCACCATGATCAAGTAGGCTTCATCCCAGGCATGCAGGGATGGTTTAATATACGGAAAACCATCAATGTGATCCATTATATAAACAAACTGAAAGAACAAAACCACACGATCATTTCATTAGATGCTGAGAAAGCATTTGACAAAATTCAACACCCCTTCATGATAAAAGTCCTTGAAAGAATAGGAATTCAAGGCCCATACCTAAACATAGTAAAAGCCATATACAGCAAACCAGTTGCTAACATTAAACTAAATGGAGAGAAACTTGAAGCAATCCCACTAAAATCAGGGACTAGACAAGGCTGCCCACTCTCTCCCTACTTATTCAATATAGTTCTTGAAGTTCTAGCCAGAGCAATCAGACAACAAAAGGAGATCAAGGGGATACAGATCGGAAAAGAAGAGGTCAAAATATCACTATTTGCAGATGATATGATGGTATATTTAAGTGATCCCAAAAGTTCCACCAGAGAACTACTAAAGCTGATAAACAACTGCAGCAAAGTGGCTGGGTATAAAATTAACTCAAATAAATCATTTGCCTTCCTCTATACAAAAGAGAAACAAGTCGAGAAAGAAATTAGGGAAACGACACCCTTCATAATAGACCCAAATAATATAAAGTACCTCGGTGTGACTTTAACCAAGCAAGTCAAAGATCTGTACAATAAGAACTTCAAGACACTGAGGAAAGAAATTGAAGAAGACCTCAGAAGATGGAAAGATCTCCCATGCTCATGGATTGGCAGGATTAATATAGTAAAAATGGCCATTTTACCAAAAGCAATCTACAGATTCAATGCAATCCCCATCAAAATACCAATCCAATTCTTCAAAGAGTTAGACAGAACAATTTGCAAATTCATCTGGAATAACAAAAAACCCAGGATAGCTAAAGCTATCCTCAACAATAAAAGGACTTCAGGGGGAATCACTATCCCTGAACTCAAGCAGTATTACAGAGCAATAGTGATAAAAACTGCATGGTATTGGTACAGAGACAGACAGATAGACCAATGGAATAGAATTGAAGACCCAGAAATGAACCCACACACCTATGGTCACTTGATTTTTGACAAAGGAGCCAAAACCATCCAATGGAAAAAGATAGCATTTTCAGCAAATGGTGCTGGTTCAACTGGAGGGCAACATGTAGAAGAATGCAGATCGATCCATGCTTATCACCCTGTACAAAGCTTAAGTCCAAGTGGATCAAGGACCTCCACATCAAACCAGACACACTCAAACTAATAGAAGAAAAACTAGGGAAGCATCTGGAACACATGGGCACTGGAAAAAATTTCCTGAACAAAACACCAATGGCTTACGCTCTAAGATCAAGAATCGACAAATGGGATCTCATAAAACTGCAAAGCTTCTGTAAGGCAAAGGACACTGTGGTTAGGACAAAGTGGCAACCAACAGATTGGGAAAAGATCTTTACCAATCCTACAACAGATAGAGGCCTTATATCCAAAATATACAAAGAACTCAAGAAGTTAGACTGCAGGGAAACAAATAACCCTATTAAAAAATGGGGTTCAGAGCTAAACAAAGAATTCACAGCTGAGGAATGCCGAATGGCTGAGAAACACCTAAAGAAATGTTCAACATCTTTAGTCATAAGGGAAATGCAAATCAAAACAACCCTTAGATTTCACCTCACACCAGTGAGAATGGCTAATATCAAAAACTCAGGGGACAGCAGATGCTGGCAAGGATGTGGAGAAAGAGGAACACTCCTCCATTGTTGGTGGGATTGCAGACTGGTAAAACCATTCTGGAAATCAGTCTGGAGGTTCCTCAGAAAATTGGACATTGAACTGCCTGAGGATCCAGCTATACCTCTCTTGGGCATATACCCAAAAGATGCCTCAACATATAAAAGAGACACGTGCTCCACTATGTTCATCGCAGCCTTATTTATAATAGCCAGAAAATGGAAAGAACCCAGATGCCCTTCAACAGAGGAATGGATACAGAAAATGTGGTACATCTACACAATGGAATACTACTCAGCTATCAAAAACAATGACTTTATGAAATTCGTAGGCAAATGGTTGGAACTGGAAAATATCATCCTGAGTGAGCTAACCCAATCACAGAAAGACATACATGGTATGCACTCATTGATAAGTGGCTATTAGCCCAAATGCTTGAATTACCCTAGATCCCTAGAACAAAGGAAACTCAAGACGGATGATCAAAATGTGAATGCTTCACTCCTTCTTTAAATGAGGAAAAAGAATACCCTTGGCAGGGAAGGGAGAGGCAAAGATTAAAACAGAGACTGAAGGAACACCCATTCAGAGCCTGCCCCACATGTGGCCCATACATATACAGCCACCCAATTAGACAAGATGGATGAAGCAAAGAAGTGCAGACTGACAGGAGCCGGATGTAGATCGCTCCTGAGAGACACAGACAGAATACAGCAAATACAGAGGCGAATGCCCACAGCAAACCACTGAACTGAGAATAGGACCCCCGTTGAAGGAATCAGAGAAAGAACTGGAAGAGCTTGAAGGGGCTCGAGACCCCATATGTACAACAATGCCAAGCAACCAGAGCTTCCAGGGACTAAGCCACTACCTAAAGACTATACATGGACTGACCCTGGACTCTGTCCCCATAGGTAGCAATGAATATCCTAGTAAGAGCACCAGTGGAAGGGGAAGCCCTGGGTCCTGCTAAGACTGAACCCCCAGTGAACTAGACTGTGGGGTGGAGGGCGGCAATGGGGGGAGGGTTGGGAGGGGAACACCCATAAGGAAGGGGAGGGGGGAGGGGGATGTTTGCCCGGATACCGGGAAAGGGAATAACACTCGAAATGTATATAAGAAATACTCAAGTTAATAAAAAAAAAGAAAAGAAAAGACAACAAACAAACAAACAAGCAAAGCTATGTGATAATACAGAATTGAGAACTCAGAAGAGTTAATTTCTAAGAAGCTATCTTTAGTTCTGTAATCTCTAAACTTTTCTAAAATTGATTTTCTAGTAACTTTACACTTTCTCTTTAATGTAGATACAGTTTTAAGTTTCTTATAAATTACTTAATTATGCATTTATTTTCTTTAGATGTTTTAAAATTGTAGTAAAAGAAGGCTGCTTATTCATGATCTTTTATTGTATTGAAAACAATTACAGTTAACAATGTACATGTGTACCCTCATATACACAGAGTCACACAGAAAGACAGACAGACAATACACATACACAAATAACTATTCATCAACAGCCTGATTTAACAAGCATGCTCTCTACTGACGAAAATGTATGCTAGGTTATTATGGAGACACTTTCATTTTCCCCATCACTGTGCAGGTTGAACCAACACTTCTATCAAGTCTAAAAGCAGCTGGAATAACAAGTAGAGGTTTCCTCCAAACATCCCCTTCTTCCCTGAGCCTTCGTTTCCATTTTGTCCTGAAAATTGTAAGCTTCTTGGTCATGGCTAGGCATTTGAGCTTTCAGATTCCTAAGATTTCTCCCTTTTATCAGTCTTGTCTTACATGATTACAGGAATGTGAGGGGCACACGATTCTTAGTGTCCAGTTGTGTGTGTCATTAAAGCTCCTGGTAACCTTGTTGGGCTGGACCTTCAGATGCTTCTACCCTGTTCGGCTTCCTTGTATGACTAGTACCTTTATATTTAGGTGCTCATGGGTTTTGTAACTTCTAACAGGAAAGTTGGAATAAGCTGGTACAGGCATTATATAATGTAGAATTACAAATGGGAAAATGACAAGAGAAAAAGACCAAATTCTCACTAATTTTTAAAAAAGCAAAGGAAAGAAAGAAAGGAAGAAGAAAGAAAAGAAAGAAAAGGGTTTCCTGATATTGAATGCTTTGCAAACAAAACCAAAATTCACAGTCACGACCATCAGTGGCACACCAAGGGCTGAGGCCATTAGGCAACAGTGGACAGTTCCAGACCTGTGGGCACAGGCAAGGTCTGAAAGCAAATAAACAATATAAGGCATATTAATTGTATAGGATTTATAGGAAAAAAGAGAACTATGGAAGTAGACGAGACAAAAGCGGGTAGAGATGAGAGCATATATGAAATTGTTAGGAAATAGGAACAATGGCAATAAAAGTATTTCAAAAGAGATATGTACACACAAACATACAGAGAGAGAGAGAGAGAGAGAGAGAGAGAGAGAGAGAGAGAGAGAGAGAGAGAGAGCTAACAATCAGCTGAGTATAAGCCAATGGACTATCAGTGAAACCAAGCAAGGTTCCAGAAAGAAATCATGAACTGAATGCCATTGGGTTTTGTTTAACTCAGGGATAGAACATAAGTGGTTTATTTACCGACTCGTAGAAGATTCTCAGGATGACATTCTTTGCAAACAAAAGCATCCCTGATATTTTTGTATCATTGAACTCAGGATGCTACGTTGTAAATTTAAGGTGGGGAAGAATTCATCTGTTTGTAGAGATGGAACTGTGTATGAGAAGGTAATGGGGGTAGATATGGGGTTGGGCTGGCTATTCATAAGCCCTTGTATAAGTTAGCCCAAGTCTTCTCAGGCTATGTGTAACCCTTGGAAATAGAGTGATATTTAAGAGGACAGATTTTAAAATGCTCCATTTCTTTTAAATTATTAACTACTTGCCTCAAGGCATATGACAAAAATCTCATCTTAAAAAAAAAAAAAGTCATTGCTAAGAAATTTCCACATGAAAATTTCCCTCATTAGTGCTTGTATATTCCATGGATATCTGGTTATTGCATAAAAAGGAAAATATATTGTTGAGTTGATTATTGTGTTGTCTAGGCAAAGCATCAAATTAAACACAGCAAGGAGCATTTATTGTGTTTATTTGTGTTGCTTTTCATGTTATTTTTGCATGCTTAGGGGTTAAACTCAGATTTTTGCTCATGTCAGGCAAGTGCTGTATCACCTAGCTCATCTCTTCCCTGCTTTTTATTTTTTAATAAATATTTATGAGTTTTATAAGGAGTGTGAAGAAGAAGAATTGGACTCTGGGACATACACCCTTAGCAGAGTTGAGACGGTACTGACAGTCCTGAAGTTCACTTAACATTGTGGTACTCTCATATGGGGACGACAGCTCACACTACCTTTAGCTTCAAGATGCAGGGAGGAGATAGTGTGGCACCACCAGGGGAGGCACACAAAGTGCGACAGAGGAAGCTGGAAGCTAGTATAAATGATGCCGTTCAGATAAGATTCTATCATAATTCATGAGTTAAATCTACTGGCTGCCTATTCTACTAACTGGATCCACACAAAAGGATTTTTTCTTGGTTAAACCATTGTAAACCTATTTAAAATGCTGTTAGAGTTCAATTTCAGCCATATACATTAATTCAGGTGCTGCCAACATCCAGAAAAAGTTTAGAAAACAAGAAAAGCATAGGCTGGGCATGACTAATGACTAAGGAACTGGTTTTTGGAGATAGAACTAAGATCAAGAATCTATGTTAGGAGAAAAGGAAAGGGAAGGGTTACATTTAGTTTTTTTTTCCTTTGCTTCTTATGATATCCAATGTACAATCAATTTATTACCAAGAAGAAAGAGTTAAGCAAACTCAAAGAATCAGATTTTTCTTAGACTTACATGAGAAGTAAAGCCATAGAGTACCCCCCCACCCCCTGCAACTTGGTCTCCATAGGTTCCTATAGACAGTAAGAAGAAAACTCCCCTGTCGCTTTTGAAATGAGAAGGGAAAGAATATTATTTTTGAAACCTGCCAGAGAATTCTGCATTTCCTAACAAGGTTGACCACTGGGAGAAGCTAGTTAACAAAGACTAACCTGATATGGATTTGTCAAACTTTAACGGATTTGTGGGCATTGAAGACACTCAACTCCAGCCCACCCTCACTACACAAACATAAAAAATTAACCATTAAATTATAGCTCCCATTAGTGATCCACGTAAGAGTAGAGAAATGCCCAAGTCTATCACTCTGACAATCTTGACCCATCTAAGTGAGAGGAAAATACATAAGGAAACACTTGTAGGTTCTACTGTGCAGAAGCTTGGGTTGAGTAAAACACCCCATCCACAAGTCTATAATTACTGACCCCATCTCCTGCAACTCACAAATATTACCTTTAGATTGCTAAAGGAATGTTTGTAGCAATACCTTTTACCCAATCTCTTTTAGAGTCCAAGAACCACATCAAATGCTATATGACAAATCAGTTTGAAACAGGGTGTGGTTCACAACTATAACACCAGCACTTAGTAGTCCCTATGGAATAGCTGAGTTCAAAGTCAGCCTACACAGGCCCAATTAAGCTAAAGAGTAAAAGTTCATTTTACCTTGATATGAGATAGGAGATCAGGTGTGTGTGTGTGTGTGTGTGTGTGTGTGTGTGTGTGTGTGTGTTTTGGGGGGATGGTAAGAAAGCAATTTGAAGAGGCAGAGACTCTGTATCATTCTTATTAGCATCTCTTCCAAAAGAAATGCCATGCATAAATCCAACAGAATGTAAAATGCACTAGGTATCTGCAAGGAAAACTTGAAGACTGATGAAATAAATCAAAGAATGTATTCAGAGATAATCCTGGTTCATAGACAAGAGGACCCATTAATCAGTTCTTCCCAACCTGACCTACACATTCAATGAAAGTTATTTTGAAGATAATGAGAAAGATAATTCTTTATATGGAGACAAAAGACTGAGAATAGCGAAAACAGTATTTGAGGGAATAACATATTTGAAGGGTCACCACTCTGTGAAATCAAGAATTAATAGAAAATAACAATAAATATTGCCTATCATCAAAAGAATAGGTAGGTGGATACTGGTACAGTGGGAGCGCCACAAAAGAGCTGCAACACAATACTCAAGTGTCCTCTGACTCATAAGCAAGAGGAATGCTGGCCAAAAAAGTGAGAAGTTTTACCCTTTTGCCGTTTGTTTGCATATTTGTTAGAGACAGTCACCTATGTTATTGCAGACTGGTTTTGAACTCACAACACCCATGAGTGAAGCTCTTCCGTCTTCCCTCATGCTGAGCAAATAGGCCTGTGCCCCTATGTCTGGCAAAAGGTATTCTTTGAAAAGGACGATACTTGAACAAGCACTCATTCACCTTTAAAATATCAATTTAAACACAAACCTTACAAACTACCAAAATTAAGAACAATGTAAAAGGATTGTTACAAAACTTGTGACATGATTTATGAAAAAAAATCTAGATGATTTTTGCAATAACAAAGATATGATGAATAAAAGAATTGATAGATTATATTTCCTTAGCTGAAGAACAGCAATAGAAAGAAAAGACAGGAGAGACCTCACCTCCTGATCAGGTGGGCACTCCTGAGGCTGCAGAGCGGAGGAGACCACCAACACTGCCCACCCCTGCCCACATCCCTGGCCCAAGAGGCAACTGTATAAGGCCTCTGGGCTCCCGTGGGGGAGGGGCCGGGAGCGGCAGGACCCCTGCACCTGAGACACCGCCGGAACCTGAAGGAAACAGACCGGATAAACAGTTCTCTGCACCCAAATCCCGTGGGAGGGAGAGCTGAACCTTCAGAGAGGCAGACACGCCTGGGAAACCAGAAGAGACTGCACTCTGTGCACATCCAGGCGCCAGAGGAAAACACCAAACGCCATCTGGAACCCTGGTGCACGGAGGCTCCCGGAAAGAGCGGCGCAGATCTTCCCGGTTGCTGCCACAGCGGAGAGGACTTAGGCAGTACCCCACGAGCAAACTTGAGCCTTGGAACCACAGGTAGGACCAACTTTTCCCCTGCAAGAAACCTGCCTGGTGAACTCAAGACACAGGCCCACAGGAACAGCTGAAGACCTGTAGAGAGGAAAAACTACACGCCCGAAAGCAGAACACTCTGTCCCCATAACTGGCTGAAAGAAAACAGGAAAACAGGTCTACAGCATTCCTGACACACAGGTTATAGGACAATCTAGCCACTGTCAGAAATAGCAGAACAAAGTAACACTAGAGATAATCTGATGGCGAGAGGCAAGCGCAGGAACCCAAGCAACAGAAACCAAGACTACATGGCATCATCGGAGCCCAATTCTCCCACCAAAGCAAACACGGAATATCCAAACACACCAGAAAAGCAAGATCTAGTTTCAAAATCATATTTGATCATGATGCTGGAGGACTTCAAGAAAGACATAAAGAACTCCCTTAGAGAACAAGTAGAAGCCTACAGAGAGGAATCACAAAAATCCCTGAAAGAATTCCAGGAAAACACAATCAAACAGTTGAAGGAATTAAAAATGGAAATAGAAGCAATCAAGAAAGAACACATGGAAACAACCCTGGACATAGAAAATCAAAAGAAAAGACAAGGAGCTGTAGATACAAGCTTCACCAACAGAATTCAAGAGATGGAAGAGAGAATCTCGGGAGCAGAAGATTCCATAGAAATCATTGACTCAACTGTCAAAGATAATGTAAAGCAGAAAAAGCTACTGGTCCAAAACATACAGGAAATCCAGGACTCAATGAGAAGATCAAACCTAAGGATAATAGGTATAGAAGAGAGTGAAGACTCCCAGCTCAAAGGACCAGTAAATATCTTCAACAAAATCATAGAAGAAAACTTCCCTAACCTAAAAAAAGATACCCATAGGCATACAAGAAGCCTACAGAACTCCAAATAGATTGGACCAGAAAAGAAACACCTCCCGTCACATAATTGTCAAAACACAAAACGCACAAAATAAAGAAAGAATATTAAAAGCAGTAAGGGAAAAAGGTCAAGTAACATATAAAGGCAGACCTATCAGAATCACACCAGACTTTTCGCCAGAAACTATGAAGGCCAGAAGATCCTGGACAGATGTCATACAGACCCTAAGAGAACACAAATGCCAGCCCAGGTTACTGTATCCTGCAAAACTCTCAATTAACATAGATGGAGAAACCAAGATATTCCATGACAAAACCAAATTTACACAATATCTTTCTACAAGTCCAGCACTACAAAGGATAATAAAGGGTAAAGCCCAACATAAGGAGGCAAGCTATACCCTAGAAGAAGCAAGAAACTAATCATCTTGGCAACAAAACAAAGAGAAGAAAAGCACACAAACATAACCTCACATCCAAATATGAATATAACAGGAAGCAATAATCACTATTCCTTAATATCTCTCAACATCAATGGCCTCAACTCCCCAATAAAAAGACATAGATTAACAAACTGGATACGCAATGAGGACCCTGCATTCTGCTGCCTACAGGAAACACACCTCAGAGACAAAGACAGACACTACCTCAGAGTGAAAGGCTGGAAAACAACTTTCCAAGCAAATGGTCTGAAGAAGCAAGCTGGAGTAGCCATTCTAATATCAAATAAAATCAATTTTCAATTAAAAGTCATCAAAAAAGATAAGGAAGGACACTTCATATTCATCAAAGGAAAAATCCACCAAGATGAACTCTCAATCCTCATCTTCGGTTGGTTTATATACAAGTGTGCAATTTCTAGGCTTGAAAGTAAAATGATGCTATCTGGTGCTGGATAGAGGAGCCTTATTTTTTATTATGGCAGCTTGCTATTTTTGTAACATGGTGATTTCGTTGAACACAATAAAGTAGAGTAGTAACTGATCTCCCCTTCTTCCTGGATGAGTGAGGAGATGATTAAATGTTGATGTCAGCATCCTTGAGCATATTCAGATGAGCTTCTGCTTCTGTTGAAAAGGATGCTGTGTTTGATTGTGGTCCGAAGCTTTGAAGCACTACTTGGCATCTCCTTCCTTGGAGGTCTCACTGTTTAAACATAACAGATTTGATAGCTTGTTGGTAAGGTGAGGTCCAGCTTGTCTCCACTAGGTCATCTTCATGTGAATCCGGTGGTTATACGGTTTTGTTCTAGGGATATTTCATTTTTTAATAACGGTTTTAGCTGACATTCATGGAGAGAATGAATCCTTAGAAGTGTGCCACTAGTGAAAGGAAATCCTGTCTAGAGTATGTTTCTTTACAAAGCTGTGTCACACCATCCTTTGGGCCCTCTGCTGGAAAAGTAGAATCAAGTCTCAAATAATGCCTTTTAAATTGTATTCTCTAGTATTATAGATGTAGGACAGTACTGTATCATACCTCTGTGGATGTAAAATAGCTTGTACCTGCTTTATGATACGTAGTAGTGACCGTGCTTTATCAGAGCTGTTTTTAATGATGTTGCTCAGAATGTTTTCTTTCCAGATGATGATTGAGAAGCTAATTTAAAAAAAATGGTGCCAGGTACCACAAGAGTAACAGAACTGTGCTGTTTTCTCGGGTTTTGTTTTTTTACTTTTTTTTTTTTTAATGGAGTGTGCTGGATGTCTCTACAGTTTTGTTCAGATGACTGCAGAACCTGGAAAAGCTGTTGCTGCTGTTGATGCATAACACACTGCTATTATTGGTCTTTCTATATAAATATATATATATATATACAGAAAAAAAATAAAATATAGGTTGTGTGCTGGCAAAAAAAAGTAAAAAATAAGAAAACAGAGATATGTTAGGACAATTTTCATAATATGAGTAAGCATATTGTCTCATCTTAAAGAAGAAATATGTTTGAAGAGCAAAAGTTCTGAAAAAATATACCAAAATATTTTCCCTTGAAAAAAAAAAACTCAGGTGACAGCAGATGCTGGCGAGGATGTGGAGAAAGAGGAACACTCCTCCACTGTTGGTGGGATTGCAGACTGGTACAACCATTCTGGAAATCAGTCTGGAGGTTCCTCAGAAAATTGGACATTGAACTGCCTGAGGATCCAGCTATACCTCTCTTGGGCATATACCCAAAAGATGCCCCAACATATAAAAAAGACACATGCTCCACTATGTTCATCGCAGCCTTATTAATAATAGCCAGAAACTGGAAAGAACCCAGATGCCCTTCAACAGAGGAATGGATACAGAAAATGTGGTACATCTACACAATGGAATATTACTCAGCTATCAAAAACAATGACTTTATGAAATTCGTAGGCAAATGGTTGGAACTGGAAAATATCATCCTGAGTGAGGTAACCCAATCACAGAAACACACACATGGTATGCACTCATTGATAAGTGGCTATTAGCCCAAATGCTTGAATTACCCTAGATGCCTAGAACAAATGAAACTCAAGACGCTTGATCAAAATGTGAATGCTTCACTCCTTCTTTAAAAGGGGAACAAGAATACCCTTGGCAGGGAATAGAGAGGCAAAGATTAAAACAGAGGCCGAAGGAACACCCATTCAGAGCCTGCCCCACATGTGGCCCATACATATACAGCCATCCAATTAGACAAGATGGATGAAGCAAAGAAGTGCAGACTGACAGGAGCCGGATGTAGATCTTTCCCGAGAGACACAGCCAGAATTCAGCAAACACAGAGGCGAATGCCAGCAGCAAACCACTGAATTGAGAATAGGACCCCCGTTGAAGGAATCAGACAAAGAACTGGAAGAGCTTGAAGGGGCTCGAGACCCCATATGTACAACAATGCCAAGCAACCAGAGCTTCCAGGGACTAAGCCACTACCTAAAGACTATACATGGACTGACCCTGGACTCTGACCCCATAGGTAGCAATGAATATCCTAGTAAGAGCACCAGTGGAAGGGGAAGCCCTGGGTCCTGCTAAGACTGAACCCTGAGTGAACGTGATTGTTGAGGGGAGGGTGGTAATGGGGGGAGGCTGGGGAGGGGAACACCCATAAAGAAGGGGAGGGGGAGGGATTAGGGGGATGTTTCCCCTGAAACCGGGAAAGGGAATAACACTTGAAATGTATATAAGAAATACTCAAGTTAATAAAAAAAAAATACAAAAAAAAAAAAGTAAGGGGTTTTGGACCCAGAACACATAGACCTATAAAAAAAAAAAAAAGAAAAAAAAAAAAGAAAAGACAGGACATGGACTGAAAAAAGTATTTACAAATGACATATTGAAGGGACAGTATCATAAGTGTGCATAGGTAACTGAGATTTCAACAGAATGAACATGAACGATGTGCCTGAAATCCAAAGATTTGTTCTGCATCATATTATAGTAGACGATGCTAATCAAAAGAGCCATGGGATAACATGATGTGACTACTGCGATGTACAAAATCCATAACAACGGAAACACCAAACACTGATAATGTTGTAGAATGATAGAATGTTTATTCATTGACGGTGATAATGTGAAATGATAAAGCCACCTTGGAAGATACTTTGATCATGTCTTAAAGTACTAAACACATGGTTAACATACAATATAACATTTTTGTTTCCCTCCGTTAACCCAAGTAAGGTAAAACATATATGCACAGGAAATTTTCATATTTCTTTATATTAATAAATATGAAATGTTAATTAATATGAAACATTAATTTCATATATAACTATAGTTGTTGGAACTTGGGAAGAATTAATAGTCCTTCACTAGATAAATAGGCAGGAGAGTGTTATGTCCAGGCAGGGGAAATGTTTCCATGTTAAACAGGAGCTTTATCACACTTTAGGATAGAGGAAACTTGTGACTCAGTAAAATAAACGATTGTGGTAGGATTACATACTACGGTATGAATCCAACTAGTGACATTCTGAAGAGAGTAAACGTATACAGACAGCAACAGATCAATGATGTCTTGGTGTTTGGGAGACAGTGGGATGGATAACAAAATATAGAAGCTTTTTAAAACCGTGAAAATGCTGTCATATTTGTTATGATAATGGCGCATACCATTGTATTTTTGTGCAAAGCTTGAGAGTTTACTACACCAAAACTGAATCCACTCGTAAATTAGGAACAGAGAATAGTGCTATGCTAGCATAGAGTACCCAGCTGTAGGAAATGTATCATGCTGGTACAGGTTGATAAAACTAGGATGGGATATTGCTTTATAAAGGCAGAAGGGAGGTGGAAACTTTTTATACTTTTCTTTCAATTTTGTTGTATATACAAATCTTCACTAAGATCAAAAGGACTGAAGGAGCTGGCAACCCGATAGGAAGAACAATGATACCAACCAACCAGACTCCCCCAGAGCTCCTGGGGACTAAATCACTAACCAAAGAGTACACACGGAGGGACCCATGGCTCCAGCCTCATATGGCATTGTCTGGCATCAATAGGAGGAGAAGCCCTTGGTCCTGTGAAGGCTCATTTCCCCAGTGTAGGGAAATACCAGTGTGTTGAGGTGGGAGTGAGTGGGTGGGAGGGGGAGCATCCTCATAGAAGCAGGGGGAGGGGAGAGGGGGAGAGCAGGGGGGGGGAAAAGGGGATAACATTTGAAATGTAAATACATACAATATCCAATAAAAAGTATTATCAAAAATAAATAAATATACAAAGGAGCTCAGAACCAATTTTTCAGTAAAACTTATTATTATTAACATGAACTATAATATAGAAGAAAAAATCCAAACTTCAAAGGAATTGTATATATTGGAAATTATAAACAAGTAATTATCACTCTTTTCTTCATCAACTATTCCTAAAATTCTTAAGTTGACCTATTTTTCACTTTAAATCTTATTTCGTGTTCTATCCTCCAAGGTACTGACATTATTTCATTCTCTGTATGTGACTTCCAAGTAACCCAGACAATCTTATTAACCACCATCTGGAGCTTTTCACTGCTTTGGCATAACCTCCATATTGCAACTCAGGGGACCTTGTATGAATGAGCCATACTGAGTTCAGCATGATCTTTGACACTCTTCTATTAGGCCGCTGCCTTCACTGCCTTTGCATGATTAAGGCCCCATTGACAGATCAAATTTCTCAACTACGTAGGAGACTTCCGCACAAGCCCTGTGCTGACCAGCATCCACCTATCAAATCCTGATTATTTCTCATGCTGGCATGTGCTATTTAGGCTTTTGAATAAAACCCTTAAAACCACTCTTGAGAATTAGCACAGAGGTCAAGTGAGAAGTCAAGGGTTTTATCCGGAAGAGTAGAAAGAGGAGAACTCAAAGACCATCACATCATAAAAACAATCAGTGAGACTAGCAAAACCATAAACACAAACTGGTCCCAATTTCTGAAAACTATCCGAATATAATCAAAACATCTCCATAATCAGATGCAGTCTCAACACAAAGAAGGTGATTTTCAACAAGAGAAATTTGAGGCATTTTAAAGCTACCACGATCCCATCTCTTAAATTTCTATGTCAAAAACTCCAATTATTAGGGAAAAAAATCAAAAGTACTCTGAGATGACTAAACACAGAAAGTTTCCTGGTAGTTGACCTAATTTATAATAATTGTTTAAGACAGTCATTCAGCATGGAATCAAAAAAACCCAAAAAGCAATATTAAGCCACATAAATAAATAGAAAACGGTAGTAAAATAATAAAAGTCAGCAATTATAATGGCTAGACAATATAAATGATACTTTGTGACAAAGTGTAAGGAAAATATGAGGTAATATAGTATATAGTTTGTTTTCTGTAAGCTTGTATTTTTCCTTCTATCCCCAATCTCCCAGAAGAATGACTCCCAGAAGAAAATATTTTAAGTTCCTTGGCCAAATGCTTTCAAACATTCCCTCACTGGCTCATATTTTCATCATCCCCTTATCCAATTCTAAGTTGGTTACCTAATCCTCAGTTACTTGAGACCATTTTCCTCTGTGTCTGGGGCCAAATCTTGTTCCTGCCTGTCTCTCTCCCAGAAGTCAGTCTCTCTCTCTCTCTCTCTCTCTCTCTCTCTCTGCCAGATGTCCCACCTTCTAATCCTGCCTCAGTTAATTGGCCAATCAGCTTACAGTGAATGTTTTTACACAGTGTGCATGAGATTGCTCTACATTGCTCCTTTTTAGACCATTAGAAAGCTCTTTGTCTTTCATTAATAAACTATATACAATAAGAACGACTATGAAAACTTATCAGGTCAGTGTTATATTCATAATGTCCAGCTCTTAACCATTTGGAAGTGTTTAGCCACTTTGGACAAAGTGTAGTATTATCCATTCTATCTCGGTGAGTTAAGAGTTCCAAATTCTCAAGTCAAACCAAATTTATAGAAATGACAGAGACAGTTGGCTGTCTGGACAGTTACCCCAAAATTTCTCTGAGTCATAGGAACATCCACATTAGCCTTCTGGCCCAGTATCTTTGCCAGACTTTTCTGTGAAGTAGTAATTATATATATATAATATATATATATATATGAAACTAATGTTTGAATTGCTAGGGTGATATTTCTAGTAAATTAATCAGGATAAAGATGATGAAGGGTCCAAAGTCTCTTGCACAACATCTGGCTGGAGAAAAAGTTATAATGTACATGTGTGAATCCTATAAAAATGCTATTAAGGAGAATTAGATCACCAAAATCTGTTATATGTTTATATACAAGTGAAAATAAATCGGTGTTAAACTAAAGTATTATAAACTATAATCACTAGTTGTAGTGGCTCTTCCTAGTTGTCAGCTTCACTATGTATGGAATGAACCACAATGCAGAATTGGAGGGCTCACCTGCGATCCAGATCTTGAGGCTGGGAGACGTAGTTTCTGATGGATCTTGGCACGGGGATCTTGAAGCAGAATGGCCATGAAAAGCTTAGACCCAGGCAAGGTAGTACATGCCTTTAATCCCAGGACACTTATACAAGCAGATCTCTGAGTTCAACATCAGCCAAGGACAAAGCAACTTCCAGATCTAGGCAGGGGGGTATACACCTTTAATCTGGGCCACACCTTCTGCTGGAGGCTTACATAGGGACATTGGAAGAAGAAAGACTTCCTTTTTTCCCACTGCTTACAGCACATCTGTTGGAACCCACTGCTACAGAAGACCAGCTGAAACAACTAGCCTCGTGGGACTGAGCAACTACCAGATTCTTGGACTTCCCATCCACAGCTGCCCATTATTGGTTTAGTTGGACTGCGGGTGAAGTCATCACAATAAATTCCTTAGTAATGAGACACATTCCATAAGTTCTATGACTCTAGAGAACCCTGACTAATACACTAGTAAAACTATTGAGAAATATATCAAAAATAAAAGCAATGTACCTTCTATAAAGAATATTTACTTCACATGAGCAGGCTGAAATATAATGAAGAAATTGAGCAACAAATAATTACATTTTGAAAAACAATAATGGAAGAAGTACTTTGGAATCAGTAATTATATTAATTATAGGTGGAATATATTCTCCAGTCAAAATGTAGAGATTGACAGATTGAATAATGTTTTTATTCAATTATTTATGGCATCTAAAACAGCTTAGCTACAAAGGTGCAAGTAGTTTAAAATTGAGAGAATGAATATAACTATTCAGGAAAAATAGTAACTAGAACACAGATAGCTTTGTTTTGTCAATATCAGAACAATAGAGCAAAGGCAATAATTTAAAAAAAGACAAAGTATATACTGTGGTGGCAAAAGTATTAATCAGCAAAGATGATAAACATACATCCATGAAAAGAAACACCAAAACATATAAATTAAGTACAACTATATTTGAATGGATAAAGGTGATTGAGCAGGCATTTGGAGATTTTAGTAGCTTGGTTTCAACAGTGAGATCATCTAAGTATAAGATTAATACAGGAGGAGACCGAAATATCTAATGAGATCTAACGAACGTACACAGTTCGCTCCAGTAAATAACGGGATATATCTTTTAAAGTTCAAATGGAACATGTCTTAGAATAAACTACATATTATCCATTAAACCAATGTAATAACTTAGAAGAAAAGTTATTTTAAATATCATTTTTTGACTCAGTGGACAAAAATTCAAAATCTTCAGCAACAAAATGAAGTATGGAAAATTCATGAATTTATGAAACTTAACACAATAATTTAAAAATCAATACGTTAAAAAACAAATCACACAGCATTTACAGAAATGTGAGATGAAGGAAAATAGCAATATGCTAAGAACATATGTATAAAGTCATCAGTTAATATAGAAGAATGGTCACATATCAGTTACCCAACTTCTACTCACAGATTAGAAAACAAAGGGATGGGTGGAAATGATGAAGATGAAGGGGAAAAATGGGTATTGAATCGACAGAGTCCTGTTTCTGGCAAGTTTATCAGATGGCAGTACAAGGGTCAGATCTGTGGCCTTAGCATCTGACTAGGGACGGAAGGTCCAATACATGTTTGATAAAGTACCCAACAGACACAGAACCCTCCCTGGGGATTCTTGACACAGAAACCCAACACACTGGGATTCCAGAACCTTAGTGAAGCTTAAATGTGAGCTACAATTAGACTTGGAAAACTACAGGTGCAATAGTTAATGAAATGAAGGTAAAAATTAGAAAAAAATGGGAACTTATTAACATTTATCTATAGTGCTTATATTTTGATCTCAGAGCTACTTTATCCCAAAAAAGTTTTAGGTGATTTTTGGTATGTATATATTACATATGTATATAAGATATTTGTATATATGTACATGTATGTACTATATGAGTATGTGTATTTATGTATATATATGCATATATATTATGTATACACAAACATTTGCTGATAATAAATCACAAAGCAATCTACTTAAAAAGATTCTTTGATAAGCATATAATTTATGATTTAGTAAATATCAAAGTTACTTGCATACTACTGAGGTAGATGTATTTGTTTTTAGATAAAAAATTAAGTTGTTGCAAATTGAAAAAGGTTAAAATAGGTTTGTAACTTGGAGGAGTGAGAGTTCAGCAAATCTGGGCACTTCAATTTTAATTCCTGGAACCCATATAAAGGTATAAAGAGAGAACTGACTCTGATTCGTACACATGCACTGTGGCATGTGCCTCCTGCTCCCTACATAGAATACCCACATACAAATAACAATAAAGAAAACTTAACTGCTAAAAAAATTTAAGTTGTAACTGAATATTTGAGACTATAGGTTATAGGACATCAACTATGCTTTCCAGAGTAGATAAATATTTATGATTCTTAAATTATCAATACTGAAAACACAAGTTCACATAAATATGTAGGTTTCAATGGAAGAACTACGCTCAGGGTCATTTTAGAAACCACTGAAAATTCTGTCCTAATTCCAACCACAACTTCATCTAACAATATTTTTAATGAAATTAAAGTTACCAACCCAAGCCAGCAGATCCCAGGTACTCAATGTCCAGCCAGTCTAGCCAGTCAATGAGCTCTGTGAGAAGTCATTTCTCAATAAATAAGAAGAAAAACGACAAAAGAAGAAACCTGGCATTAACTGTTGACTTCAACAAGCATGCACACACGTGTATCTAAGTGTATATACATACATACATACATACATACATACATACCCTAAATGTGTCTTTGCTTGAAAACACATTTGATCCATCTGATAAATAACCTAACTGGGCCTTGTCTTTCTGAATTGTGCTTATGCTGAAAGCCTAACCAATTGGCTATTTTTTGGATAAGAACATCTAGTACAAATTCTACCTGATAATAAAGGACTGAATGCCTCATGTAATTTGCTGAGTAGAAGAGTGAAATTAAAAAAAAAAAACAGTGATCATTTGGACATGGTTTTGCATCACTGTAAAGATGAAAGACTGCAACTGAAGAATAGTTAGTTAAGGACTTTCTGTAATCACAATCCAAGAAACCGGGAGAAGCGTACAGTGTCTTTCCAGGTGAATCATTTGTATTTTTGCATTTACCCTGTTTAAACCTGACTCCTCTGAACGCTGCCAAACATACTCATACAGACATTAAAGCTATGCTTGATATATAAGTGCTATATCCAATGTAAATAGCTAACAGAAATGTTATTTTTCTAGAACAGCTCTCATGTCATATACCAGTGGCTGGGGCTACTACCTAGGAAAGTGTTTGTGCAGAGTCTGCCTGAGCTTTTGAGGTAATACCCATTTGCAGAACTATCTGTCTTCAGGACTAACTCTCGCTCAGTGCCTGTGCTTTCCGATCAACACATGTATTTGTGGCTATGATATTGGGCCAGGTAGCCCAAATTTGATAAGACAAAACTGTTGCTCACAAAAGAGAATATTGGTCAATGCCTGTTCTTTTCTGAGGGCTGGAACATGAGTGGCTGAAGATCTATATCAGAGAAGGGCAACGAGCTTGTATAAATGACAATTCTTAGATAGCAAAGCTTGTTGAAATTCCCTGGTTGGCAACATTTGCCTTTCTTTGTTGCCTTACAGATTCGGCACGCTAAATGAGACAATGGTAAGCTTGTATGTATCATGCTTGTTTGTTTGTTTGTTTGTTTGTTTGTTTGTTTTTCTGGACACTGCCATCCATTTCCTGCCTTGACTAGTTTTCACTCATTCTGTTTCTCCTTTACCTAAAGCATTGTTTTAAGTATTAAGGCTTCCAGGTCTTAGGCATTACAAGCCTGACAGTGGTGTTTGCAATTCCTGACACAGAGAGAAATTCCTTGTCTGATCATTTCAAATCTTTTGCAAAGCTCAGAGACAGGATCATATATATTCATTGGTAAAATAGTAACATTTTCTTCCCCTGTGATTAGAAGTAAGACAGATGTCCATTCTAGCCCCTGGCTTTTGTGTACATCCAGATGGGTCACCCCACTTTATCCCATCTGCATCTTCACCTCTGTAAGTCAATCAGAGGTCAGTCACAGCAGGCAGACAATACGACGACCAAAACTTTCAGAAAGATCTGAGAGTCTGCAAGAAATTTCGTTTTGCCCAATGTCCTTCTCGCATTTAGAATGACTGACTAGATCATGCCTTTGGGAACACTGGGAAGCAATTTACTTCCTAACCATGGGGAATTAACCCCACAGTATTCTCTTCTCTGGAAAGTGAACATTCACAAGGCTAGAATGAGCGTGGGCCTCAGAGACTGCCAAAGAGGCTTATGTCTTATGTTCCTAGTCCAGGAAAATAGGAATTTGGCAAGCACAGACTAGAAAAGATGACGGTTTTGGAAATGGTGTATAGTAGTGCTGGGTGCCAATGGGGAATACACAGGAGCCTATTGCCTCTGTACTCTATCTGGAGCCATTGCTGCCGCCACCGCCAGACAAAGTCTATTTATTGAAGAGCATTGTTTCAGCTTCCCTGCAGCTGTTAGAGAGCACAAGAGGCTTTGGATTCTATGAAACACGGCGGCTTGGGGAGAATGGGCTGCAGCCCATAATGTATGCTCTTTTCAGAATATGGGAAGACAGAGCACCGAAGGCTCTCACAGAATATAACCTCTGGTAAAATGTGTCTGACTTCTGCGTTAAGTAATTGAATGGAGACACACATCTTCCACTTGCCGCTACTTGGATGGTGGCCGGGTGTCTGGAGCGAGAGGGTAGAGTGAGGAATATGAACAGAAAAACTTTGTCATTAGGGAAACATTGTTCTCAGTGTGGCAGTGGGTAATATCTTTCAAACCACCCTGTCACGTGTTTCGTTAGCATTCGTTTTAGACACCATAGTGCTTAGTGACTGTGGGCAGATGACAGCGGCTGTAGTTTCTCCTAACACATCTTGCTCAGTGGAAGGCAGTGTATGTGAGAATCTCTTCCATTGAAAGAAGACATGCAGGGAAATCCAATTAAGTAAGCCAAGCATGAGCTCCACAAGAGGGGGGTATTGGAGAATTTTGTTTATAAGAACCTGAATTCTAATATTCAGATGAAACCAGCTTATTGATCTCATAATGCTTTCTCGCACTAAGAGGCCAGGAAAACTGACTGGTCAAGGCAGGCTCCTGTGAATATATGCAAAGATATTAGTATAAGCCACATCCCTACCCATTGTGAACACTGATATGGCTGTCCCAGGCTACTGTGTGTGTCTGATGACAGCCACTATGCTGTGTGAACTAAGGGACTGGAAACTACCTTGCTGTCCCTATACCTACAAATTCTCTTAGACAAAAGAACACACAACAATAAATAGTGTGGCAGCCACACGTTGACATTGAGAAGCATATTTCAAAGATGAACTTCTCTTCGTATTTTAATTAACCATTACACGATCACTCTTGTATTCTCTATTAGGAATGCCAACCCAAACACACGCAGGGCAGAATAATTTATTCTGAAATAAACATTGCAACCTCAATAAGTTTCCAATAGCGAAATGTATGCATCAGAAAGACGAACAGAAAGAAGGGGTCTTTAATGTAAAATCAGGAGGATTATAGTTGCTGTGTAAGGCTGCGGTCCCGGCATCCTTTGTAGTCCTTTTTGTTATCTCAGGAACAGGCCTGAGATCCCTCCCTATATGATGCCTGTGCTCATTTGTTTAACTCAGTGAATTAGAGTTGACTATAAGGCTCCATTTTCATGCTGACAAATGTGACAGAAAAATAAATATTATCGCTGCAGGCAATTGCCAAATTTTATGACATAGTTCCTAACCCCTTGCGTGAATGGTGCAAGGGTTACTGGTAGAGAATCCTGTAATGTTACTATTTTTGGTGTCATGGGTGAGCCTCCTGATGTTCCTTGGGGACAGATGGTCTAGAAAGGGATGGACAAATGCAAGATCAGTCTCTGGGTACCTAGGCCAATGGTCCTTTTGGCTTTAAAGTCTTTGTTTTGCTTCTCCTCTTTGTTGCATAGCATGACTAGACTGGAAGTCACAGTTGAAGACATATTCATTCTACTCTTAAATCATGCTACAGTTTTTGAAGATGAACTTTACTACACATAGTGTATTAGAAGCATGAGACATGAGGCAGAATTCTCATATCCACCTGGCAGATTCCATGTGCCTCAGGCAGCAGAATCTGTCTCCATTTGTAGCTCTCTTTGGTCTCCTCAAAATTTAGGCATAGTGGTGTGTGCTTTTCCTGGTAGCTCATCAAGTCAGAATAGATAGGACATAACTGAGCATGCTTACTCTCTGTCTGCTCTCTGCACTTGTGGAGCTGTGCTCAAATTCGTTTCCCAGTAATAACAACACTGGAAAAGAGACGATGATTCCTCAGACTCCAGAAAAGTGAGTTATAAATTTATGTCTCTGACTTAGTGATTTCTTACTCTCCTGACCAGTATATAGTAATGACACAACTGAGAAGCCCAGAGGAAAGAAGAGTCAGGCAGTGATAAAATTACCAAAGCTTAGATGAATTCATCATAGAGTATCCTAGATTAGGGCTCTTTAATCAGCTTCTTTGATAGTCACCTGAGTCTTGTTAAAATGCACACGTGAGATCTACAGTTCCCTGGTGAGGCCATGGATCTACCTAGCCAACCCTTCCCAGGCCCAGCTGAAGCTGCTCACTCCTGGAGCCCTGGATTAGCAAATGAGCCATTCCCTTATTTAGTTACACGTGACAGAAATCATTTGCATTCTTGGCACATTGAAATTGTTCATTTATACACATATATATTATATTATCATAAATATTTTTCCTTTATCATTAGTCCATATAATTTTCTGAGGCAAAATCTCTCTATATAGCCCTGACTGGTTTTGACATCATCTTCCTCATACCACAGTTTTCTGAGTGTACTGATTATAAGAGTGTGCCACTAGGCTAAACATCTGTGCGTAGTCTTTTTTTAAATTTTTTACATTTACAGAAATTTGCACTAACAGAATTTTATTTTAGCAATAACATAATTCCAGAAAGAGGGCAAAGATATGGATGGGCACCCTTGGACTGGCTCTGATCATAAAGGCATGACCCTTTACATGGGGTGAATGAACGCCTCTTGGGAAATCCTAATCCTAGTGCCATTGTGACTGTCAATTAATAATTTCAGTACAACATTGACTAGATAAGACAGATGGGGGATTCCAAAGCAGCTTAGAAGCCAATGAAAATAACAAACAAACAAACAAAACCCAACAGTTCCTTGGACAAGCAAACAAGTGTTGCTGGTTTGAGTGACTGTGCTCTGTCATCCCCCTCTCTGACCTTGCACGCACACACACACATACACACACACACACACACACACACACACACACACACACAAGAAAGAGAGAGGGAGAGAGAGAGAGAGAGAGAGAGAGAGAGAGAGAGAGAGAGAGAGAGAGAATCTTAAACTTCAGAAATTAACTGGACAGTAACTCCATTGTCCTCAAGCTGAAAAGAAAGTCAGAGATAGCCCACAATTAGAAGTTATTTTCCCCATAGTAATGTTTCTTGCTTTAGAGCTGTGTCGAGTTCCAATAGCCAATGATAGACGAGGTGGTTATTCTGAGTGAAAAGGACTAGGTGTGAACCAGGATGAGCTTAAACAGGCATAGAAATTGAGCTTCTATTTTTGTATGTAGCAATCAGTGGCACTTAAATACAACTGTCCAATGTATAGCCTCTTAAAAACCGTGTGCGTTGGGTCAGTACTTTACTTGCAGAGATAACAGCTCTGACTAAGAGAGACTTGGAAATTTCTAAGGAGGGCCTGGGGAAGTACTGAGTTTAAAGGGCACAGGCAGAATCAAGCTTTTAAGGCACAGCTTAGATATCTTCAAATAGCAGCAATATCAGGTCACCATTCCTTTCAAGAGCTGCAGTAGGCTCAGAGACCTGTATCCTTCTCCTGAGGGACTAGGTACAAGTGTGAATTCTCTGAGCTACATTGTAGGTCGGTAGTATTGAGAAGGTACTTGTGCTCAAGGAGTATGCAGAATCTACCTTAGCTGCTCAGGGAGAGGAGAACTGAGTATTAGTACCCCAGCAGCTGCTACAAATTACTGGGTGGCTGAAATAATCCTATTAAAGGGGTCAGCGCGGATATAGAGCTAGGCAACATTTCCTAGAAACGAACACTGAGTAAGTGCTACATCTGAGCCTGGACTGATGTTCTGAAAGTTAAAAAGCACTAAAAAGCAGAGGAAAAACTATTTAATGGACCCAACAGAGGGAAGAGACAAGTTAAGAAGTTTAATGGCTTGGAAATAAGGCACAAAGAATACTATAGAAGCAGGAAGTAGAAAGACAGATCTTTGTCCTGCTCTCCCTCCAGTTCAAATGGAGTAATTTGGCCACAAACACTGAGATGGCCTCAGGATGTCACAAACACAGGATGACCATGATGGATTTCCTTATAGCCTGGGGAACATGATTAAAGACCTGACATTTGCTATTATGGAGTCAGAACTAAAAGACATGTGGGGAACTTACTGTAGGCTTCAGAGGAGAGAAAATAATTGGAGAACTATAGCAACATGTAAAGAACAACAACAAAGTCATGGCTTCTGGGGAATTGAGGAAATGAAAAGAGAACAGTATCATTTCTGATCATGACATCATATTGCTTGAAAACTTTAGCAGTGAGGATGAAAAACATCCCTAATTTCTGGACACAGGAGTCTTATCCTACATGGAAGACCATTATTTTAACAGGTGGATCAAGAAGATTTTTACCCCCCAAATTGTGTCTCTCAGTTGCTGTACCTGAATTTAGGATCAAGGACAGGCAAAGCACAGTTAATTTGGGTCTGTTTTTGATGATTAATAATACTGAGTATTCTAATCACATGGTCAGAAGTTTGTGGGTAAAAACAGTTGGTTTATGGTATTGTTTCCAAGTAGAGTTGACAATTAAGAGTCAACTTTGCATAATAGGAATGAGGCATTCCTCATAGGAGTCAAGATGAAGCCAGAACAAGTATTTTGCTTGCAGGAACTGAGTTAGGTTTTAAAGTGTGTCTATCCAAGCTTTCTCCCCACAATTCTTTATTCGGGAACAGGGCTACACTCTTCTGGCCTTAATTTGTTTTGAAGGTCTCAGCATGCTCCTCAGGCAAACCTTGAACTTGTATTCTTCTGTTTCAGTCTTGAGACTAGCTGCTATTACAGGCCATCAGACTTGGCTCTCTTTTTCTGATCTATCCTTCCATTCATTACCACTGGGAACATGGTCTTGAATCTGAGTAGAGAGAATACTTTAGTAGGCATGCCTGTCTCAATTTCCATCATTCTTATTTTCTCTAATCCATCATCTGGTTTACCAGCAAACTGCAGATCTTTCATGCTGGAAGGCAGAAGGTAGAGTAGGAGGAAGTCCTGTCTTTGCTTTCAATTGAAGAAGGCCAAATAGTTTACCATTAATTGTCAGTTCTTTGAGAGAGCAATCCCATTGAATGTTAGGCAAATGCAAAGAGAAAAAGGAAATCAGGCACTCACTGCAATATGCCCAGACAAGGACAGGGGCTTACAAAGCTCTGAAAACAATGGAAAGCCTTATATTCAGAAGATTATATCCAGACATGAGCCAGTGTGAAGTTTCGAATGGCGATAAAGACTAGTGGGAGCCTATAAGTCTTTTATTTTAATTTAAAGTCTTTCAGAATGGAGACACCTGTGAATCCATGAAACTAAAACAAAATTGAAGCCACATGTACCAGTCTGGAGTCACTCTTGCACAAGGCTAAAGATTATCCAGCTATACTGACACGCAAAAAGTCATTGTTTCTGGGAATTCTGTAAATTGAGTTATTGCAAAAAATAGTTTGCACATTTGAATAAATAGCTCTCCTACCATATTAAATAAATCCTTCCAATGGGCATCTCACTTCGTAAACAAAGAAGTTGCTTATAAATACTGGCCTTAGGAGCCAAATAGGGTGCCGCACATTTGTAATGCTAGCACTTTCAAAAGGACATGGGAATTGATGTGCCTGTGAGGACAATTTGGATTATGCAGTGAGTCCAGGCCATCCTGGACTACACAAGGAGTTTTAGGCTATTCTTGGCTGAGTAGTGAAATCTTATCTTTACACAAATTGTTTTAAAGACTCTATTCAGTCATCAGGTCATAAATGCTCAGCAATCTTGCTGTCCTGGGAAATATCCCATCCAAAGACATGTTACTGACTTGGAATATATGTGTCAATCTACTTGACCTCAGGTTTTAACATTCTTAGGACATCTTCCCTGACCTCTTTAGTAGGCACAATAAAGCAATGATTGTTAATCTTGATCAAGGGACAACTTGATTAGCTGAGAAACACCTAAACCATGATTAAATCGCCCCCTGTTGAAGTTGTTTCCAGTTACAAATAACTAAGGCCTGAATGGGGGTGTTACAATGTGATAAACCGGGGCCCACAGGGAATAAATGGCAGAGAGGAAAAATCCAGGCATTCTCTCCCTCTTTCTTTTGCTCTTTCTTTCTCTCTTCTTGTTCTGTGGCCTCTGTGATGTGAGCTGTCCCGATGTGCACTCTCTAGCAAAATGAAGGGAAACCTATGAAACAATGAGTTAAATAAATCATTCCTCCATATGTGCCAGAAAATCTGTCACAGAAGCGAGAGCTGATGTTGAAACACTGATGACTTAGCAGTTGCATCGACATTGATAGCAGCAGGCCAAATAAATGAGGCTTGGCATCAATAGATTTCCCAGTATTATTAGAGGAATGCAGAGGGGACTCTCTCCTGACTCATATACTGCCTGATGATATTATTATCATTTCTCTTTTACATTCACATAGGCCTCCTTTCCCTCTCAGAACTGACAAACGAATGACAAAGCAAAATATCCACTTACCATGGAAGGGCACTTTACATTTTGTCCAATAATAGAAATGGGGATAACGCTTGAGTCAACTTTTCAAACCTTAAACATGAGTCATGTTCATTGCTGCCCTATTTCACAATAGCCAGGAAACAGAAACAACATAAATGTCCTTCAGCCAATGAATTGATAATGAAAATGCGGTACATGCACACTGCGGAATACTATTTAGCTGTAAAAATAAATGAAATCATGAATTTTTCAGGTAAATGGATGGAGCTAGGAAAATATCATATTGAGGGAGGTAGCATTGAACGTTATCTCTCATTAGAGGCTCCTAGCTTCAAATTGTCATATGTGAGTGCATATCCTGGAGTAACTGCAGAAACCAGGAAAGTTAAAAAGGCATCATTGAAGGGGGGGCGGAGGGGGGATGGGAGAGCAGGGTATAAGTAATCTGATAAGGGGAATGGGAAAGAGGAGATTATAAAGAGAGAGGGGGAACAAGATAAATACAAAAGGAGGGAATATCAGCAAAGATGCCAAAAACATCAAAATTTCTGGAGTACAGGTAAATCTTTGTTTACATATACACATACACAGATACATACTCGGTATTCTCACCTGGGCGGACAATGCTCCCCCCCAAGAGCTAAAGAGCCAATAACAAAACTCTAGCACCAGGCATACAAAGTTCTCTTTTGAGTCATTGTTCAGGTTTTTGATTTTGAAATAGACCATTGATCTGGATTGCCCCCTACAATGAAGGGCTACTCTCTACTGCTGAAAACACGTACTTTGTAAACTGAGTCCAGAAGTCCCTGAGATGGAACTTACCAGAATGTCTCCTCCCTTAGCACTAGCCTTTTATGATACTTAAAGGTAGCATGCAGGCTCCAAAGGAGGAAAGCAACCAATAGTTCCACTTATCTATGACAATCATGAACCACGTCAATGACTAGTATGTCATGGTGGCCTTAAGTGTGCAGTAACTGCATTTATTGGCAGTCACCAAAAGATCTTTAGTTGGAAAGTAAGATACTCTCAAGAGAAGAGATACCATACCTGTTACCTGAAACCTAGGAACTATTCAGGGTTTTTTTTTCTTAAATCATGGGTCTTAAAGAAGAATCTAAAACCACCACTTTACTAAGCATAGCAAACATAATGTCTAACCACGTTCTGAATATTTGTCCTTAACTCAGAGATAACTGGAGAAAATTCTCTTCAAAACCAATCAGAATTCAGAGTTGTGTTGCCTGGTCCAAATGGACATAGTTACAAAACAACCGCACACCTAAGGTTCAGGGAACACTACAGAACAAGAGGTATTAAGATTGCATGATCCAGAAGAGCAGGGAATTTTCTGTGAGACTGTCTCCTAGTAATGTCAGAAGCTAAACCCATGAGGTCTCCCCAACATGAGTACCTAAGCAAGACCTGAACAAGGACAACAATCACACACATGCCAAAGTGGATCAAGGAAAGATCATGAGGTTTCACCATTACACAAACAACTACAGTCAATTAAGGATATTGAGAGTGAAGAAATAGTTGGGAAGAGCGCCACAATTCATTATCCAACAGTAAATGTTATTCCTGATAGTGTAAATACAACTACCTTATTTAAACTGAGCTTGTTATATTTAGAGATTTGGTGATGGTCCTGCTTTAATTTTCTTGGTTTCTGTAGTTATTCCAGGATATGTATGTATGTATGTATGTATGTATGTATATATGTGTATGTATGTATATATGTATATGTGTATGTGTTGGTGTTGTATATGTGTATATGTATATGAATATGTACCTGATATATGTGTGTGCATGTATGTGAATATGGATATGTACGTGTGTGTGTGTGTGTGTGTGTGTGTGTGTGTGTGTGTGTGTGTGTAAGAGCAATTAATTTAAAAATTGGCCACAAATTTGAAAGAGAACAAGCATGGGTATATGGGAGGGTTTTGTGGTAAGAGAAGGGATGAAGGATGTAATTATATCATAATCTTAAAAATAAAAAAAGATATATTTATAAACAGTTGGGGATAAAATAGCAAAATAAGTTGAGAGAGATGCAGGTTGATACAGGAAGAAAGGTTTTGTCTTTCCTGGAAATGAACAGACATTTTCAGGAGTAACTTGTTTTGTGCTTTCCTTGATCTTGGGCTTTCTCGTGTCAGTTTCCCAATGTCCTGGGCAGGGAAGGAAGCGTTGTCAACATGCGGATGAATTACAGCAAAACTAGAGACTGATTGGAAGTCACGATGATCAGTTGGCTTTGCCTTAGCTAAGTTCCAGTAAATTCTTGCCTACAGCTGTTCCATCATCGATAAAAGCAAGATCAGGGTGAGGTGACATTTAGCTGAGTCACGCAGGCAGCATTCATACTAACCAGATTTTTAGAAGGTCGGTTTCCTCAACCGAGGCTCACCAAGATAGGCATAATGGATGAAGATAAATTTAAACGAGTGGTTACTGAGTAGGCAAGGCATGATGTGCACATTCTTTTTTGTTTGTTTGTTTGTTTGTTTGTTTTGTTTTGTTTTTTGTTTTCGGAGCTGGGTACCAAATGTGCACATTCTTATCAGCTGTCTTTATGAAGAAGTTTGTCTTATGCCAGAGACTGCCTATTCTCTGGGTTATTTTCAGAGTAGCTCAATAAAGTATCAGTTAAGTAATATGGAGATTTTACCAAATAAAAATCTCTCACTATCTCTCACTTGTGTCAGGGGAAAAATAACATCTGTAATCTGTAAGTATTTAGCCATAGTTATTAAACATGCAGCGGTCTTAAGTGTATCCTTTTACTAGCTGGATTGTCAGAGCGACTATTGGTGGGACCCTGGGTTAGAGAGCATGATGCTTTCTAAGCCTGACATGGAGACTCAAAGCCCAGTCAGGTCTGGTTTGAAGAACCGAAAGCTAAGCAATGCGATAACAAACAGCTTGTTTTGACATGAGGTTTGCAAGTGCACGACCACCACTGACATTTCAATGGCATTTTCAGGCGCTCGGCAAATATCCTATAAATGTGCTGGACACAAAACCTGACCTTCCACTCAAAATTCAACCGCTTAGGGGATTTATTTGGGGCTTCATATTTCCTTTCACTTGTGCTGTCCATGTTTGATTGTTTATATATAGACCTTCTACTTCCACTGATACTGTTTGAGTCTGCTTACAAGGTAAATAAATAGATTGATAGATCGATCGATGGATCCATAGATAGGTAGGTAGATAGATAGATAGATAGATAGATAGATAGATAGATAGATAGATAGATGGATGGATGGACGGACGGACAGACAGACAGATAAATAGACAGACAGACAGATACATAGATAGATAAAGTAGAGTATAATGTGGTTAGACTGTTCGTCCTTCTAGGAGTAAATTGGACTCAAGCCCTTCTCAGAATTGTAACAGCCATGGAAAATAGTGTCCCTCAATTTCCTTCCCTTGCATTGGACTTCATACTGGACAGTCACATTAGGGAGGATTTCAATCAGAAACTAAACCAGAAAGTAAGGATTATTTCTTTAGATAAAAAATAGTAAAATTTATAATACAAGGTTACAGTTACCTACACGCTAGCTGAGAAAAAATAGGACAGTGTAACTCCAATAGGAAATTAGGAAAATTAAAACACTGGGCAATGCTCATTTGAAAATTGACACGCTTGGAGATGAGGAGTTAAGTTTTGCCTCTGAGCAGATAAGGATGTTGGTTATTTTCTATTGAAATGTACCCTAATGTAATCATTGAGAAATCGAAGTCTATAGAGAAAGTGCTCTCTATTCTTTTGGAAGCTCAGCAGTATCAATCTGTCTTGAGTTGACAGTCCAGCTGGAGTCTGAACTCTGGCGAGCAATCGGGCCAGTTAACACATCTGGGGTACCACTTAGTGATGTCCCCATGCCCACTGTACTGTGGAATCTGCAACTTGTCTAACTTCCTGTTGCCTCACAGGCGATAAATCTTTCTCTGACAGTTGTTTTTGTGATGTGTTCTCCTTCTCTTTACCCTTTTTCTGTATTCTTTTCTGGGAGTACAGAATTTAATAGTCTTATTTAATTTGAGAGTCCCTGCATCTTCAAACATGTCACTTCCCCCATTTTCTCTCTGCATTTCTTAACCTTAATAATGCATACACTTTACCATCTCCTGCCATCTTTTAGGTAGGCTAATCACTCTACCATTTTCATTCATTTTCTCCTGTAGGCTGAAGTTCTTGGTAATTTCAATTATTTTTTTCTTATTAAATTCCTTTTAATAACTCCATGTCAAATCTCTTACTTCATTAATGGATTTATGACATTTAATCATTGTACTTTCTGTCATTAGTTTTACTCATTCATATTTAAGGACTCACTACCTAATTTTCATGCTTTCTCCTCTTTCACTGTGGTTTGATTTGATTGGCTTCATAATCTGCATAAATATGGTTGCTTTTATGTGGGTTTTTCATACCTCATGGTTTTAGTGTGCCAAGCCACACAGGGTAGAGTATTTGCTCAGAAGTTTTCATAGCTATATTTTCAATGAAGCTCTCTCTCCTCCTGCTTTTTCTGTGAGAAATGAGTGCACAGTGGGCTTTAGAAACTTCCAAATGGAATTTTCTGGTTTGATCCGTAAGTACAGAGACTTGGAGAAATTGCTCAAGATTCGGGTGACATGTTAATTCATTATAAGTCTTACATAGTCAGATGAGAGTGAAAATGTTTTATTATACACTTGTATTCACTCTAAGCCTTTATGGTTTGTGTGACTCTGATTCTGTGTGTATATGTCTTTCTGCTTCTGTCTCTGTCTCTGTCTCTGTCTCTCTCTCTCTCTCTCTCTCTCTCTCTCTGTCCTTCTCTTCCATAGGTGAGTGGGGATATTACATACTGTAATTTTGAAGGAAAGTAATAATTCCCTTGGCATAAAATCCCACCTATAACCTGGGACATATGAATGCATGTTCATTTCCTTTCCCATGGTATTTATCAATCACATGATATGACTTCAAGGCTAATGTTTATCCATGATGAAAATTGTGAGATATCCCTAGAGGGTTTGCCAGTGTTATAGGGAGGGCTTGGGTGTTTGGGTATGATGGACATATAGTATCTTTTGGAAAGTTGCAAATAGTGAGGTATGTGCTTCTCCTGGTAGCTATCTGAAATTAACAAATCAAGTTATCCATGCTATCAAGTTTCTCTGCACAACAACAATGTTGAAAGGTAAAGCTTATAATAAAAAATATATTTATATCAGAGAGGAAACTGTTATTGCTGTATTAGGTAATTACTGAGTGTCAAGGCATTACTGGAGAGTTGGAAAGTAAGGTGAGAAGCATACCTGAGGTGGCAGTCTGCCCTATGTTGACAGAGAAAACTCTTGCCTATCTCCTGATGAATTAGAAGTCAATACAAATATCTGGTAAGGAACAACGCTTAGCTCAGAGCAGCTACAGCATAGGAAGCTTCTCTATGTCATATGGAACTAAACAATAGATCCCATCAACCAGTGACTAAGAGCTTGTCAGAAATGGATACGCTCAGCCCGATCTTTGGGCTACTGATCAGAATCTGATTCACTAATCAGATACAAAAATCCCAGATTGCATCCGAAGTTCCAGTACATACTTGGGATCAGAGCGAATAGTGGTTGAAAAGTCAATCATTTATAATCCACACAAACCTGGGGAACTTCCTAGAAGACTCCAACTTTCTCTTTTTTCCATTTGAAGGCAGAAATTGGTTATACCTACTCTGCATGTTTGAGTTAATATTAAATGATCTCTGCAAAACAGTTAGGAATTTCTCCACCACAGGAAGTGACTGGAAATATTAGTCATTGTTGTAGGTTATCCAGAGAAAGACTGCTCACAGAACGGCTTAAACCAATAGAAAGTCTTTATTAGCTAGCTGGTAACTACACTGTGTCTTCAGGATCCTTGTGTAAACCACAGCCTTCTTAGGGTAACTTTTTAAACACCAAAGCCCTACTCTAGGTTGACATACTCTAGTTAACAAGAACAATTACTCAGAAACAGAACTACAGAAGCCAAAAGACAAAGTTACCACATTAAAACACTTTCCCAGAACTATAGACTTTGATGAATCACATCTTTGTTTTCATTTTGGCAGGTGGTGCCATTTACATGCTGACTTTTATGGCCCAAATGGGACTTCTATCATGTCAGTTGTGCTAAAGTCTGGGGTCCTCTAAGGTCTGCAGGCCTGTTGGGGTTACACTTTGTAAAGAAAGATAATCTGATTATGTTAAACATTTAAGTCCAGACAAATAAAGTCCTATCATAAAGGACAGTAGCTGCTATAATAAAATAGTTTATTAGAAACCATAACTTCCATAGTTTAATTATCCATTGTCATTTAACAAAGATGTGGCAACCATAGACAACGCTTGCTATTTCAGTATGTAGGAAAACATGTGTAAATTTTAAAATCTTAAGGTTTATGTGAGATAAAGAGCAGAAAGTCTCTAGAGAAGGAAGGAGAACTTTTTTTCATTCTCTGATTAAGAAATGAAAGAGTCTCAGAACCACACAGAATAAGACAGAGCCAATATATCAGTTCTAGTAGTGAGGCTTAATAGAAATGGCAGACACTGGTAGAATAACAAATCCTGGATGCCCTTGGAACCCACATGTTTGTTCTGCAAGTTTGATATTTGAGTTTGTTGAAATAAACTAACAGAAAACAGGTTAACAGTGATATGGTCAACAAATTTATTTGATGTTAGTTTTATGTTGATGGAGGAGTCTTTAGATTAGAGACTCAAATATCCAGGTGAGGTAGCGATAATGCTATATGCCTATTGTCTAGCACCTGGGAGTTAGACACTGGATTGTTACGGGTGAGGTCAATGTGGCTGTATTGGTTTGTATATGCTCTCCCCAGGGAGTGGCACTATAAGAAGGTGTGGCCCCATTGGAATAGGTATGGCTCTGTTGGAGTATCACTGTGGGGGTGTGCTTTAAGACTTTCATCCTAGCTGCCTGGAAACCAGTATACTGCTAGCAGCCTTCAGATGAAGATGTAGAACTCTCAGCTCCTTCTGCACCATGCTTGCTGTCAGGTTCCCACCTTTATAATAATGGACTGAACCTCTGAACCTGTAAGCCAGTCCCAATTAAATGTTGCCCTTTATAAGACTTGCCCTGGTCACGGTGTCTGTTTACAGCAATAAAACCCTAACTGAGACAGTGGCCAACATACTGAGACCCTGCTTTAGAAATAAAAATAAAAACAAAAATAGATAAAAATACATAGAGAACAACCATTTGATTTTATGATTTTATTAAAAACAAAAAAAACAAAAAAACAAGGCAGGCATGCTATGGGCTCAGAACATGTTATCTAGAATGAATAGGAGACCCAACCAAGACTGACCTGGTTCTTCTTGACCCTCAGTTGTAGAATTTCATTCTTCTACACATAAGCAGGAGTCTATGGAATTAGGGTCTTATGACCTCCAGTCAGACAAGGGAGGTGAAAGCCTCTTCATGATTAACACCTCACACAGCACATCAGGTGAAAGTGAGAAGCATTTTCTTTTTCTTTCTTCCTCTCTTTCTTTTTATTTATTTTATTTTTATTTTTTGACTGGATCCAGGGGGCAGAGGTTCTAGGTCTTATGACTATTTGTGAGCAGAAACACTCCTTTTTTTCCTGGCTTGCTTTGGAGGAAAAGGAAGACTGAGAGAAGAGAGGGCAAGAACAGGGCAGAGAGAGAGACTCGGCTTCTGAATCATCAAGTGAGAGTGAGCATGTCTTTGTGAGACTTTGAAACCCAGTGTCTCAGCCTCGGGAGGAGTTCTGCCCGTGTGCATGGGTTGATGAATCGACTTAAAGGGCCAGCATGTGTGCAGCAGCCCCTTACAGACAGTCCTAAAACCTAATAGCGTCACCCCACAGAGTGTTTTCTGCCTAACCTGCAACAGTCTTTTAAAAAACATCTGGGAACTCGTAACTGGAGAGTGTCAATATGATTAGTCAGCGGTTAAAACTTACACATCTTTTTATATAAAGGGAACTTTCAGAATTTAGCATTAAATCTTTGATGTATTTACATGGTTTCAAAAGTTTTTAATGTATACTTAATAAGAAGCAAAATAAGGCTGTATATGTATGGGACAGCCACCAAACTAGATAAGATGGATGAAGCAAAGAAGTGCAGGCTGACAGGAACCAGATGTAGATCTCTCCGAAGAGACAAAGCTAGAATACAACAAATACATAGGCGAATGCCAGCAGCAAACCACTGAACTGAGAACGGGACCCCTGTTGAAGGAATCTTAGAAAGGACTAAAAGAGTTTAAAGGGGCTTGAGACCCCATATGAACAACAATGCCAACCAACCAGAGCTTCCAGGGACTAAGCCACTACCTAAAGACTATACATGGAGTGACCCTGGGCTCCGACCTCATAGGTAGCAATGAATAGCCTAGTAAGAGCACCAGTGGAAGGGGAAGCCCTTGGTCCTGACAAGAATGAACCCCCAGTGAACATGATTGTTGGGGGGAGGGCGGTAATGGGGGGAGGATGGGGAGGGGAATACCCATAAAGAAGGGGAGGGAGAGGGGTTAGGGGGATGTTGGCCTGGAAACCAGGAAAGGGAATAACAATCGAAATGTAAATAAGAAATACCCAAGTTAATAAAAATGAAAAAAAAAAAAGAAGCAAAATAAGGTAAAGTATCCATATTAAGTGGAACAAGGGCATTTGTATCACTTTGTATTGTATTATATTATATTAATGATTCATTGTATAAACATGTCAGAAGTCTATTTTTCTTTCATTCAATGAAGCTTAGACATAGCCCAAGAGTTTCATTGTACATATGGTAATGTCAGCCTCCACTCCTGTCTATTCCTGCTTCATAATATGGAAAGTTACCTTCTAGTCCATCGTTATCGCTAGGGCTCTAACCCTTGTACATCATCAGGCTTGGACCCCACCTCTTGAGACCCCTTGCTTTCCAGTGAAGTTAGTTTAAGAATGTTACCATCATCCCTTCACCATAGAGCAGTGGTTCTCAACCTTCTTGATGCTGCAACCCTTTAATACAGTTCTTTATGTCATGGTGACCCCCCCCCCAGCCAGAAAATTATTTCATTGCTACTTCATAATGCAAATGTGCTACTGTTATGAATCATAATGGAAATAACTGATACAGACCCCTTTGCCCGAGGGGTCCCGACCCACAGGTTGAGAACTGCTGCCATAGCGGTTCCTAAATGAACACCTCGAAGTCTTCACGAGATGCTTTCGCCTTGGAAAAAAATAATAAAAAATTTAAAAAACGAAACTGAAAGGAGAAGATGAAGTTGTACATATTAGTTATTTTTCTATTATTGTGCTAAAACGCCATGACCAAGGCAACTTATAGAAAGAAGGAATTATTTGGACTTCAACTTCCAGGGAGATAATTGTTCTTCACAGTGGGGACACATGCCAGCAAGCTAAGCGGGCCTGGGACAAGTGAAAGAAGCTAGGGCATCCTCGAGAATGTAAAGCTACCAGCATACAGATGACACTGTCCAGCTGAACTGCCAGCTGGGGACCGACCCTCTCTTGCTTGAACCACATTAGGAGTAGCTTTTGTGTTTGCTTTTTTAGGAGTGGCAAAGTCCTTAGACGTTTTAACTTTCAGACATTGGAATCACAGCCAAGATGGCGGTGGTGGTGGCAGTGGTGGCTGTGGTGGTGGCAGTGGTGGAAAATTGCCCTGATGGCATGCTTTCTTTTATTCCAGTGTGGATCCTGAGGTCACAATTTAATAGCGTCAATCTTAACAGTTGTAGCCTCTTTCACCATAAGCATTAGCTATAACACAAAGATTACCAACGTCTTCTTTTTCTCTCAGAACCATGCATTTTGTATTTCTTTTAACCCTATTTGCTAGTTTTCATTAGAGAGCCGGAGAAGAGTGATTACTAATGACAACATGGCAGAGTCGATATGAAGCTGTCTTGGAATGTATTCCGCAAAAGAAATTAATCGACCACTTTAAAATTTAGCTTCGTGCAATTTTTAGAACAAGAGTAGAAAGCAGTCACATTTGTTGCCAAAACATAGCAAGAATGGGCCCCTAGCCCAAACAGCTAAAACTATTTCCTCTCAAATCTCTTGAGCTGTACCTCTTTGCATTTTCGTCCAGGTATTTACTAAAATGTTCCATTAAGCATAGCTTACAGCATTCCACATTTTCAGTCTAAACCCTCAAAATCCTCCACACTACTCAAGCGACATAGAAAAGGTACGTTTTATTTGACCTCAGATATGAGTCCACCAAAATAGGGAAAGATGCCCGCAAGTGTAAAGTCTGGTAGCAGAAGCAGGAAGTTGAGGGCTCGGGTCGTGAACCAAAACAGGAAGTAGAGAGTATGATCTAGAAGTGGAATGAGTCTTAAAACTCTAAAAACTAATCTTCCAGTACCAAACTTCCTCCAGCAAAGTCACGCTTCCTCTGTTTCCCACAAAGAACATCCACAACTGGGTACTTAATGCCCAAGACAATGGAGGAGAGTTCATCCAAACTACCTTGATATGTGTAGGAAGAGATTTAATCCCCTTTATACATCCTTTCCAAATATCATGATCAATATGTGTCCCATCTGTTATTATCTACCACGCAAGTATATTCTAGGTGATTGCAGTTCAGTATGTGATGAGCAGTGCAAATAAAATTGTAGTTCTTTTGCTAAATGATTTAGGGATGCCTTCTGGTTCTCGCGAGAGCTGTTCCTCTTTCTAAGCCAGCACTCGTCGGTAAGGACGAAGCCATGTTCGGCTCGAGCATCAAGATTGTGAAGCCCAAGGGCGAGAAGCCGGACGTGTACAAGTCTGGCGTCTCTCAGGTGCTGCTGACAGGAGCTCAGATCTCAAGGCGCAGCTGCGGGAACTCAACATCCGTGCGGCAAAGGAAATCGAAATTGGTGGTGGCTGGAAAGTTATAATTTTTGTACCATTTCCTCAACTGAAATATTTCTAGAAAATCCAAGTCCGGCAAGTTCCTGCACTGGCGAAAAAGCGCAGTGGGAAACATGTAGCCTTCATTGCTCAGAAGAGGATTCTGCCCAAGCCAACCCGAAAAGCCGTACAAAAAAACAAGCAAAAGCAACTCAGAAGCCGCACCCTGACAGCAGTTCACGTCACCATCCTTGGGGACTTGGTCTTCCCAAGTGCACTTGTGGCTAAGAGGATCCGCGTGAAACTAGATGACAGCCGGCTCATAAAAGTTCGTTTAGATAACGCAGCAGCAGAACAACATGAAGTACAAGGTCGAAACTTTCTCTGGTGTGTACAAGAAGCTCACAGGCAAGGATGTCAACTGTGAATTCCCAGAGGTTCAGTTGTAAAGAAAATGACTGAATAAAGTGTCATTCATTGTAAAAAAAAAAAAAAGGGGGGGGGGGAATACATTTTGCTAGAGCAAGCAACTAGCGACTACTATCATGGCATCAAACTGAAGACTCTTTTCCATTTTCTCTATATCTTTGTTTTCCATCCGTTTTCTTTAGTCATTCAAAACCAATAAGCTTTATTTGCACAAAAAGTCAATAACACAAACAAACACACGCGCACGCGCACACACACACACAGTTAATAAGCCCGTGATGTTTATATTTGTTCTTGAAAGTGGCCAACATCTGAGTAGCCTCAAAGTATTCACAAGAGAAGCTAATAAAAAGAGAAGAAACCTACATTTTTGAGCATCGAAAGTTTTTACAACAATCTTCAGGTTGTGGTAGAATTACACGCAGGCAAATCCGAACTCTGCTGAATAAACGTTAAAACATGCGCAAGATGTCTCTTCCGCAGCAATATGTCTGAGCGGCACGGTTCACTGTAGAACGGCAGTCCTGTTCACACAGGATAGAAGGGGTGACTCTTACGCTGGTTCATCAGACGTGTTCTCGTGTGTCAAAGAAAAAAAAAAGTTAAAAAAAAATCAAACTTCAAAATCTGAAGTATGGCTTTTTATTCACCATATAGTTATTTTGAAAACATGGCAAACTGAAACAGTTGTCAATCAAGTGTCACTGAGTCTGGAGCCAGGTTTGACAGACATTTGTCAGTTTCAAATGATCATCTCGGCTCTTCTGCCTTTCCATACGGAATTTCCCTTTCTGCACAGAAAGGCAAAAATTGGCCAGAGTTCTCTATTTATTCTAAGTTATCATCTCATACAGAATAGGACAAAACAATGAATGAGTAAGCCCTTGGTTTCGGCAACATCAGGTCCTCCGAGCCTGGAAACTGGATGGAAATATGTTGAGAGCTAATCCCCAGGCTTTTGAGGTAGCAATGCTGCCAGGCTCTGATGTTTAGAATATAGCAGGGTTAGCATTTGGGCCTCTGAGAAGGAAGGCCATTCAGGCTTGGATTCTTGTTTCAGGGAGCCTGGTAGGACCATTTTTGGAAGAAGCAAGTGGGCAAATAAACATAGAGGCTAGAGATGGAGAAAGAAGCCACAGGGAGTCAAGGGATAACTGCTAAGTGGCCCACATGAACAAGAAAACCTGGAAGAAACAAGGCTCTTACTCCTTTTCTGCCCTTGTTTCTGTCTTTCCAGTCCTGCTTAGATTGAAGCCAGGTGGTAAAGCAAAATGAATCCTGTGGAATTCTAACACAAGCTTAGGAGGATGTGTTTAGATGTGTTTAGAGCTAAGGGACAGTGTCTTAGCCCAGGGTAGTCTGTGTGCTAGGCCAATGCTCACTTGGTGTGCTTGTCTAGACCTGGAATTCTAGAATATGGCACTCATAAAGGTTTTACTTTGCCTACTCGGTTGCAGCTGCCCTTTGATAAAAGGATTTGCTCAGTATCATCCCCAAAACGGAGAGCAGAAATTCTGTCCCTGAAATGACAGAAGCTGCCTTCATTTCCTCTTGAGTTTTATACCTCTATTTCAGTTACTATAACCCTTAAACCTCACCTTCTGTTCCCCTCCTCCTCTCCACCTAAACCACCATCACCCTAGATCTCATTGGATTCAGCATTTACTGGGCCAATTACAAGAGTTTTCAATTTTATTTTCTTCAATTTTGTTCTATCTTTTTCTGGGACCTCTGGGCAATGTGGTTCAATAACCTACAAATATTAAACACTAAAACTTCAGTTTTAAAACTATGCAATTTTTTTAATTTAATTTTTTAAGAATTCCATATGTGAGTATTGCATTTAATTAGTTCTACGCCTCCTCCTCTAACTCCTCTCATGCTCCCAACTTCCTCTCAAATTCATGTCCTGGTTTTACAGAAATACATACACATCTTTAGTGTTCCTCACGTGTACATGTACTTCGAGCTGACTACTTGAATAAGTTAATCTATCAGGAGGCTAATCCCCAAGTAATACTGTCTCTTCCTCTCTTAGCAGCCACTGGTTGCCTGTAGCTCTTCATCTAGAGATGGGGCTTGTGAAATTTCCCTCCTCTCCCTTGTCCATGTAGATGTGATGGCTAAGGAAGTTCCCTTTTAGGAAATCGGATCACTGAGATTTCATAGATGCAGCTTTCCTGTCATATCTAGAAGATGCTATTTCCCCTTTATCATCCTGGTACTTTCTGATAGGTCTAGAGAAGTCTGTTGTGGTATAATTAAAAGAAGGTTTCCTTTATCCCGCACTAGTGCTAGCACCGTAGGGCTACATGGCATCCATGGGATATTTTCATCTCAGTCAACAAGGTGTCTCTCGCCCACTAAGCACCATCCCATCTCACACTGCTGATGGCTACTCTCTGAGCCCAGCAGCGATCTCTCTACCCATCTAGTTCCCAAGGCAGGTTACCATCATGCCAGGCATACACATCCCAATTTTATGGAGTGCCCAGTGTGTCCCACTACCACATACTCTCTTGAACTCAATTAAGTTGCCACATGAAAGAACACACCACACAATAACCTCTGATCCAATTGATAAGATATAATTGAACATCTAGATAAGATGTAATTTGCCCATCTAGACAAATCCTGTACACATCCATTCCTTAAGAATATTCATAACAACTTGTAAATGTGCAGAGAGGAATCTTAACATCTGCCGCCATGTTCTCTCTGCTGCTCCCTCTCCTCTCGCCCGGTTTCCTCCTCTCTAAAACTTTTGTCCCGCCCATCCTTCCTTCTCGTCCAATGACAGGCCCATTCTATCCTGGACCTGCTTTCACCTGCATAATGAGAGGTATCTCTCTGGATTTTCAGTACCAGACACAGATCCCCTCCTATTGAGTGGATTAAGTCTAGTTAGACAGACATGGGTTACCCCTGAGCTAAAAGGGCCACTGATATATTACTGGGAATACCTCATCATGCTGGTTGTGGTAGTAGTTCATAGGATTTAAAGCTGGCTTGGACCATTGGTTGCTTTTCTCTATTGGCTGCTGGCACAGCACCATGGAATACCGTAAAGGCTAGTCTTTAGAGAGGAGGATTCCAGCTAATTAGTTTCAGCTAATTTCCTCCAAGTCCTGAGTCTGAGGTGTGTGGAGTCCTCAGCCATAGAGTCTTAACTTCTCATTCTAGGGAGCAACCAGGGACAGTAGCAAGACCCTATATTGCCTGCCGAGACTCTTGGATACTCCTGGCCAACAACTCACAGAAAGTGTTTTTGTGCTTGGCACCACTGAGTTTTTTTGTTAGTCTATGGCTCTTGGGGGAATATAATCGCATCATGGATAACTTTAAAGACGTAGACATATTTCTTAGCCATTTTTATTTCTTCTTTTAAGAGCTATTTGTTCAGATAAATGGCCTACTTTTTAATTGGGTGATTTGTTTTCTTGATTCTTTGTTGTGGTCTTGTTATATTGTGGCTATTAATCCTCTCTAAGATGTATAGGTGGCAAAGAATCTCTGCAGCTTGGCGTGTTGCCGCTTCACTCATCGATTGTTTCCTTGGCTGTACAGAAGCTTTTTTTTAAATTTTATGAGATTGCGTTCCTCAGTTTTGTGCTTTAATTACTGACAAAATAAATTTATATCCAGGTAGTCCTTTCCGGTGCCTACATTGTGTTAGGGTGTCGCATGTTTTCTTCTAGCAGCTTTGGGACTTCATGTTTCACATTGAGATATTTATACTTTAAGTAAGGTTACAAAATAATATGTTTCCCAGTGGCTTTTTGAATATTCATAGTATTATTTATCCTCTCTCTCTCTCTCTCTCTCTCTCTCTCTCTCTCTCTCTCTCTCTCTCTCCCTCCCTCCCTCCCTCCCTCCCTCCCCTGGCCCTGTGAAGCACCTCACTCCATTTTCCCAATTTCTCCTGAGTCCTTCCACCTCTCCTCTTTGAAGTGCCCTCTCATCCCAGTCCTCTATACTTCCTGGCCTCTGGGATTACTTTATAGTATCTCCTAAAATATAAAGATTTGGGGCTAGAATACACAGAGATTAGAGAACATACTACATTTTCTTCCTGGGACTGGATTACCTCACTCAGTATAGTATTTTCTTTTTTATCCTTTGACATGCAAATTCCACTACATTTTTCTTAGTCTTTAATTATTATCATATATCCTTTACAACCTGAGAGCAAGTAACAATGCCCTGGTTGTTATATTTATTTTATATGCATGCTCTGTGTTAACAAATGTGTAAAATAATTCTACTGAGTATATGTATCATACATTCGTTAGAAAGGCTCACATGTGACAAAGAAGACCTGCTTCTGGAGGCTTGTTTCCTCCAGTGAGATCCCACTTTCTGAAGACCCTGTGATACCCCCAGATAGTGTTTTCAGTTGGAGACAGCATTCAAACACTTGGACATATGGGGGACCTTCACATCGAAATAAGAGCAGGAGCTTTGTCGATGGAAAAACAGAACATTGCAATACAGGAAGTCCCACATGGCAGTGGATTCTAGGGGAGGGCGGGTTTCTGTTTGCCTACCTACAACTGGCCTCTAAGCACTTACTCTACCTCTCTAAGCCCAACAATCCCTCAAATAGAGAAGAGGGGTCGATAGCCAGAGGGTGACCCTTAAGCTTCTGTTTGATGCTTTTAAAAAAAAATGTAGTTTAAAAAAAATGCCTAAACACCCAGGAAGTCACAAGCTTGGAGCTGAAATGTTGGTGGCTGGGCTTTCGTGTTAAACAAAGAGCAGCTGGGAATAGAAGTCACTGAATTGCACTCCAGTGTTTATTAGGCTCCGGAGCATAGCACTGAGCTTTATCCAAACAATAAAAGTCATGCTGGGCTTGATGATAGCATCCCAATATATTCCACAGTTGTATCCTGCAATTGCATTTTCTCCCCTGCCTCTGAAATAATGAGGGACTGACATTGTTAACTAACCTGCTGCAAACTTTATTGAAAATTAAACTATCTTTTCTATTTTTGCAATTTTCCTCATTTGCAGATCCATTTCCAGATGTACTCAAAAACAATTATCGTATTTGTCACCTGCTAAGGGTTCCTGAGAGCAGAAGCCAGCCTCCACCCCTAAAGCTCTCTTGTAAACAAGGTTGCGGGCTCCTTAAAGACACACACCTTGCTTCTCAAGCCTGGATACAAGGCTTGGCATCGGTAAAGATATTAGTTCTAAATTACTTCTCATAATGATCTGCAAAAGGCTTAATACGGTAACAGAGTCTGTTCCTGCATTAGTACTCATGAAACCCCATAATCAGAGTGGGAAAAGAACTGTGTTTACTATACAGGAGAAAAAACAAGACAAGTATGGCACATACTAGTAGAAACATGAATGAGAGTTAGTTCTAACACCTTTCAAATAAGCCAGAGGGAGAAAATAAGCAAAACTTAAGAGGGAAACAAACAGAAGCTTAGATGCTAAGTTCTCATGGGGACAGAGGTGACAGAGTTGATGAGAAGGGTACAGTTCAATGGTTACAAGTCATTTGGGCTGTGCTATAACAATTTCTCAGACCAACCAAAGTACAACTGAATAGATTCTGGGATGTGATACATTATTCATAATGTATCTTAAACTTAGTTTTTATTCATCTCCCATACAATTTTGCTTTTTCATATTTTGTTTTTATTTCTTTATCTTCTTAAAAATAAACTTTCTCTCTCACATAATATATTCTAATTTCTGTCCCCCTACCTCTACTCCTCCCAGTTCAGTTCTTCCCCACGTCTCCTCACATCCAGATCTACCCCATCTTATCAGAAAACGAACAGGCTTCTAAGGGATAGTAATGAAATGTAATCAAAAGAGACCGAAGGTAAATAAAATATAATAAGACAAAACAGAAACTAACCTGTCAGAATAGGGCATAACGAAAGAAACAAAGAAAGAACAGAAGAAACAGGTATGGATTCAAAGACTCACTCATTCACACACTCAGGAATAACATAAAAACATCAAAGGGGAAGCCATGATATATGACCAAAGTATCTGTAGAGTGAAAAAAATTCAATAACGAGATAAAATAAAAATAATAAAATAAAATAGAGAAAAAACTCTGGCACGACATGAGACAACAAACCTACAAAGGTGCGGTTGGGTTTGATTTCTGTACGACCCAATCAGCCCTACATCCAGGAGGTCCCACTCATGAAAACACGGAGGCGGAGAGCGATACAATCAAGCAAGAGGTTTAATAATCCAGTGCACTGGGATGGCCCTGTAATCGGGACAGAGTTGACCCCAAAGAACAAAAGCACACACTTTTTATACTTTTTCAGCGTATAGGCTATACGTTACAGCATGAGTTGGTTATTTCTCATTAGTGGGGCTTGTTACCTGTTGAATTCATTGCTGGCTGTCTACTGTCCTTTGAATTAATTGGAGGCCCTTGGTGGGGAAATATCTTTGGCACGCAGAGGGGGTGGTGCAAGATCCCACCTTTACTGTGGTTAGCTTATTCATGCTGATGGGGGACTGCTAAGGGCAGCTAGCTCATTTCCTGGGACAGGGTGTTATCCTAAATTTTGGAACAGTGTGTTAAAGTCCCAGCCACCTGGTATTTCCCTGAGGCAGCCTTTGTCCTTAGAGTTTGTATCTTACATTTCTGCTGTCTCTCTACCAGTTGACATGCAGCCTACCCATAAGAGTGGTTTGTTTCCTATCTCTTTGGAGAAAATGAAATTTTAATTTGAAAATTTTAATTTGGTTAACAATTGGAAAGAGTTTCTGGGTTAAGGTGAGGGGCATGTGTCTACTTCTCCTCTCTATCTTAGAACCCATCTGGTATACATCTGTCTAGGGCCATGTTTCCTTGGTATCATTCATCCCTTCTCTCTCTCTCTCTCTTTCTCTCTCTCTTTCTCCCATCTTTATTAAATTGGGTATTTCTTATTTACATTTCAAATGTTATTCCCTTTCCGGGTTTCCAGGCAAACATCCCCCTAACCCCTCCCCTCCCCTTTGATCTGTGTGTTCCCCTCCCCATCCTCCCCCAGTTCCCCTTCCACTGCTGCCTCTACTAGGCTATTCATTGCTACCTATGCAGTTGGAGCCCAGGATCAGTCCATGTATAGTCTTTGGGTAGTGGCTTAGTCCCTGGAAGCTCTGGTTGCTTGGCATTGTTGTACATATGGGGTCTCAAGCCCCTTCAAGCTCTTTCAGTCCTTTCTCTGATTCCTTCAACGGGGGTCCTGTTCTCAGTTCAGTGGTTTGCTGCTGGCCTTCGCCTCTGTATTTGACATGTTCTGGCTGTGTCTGTCAGGAGAGATCTACATCCGGTTCCTGTCAGCCTCCACCTCTTTGCTTCATCCATCTTATCAAATTTGGTGGCTGTATATGTATGGGCCACATGTGGGGCAGGCTCTGAATGGCTATTCCTTCTTCCTCTGTTCTAAACTTTGCCTCCTTATCCCCTCCCAAGAGTATTCTTGTTCCCCTTTTAAAGAAGGAGTGAAGCATCCGCATTTTTGTCATCCTTCTTCCCCCATATACATCCATACCTATATATTCGACTTCCCTTTAGAAAGGAGATCTGTTTGTGCCTTCTATTCCCTTACTCTGTATTTAACATCTGTAATTCTAGGGATTGGTTGCTTGGTCATCATTGACTTAAGAACTAATATCATATTTGATTTTCTGGTCCATGTTACCTCACTCAGAATGTTTTTTTCTAGTTCTATCTATTTACTCATGAATTTCATTTTGTAAAGGCGATGTAATACTCCACTGTGTAAATGTAGCACATTTTCTTTATTCATTTATCTGTTGTGGGACATCTAGGTTATATTCAATATCTGTTATGAGTAGAGCAGTAATGAACATGTTTGAGAAAGAACATGCTTGTCTCTGTGGTGGGATGAAGCATTTAAATATATGTGAAAAAGTGGTACAGCTGGATGAAGTGAATAGATTGTTATCTTCCAAAGGAACCATCACACCAATCCCCATAGTGTGTGTACAAGTGTCCATCCTACCAGCAATGGATGAGTGTTCCCTTATTCCATATCCTCATGAACACGAACCATCGTTTGTTTTATTGATCTTAGACACTGGGATGAGTGCAGGATGAAATCTTAAAGTAGTTTTGATTTGTATTTCTCTGATGACTAAGAATGTTGAACATTGAAGCATTTCTCACCATTTACGTTTTCTCTTCTGAGAATTCTGTTTCTGTACCATGTTTTTAATTGGGTTATTTGTTTTTATTATATCTAGGGTTTTTTAGTTCTTTATATATTTTAGATATCAGCTCTTATCAGGTGCATAGTTGGTTAAAATCTTTTCTCATTCTGTCAGAATGACAGGGTCCTTTGTTGTGCAGAAGATTTTCGGTTCAAAAGGCTTAATTATTAATTGTTAATGTTAGTACCTGAGTTAATGGTGTTCTGCTTAGGAAGAATTTTCTCTGTCAAGTTAAAGGTCATTCCTTATTTTCTCTTCTACCAGCTTCCATATAAATGGTTTTATTTTGAGGTCTTTGATCCGTTTGGAATTGAGTTTAGTTTAGAGTGATAACTGTGGGTCTCTCTGGATTCTTTTATATGCAGTCATTGAGTTTGATCAACACCATTTATTGAAGATGGTGTGTGTGTGTGTGTGTGTGTGTGTGTGTTTGTATATGTTGTGTATGTTTGTGTATGTTTGTGTGTGTTTGTATGTTTGTGCGTGTATTTCTGGCTTTTTTATAAAAAAATCAGGCAACCATGGGTATATAGATTTATTGCTGATCTCCAATTTAATTTCATTGATAACATGTCAGGTGACTAAGGATGATTTTATGCCAACCCCATGCTGTTTTTATTACTATAGCTCTGTAATACAGCTTGAAATTTGATATGTCTAGAAATTCTTTATTATTTAGATTTTTAAGCTATCTTATTTGAGTTTTGTTTTGTTTTCTTTTTTGGTGTGTGTGTGTGTGTGTGTGTGTGTGTGTGTGTGTGTGTGTGCGCGCCCTCATACAAAGATTCAAATTGTTCTTTCAAGGTCTCTGCGTGATGAAGGGGATTACATTGATTCTGTAGTTTTCTTTTGGTAGGTTGGTCATTTATACTGAATGAAAACAAATTCCATATCCAATCTCATGGGACACTATAAAAGTGCTTCTAAGAGGCAAGTTCAAAGGACTGAGTGCCTACATACAAACTCAGAGTGATCTCATAGTAATACCTTAATAGCATACTTGAAAGTTTAGAACAAAAGAAGAAATCACACCCAAAACGTGGAGACAACAAGAAATGATCAAACTCGGGAATAAAATCAATATGATACAAACAAAAAACAATATTAAGACTCATTTGAAACAGAGAATTAGTTCTTTGAAAAAGATCAATAAGATTGACACACCCTTAGTCAAATTAACTAAAAGGCAAAGAGAAAAGATCCAAAAGTTAATAAGATTAGAGCTGACTGGAGAATATAAGAACAGACACCAAAGAAATGCAAACAATCACGAAGAAATACTTTGAAACACTCTACTCCAACAAATTGGAAAATATCAAGGTTATAGATAATTGTTTCCATACAAATCACTTATGCCAAAGTTAAATCAAGACCACGTAAGCTATTTAAAGAGACCTGTATCCTCTAGTGAAATAGAAGTAAGTAGCCATTAAAAGTCTTCTCACTAAAAATAGCCCAGGGCCAGCTGGTTTTAGTTCTAGACTTTCAAAGATGAGTTAGTTTCAACACTCTTCAAATTATTACACAATATAAAACAGAAGTACTATTGTTCATCCATGAAATATAGCCACAGTAACTCTGGTACCCAAACCATATAAAAACCCAACAAGGAAGGAGAACTACAGACACCTTCGCTTCCCTTATTTAGATGTAAAAATTCTCAATAAACTACCTGGAAACAAAATCCAAGAATACATAAAATATCCTCCACCATGATCATTTATACCCTATCCTAAAGATGTGGTGATAATTTAACATACATAAAGGTATAAATGTAAGCCATGATATAAACAAACTAAAAGACAAAGCCACATGGTTATCTCAATAGATATAGAAAGTCCTTTCACAAAATTTAACACCCTTTCATAATTGAAAAAAGTCTTGGAGAGATTAGGGCACAGGTCACATACCTCAACATAGTCAAGCCCATTGCTAACATCAATTTAAATGCAGAAAAACTCAAAGCAGTTCCACTGAAGTCAGGGACAAGAGAAAGGTAACCCCTCTCTGCATGCCTGTACAATATAGTACATGAGTCTAGAAGGGTAAGACAACTGAGGGAGATCAAGGGGATCAAAATTGGAAAGGAAGAAGTAAAAGTAACTTGACTTGTAGATGATATATAGCACACCTAAGAGAGCCTAAAAAGTCTACTGAGAAACTTGTAAAGTTGATAAGATTTTCAGCAAAGTAGCTCAATACAAAATTAACTCACAGAAATCAGTAGCCATCCTATGTACGAATGGCAAACAGATGGCAGAAAGAAATCAATAAAGTAACACCTTTCACAATAATCAAATAGTATAAAATATCTTGGAATAACTCTAACCAAGAAAGTGAAGATTTGTAAGATAAAATGTTAAGACAATGAAGAACTTGAAGATGTCAGAAGACTGGAAGATCGTCACACTCATGGACTGGTAGGCTTCATTTAGAAAAAAAAAACATTCACTATCTTATCTTAAAGTATGTTCTTAAACAATCTATTTTCCTCTTTTCGTCTCTTCATTATTTATTACTATCTCATTTTGCTACCCACAGTATAAGACTATATTTTACAGTTTCTAATTCTTTTTGCATTTTCTTTTTAAACAGAAGGTAATATTTTATGATATGCATTTCAATAAAAGTGACAGAAAATGAACAGTTGACTGATACTCTTTTGTTATTGTTGTTAGTAACCTACATCAAATAATAAGTTCTACCTATATTGCACAAGAAAATACCAAGAATATTCTAATTTTGCTAAGAAAGAATCTTAAAGTTAAGAGATTTAAAGCTAAAGTTTCATGCATCACAGAAAAAGAAAAATGCATACCTTGTATTGCTTCAATGTAAGACTATATTGAATAATTTATTCTTTTGAGCCTCTCCAATGCTTGAAAAACTTTGACAAATATACAGATATTGTTGAAGTGATGAACAGTCTGAGAGAGTCTCCATGAAGCCTCTTGAGATTTGAACTCATGTATTATACAATCTTGGACTAGAAATAAGTTTAAACTTCATTTTGCCTAGCAGCTTTTCCTTCACACCCTTCCTCCTCCTTCTCTTCCTTCTCCTCCTTTCCTCATTTTTACTTTATATTAGTATCCTCCAGCTGAGTTAAGTTTAGTACATTTCTGTAGTCCTGTGTGAGCGAAAGCAACTCTATTTGTTGTAGCAGGAGCTTGTGGTCACTTGCTCAATGGTAGCAGATAAGCAGAAACTACCCAAACTAGAAAGTCAGGATCATGAAAGCCCCCCAAAACCCACCCTTACTTACCTACTTCCACGAGCCCAGCACCTTATCTTAGGATCCCAAAGCCTTCAAAATATTACAACTCTTAGGGAGCAAACACTTAAAACAGGAGCCTGCAGGGGACACACATTTCAGATTCTGACCATAAAATGCTATTAAAATACCTTGTTGAAAATGTAGCATATCCTTGCCTCTTACTCTAATGCTTAAGAACTTTTCCCTGACAACTTGATCTCATGCATGATTATAACCCTGCTATTTCGACCCAAAGTCTCTTCGTCTAGATGTTCCTTATGCACACTCTTCTTCATTGTTCTTAGTGAGACACTGAAAAGTTGATAAAAATGATGTCCACTTAAGGAAGAAGGCTCTCTCACAGATGTCGTGCATTCGCAACTGAACATGCTTTCACCTAAACAAACACGCAAAACACCATATGGCATCAAGTGATTTGAGAGGTAAACTAGGTCAATGATATTTCGCAAACTCTTAGTCTTTCACTGTAAATTAGTCCCGTAGATTAGACTAACGTCTCTCTAAAATTAAGCTACTCATTTTAAATATGCAAATTAATTATGTAATTATCTTGCCTGAGTTATTAACTATAAATAGCTAAGGAGTGTCTCTTTCGAGTGTATAAGATCATTAAGACTTTGGTGTTTGTTTGTTTGGTTTGGTTTTAGACTAGTGTTTCTCAACCTGTGGCTTGTGACACCTTTGGACGTTGAACAACTTTTTCCCCAGAGGTCATCTAAAACCATTGTAAACCAATAACAGTAGCAAATTTACAGTGAAGTAACAACAAAAATAATTTTATGGTTAGGTGTCACCACAATATAAGGAACTGTGTTAAAGGGTCACAGTATTAGAAACGTTGAGAATCACTGTTATAAATGTCTTGCTACACAGTTGAGATAGGTCTTAGACCAGAAATCCTCCAGCAATAGTTGGGATCATAGGGATATCTACACTGTCATGTCTGAAAATACTTCACTTTTTATTAAATATTTTCTATACTTTACATGTGTAATTATTTTTATTCTGGAATTTCCAAGGTTATTTTGAACAATGATCATTTTTGCTACTTTTGTGTTATTTTGGCTAAAATGCATGAGTGTCACTTACAGTAGAACTTATTTCTTTTTCTCTTGTGTTTAAGAGATGTCAGTCCAACATGGTGGTAGAAATTGTTCTTAGTTCCTATAGACATGATACATAAAAAGGGAGATGATATCCTTTCTGGATTTTGCCCTTACATTTTTCTTGCATTTTATTTTTATTAATATAATGTCTTAATTAATTCTTTGAGCATGCCACATAATGTTTTTAATCACATTTGTCCCTTAATTCTTACCTAATTATCTTAGATTAAAACCCCACATCATTACCTGCTCCTAAATTTGTATCCTTTTAAAATGATCCACTAAATCCTATGTGTGCCCAATATACTTGAGATGGGGGTCTATCCACTTGGTGTGATGTCTACTTGGGATTATCCTCTAGAAAACAATGGGTTCTCCACCCCTGTCAATAGCTTCTTAGTCATGGGTTGAGGACTCCTTTTCAGGATCTCCTTGGCATATACATGTTCAAGGCCGCAGATTTTAAATTTTCCCACTGTCAAATATTGACATGTACATTTTATGTCCTGTTCTGTTCCAAGTTATTGATTGAACTAGACAAGACAACTATTGATAGCCAGCCAATCAAGACATAAACATGACAAGTGCTAACCAGCCTGGAACTAGACTTGCTCTGGAAATAGTGCCTTTGTTTCTGTGTAATCAAATTTTATTGCCAGAATAGATTTTCCTTGTATGTTAAGGAAGAAGCTGCGGGAGTTCAGACTTGGTTGCAGCTATGTCATCATAATTACTCTGTGCTTTACAGCATATCCTCTTGCTCAGAAGCTCCAGATTTGTAATGGTTAGATTGAACTGTGAATTAAGCTATCACTACACTAGATCTGGAAGACAAGCCTAGGAAACAATGAGTGTGAGGCAATGGGTCAATGGGTATTAGGAGATCTGTCTCACATATAAGAAGAACTGGGGGCTTGGGGATATAGCTCAGTGGTAGAGCGCTTGCCTAGGAAGCGCAAGGCCCTGGGTTCAGTCCCCAGCTCCGGAAAAAGAAAAAAAAAAGAAAAAAAAGAACCAGAAGAACTGGGGTCAGGTTCCACCACCATAAAAATACATACATGGGTTTGGCCTTCATCTATTTCCTGGGATAACAGTGAAATTTTTGAGATCTGAAGTAACAATATTGACTGATAGCTGGTAGATTGTAGGTAGCTTTCTAATTTATGCAGCCTTTCATCTAGTTTCAGCCCCTTCTCCAACTTTATCCCTGAGTTATATAGAGCGCTGCTGGAACATCACTAATCAATTCCATACAACTGCTTCATGACGTAATTGGGACCTGGGCCAGAACTACTCCTTCCTTTACCCAGGTTTGCTATCTGTACCATGAGGTCATAGTTACCAGAGCTACTTTCAAAGCCATGAGGCCAGCCAGCCAATTTCTGATTGGAATTCACATCCATGCCAGAAGTTGAATTCTATACCATAATTAATCCAAGATCTTATAACTAGACAGGTCATAGGCCTTAGGTGAGCTCCTTATACTATTATTCTTTTAAATGGACATAACATTAAATGAACTCCTAACGACTAATTATTATAGCCATAGATTAAAGCATCTTTGAACTTTCATCAGGTAAGCTTCTTCTTGTAGTAGATTGTGATTAACATAGAAACCTGTAAGAGCTCAGTGTTCAGAGAAAAGGAGACTCAAGAATACTCAGCTTCTATATTACACTACATTCCCCCAAGCTTCTGAGATCTAAGATCATTGCAGACAGGGGAAAGAAAGAGTTTAAGAGCCAGAGCCAGTGGATGGCTACAAGGAAATGTTTCCAGGTTACAGTAGGAGAGTTGCATATATAAACTTGCAGTAGTTATGACAGTATGAATAAGAGGCGTGGAAGCTCAACTCAAACAAATCCCAAGATACGGAAGGGAATTGGTTATTAAGTGTGGGTTGGGGAAACGTGGAACTTAGTCAGGCAGCAGGCCCTGAGTAAGAGTCGGGTCAAGGTATGTCCAAACCCTGGAAATCTCATTCTAAGATTGGCAGGAGTAGAATTGCATCCCCCATACCCAGCCTATGTCCCATCACACATAGCCCTGTGTTCCAACTTTTGCTCCACCAGAGACAAGGTTAGCCATGTAGCCAGGTAGCCAGGTTAAACTTCCTCTCCCCTTATAAGGTCATGTCCTCCAGCACCTGGAATTCCTCCTTATGCAAATGAGGCATCCCCAGCACCCTAGCCCTCATCAATGATGTATATTGATCACAATCACCCATTCTTGCCCCACAAAGATTTAAATATTCTCTGTTCCCCCCACTAAAATGAGCTATTTCACTGAAGCTGCCTCCCAAGGGTCTGTTCATCACCTGGGGTCACTTAGCTCCTAGTTGTCATACCTTTCTTGCTCTCCCAGGGTCCACTGCTCAGGGCAGGGAAGTACAACTTGAAACACAATTTTTAGTCATTCCCCTATTGAGTAACTATTGGAAATTGATAGCTGTTGGTAAAGAGAGAGTCAGGTTTTTGTAAACGTATGGTCCCAGATAGGTAAACCATGCTGAAGTGTAAAAAACCATATGACTAAGTGTGTAAGGCTATCACAGATTAGAGTCAATGGTTTAAAAAAAGAAAAGAGATCAAAACTTGGGAGTAGATCTGAGATTAATGAGGGACAGAAGTGAATGTGAGCAAATACATTATGTTAAATTATTAACAAGCTAACAAGAAGAAAAAAGAGAGGACCATGTACCCATATAACAAAATGAAATTAAAGCATGGATTGATTGACTTAAATGTATATAATATATAATAAATATATAATTATTATTAAAAGATTTTAATCCTCTGGATTATAAAAATCCTTAAATATAAATATGAGGTAAATTATCAGCGAGGCTACTTCCTGCAGTAGATGATAACAAATATAGAGACCCACATCTGGAAAATCTGCAGAGATTGAGAGACCTTGGAGCACTCGATGCTCCATGAGATATCTCCGTCAAATTCCTCCTTTAGGGTTCAGGAAACTGAGAAAGAGGAGGAAGAAAGATTGTAAAAGCCAGGAAGAATGGAGGACACCAAGAAAACAAGGCCTTCAAGACACGTGCACATAAGAACTCACAGAGACACTAGTGCCATGCGCAGGGTCTGCACAAGTCTAACTCAGACAGGGCCCAAGCTCTGAGAGGAGAAGTATTCACAAACCCTATCCATAACCCAGAAGGTATATCCTTTTGATAATGGTTTGCAAAGGAAACACTAGTTCACCCCAACCAAGTTTTACTTGGTATACAAGTGAGTCTTAAAAACAGGTCCCATGTAGAGCAGTTGATGGCCCACAGAAAACAAACTCAAGTGCAATTTGAGAGGTCATTTTGTTTCGTAATACATTGTCAGGGATTTCATTTTTATTTATTTATACTTTTACTCATGGAGTCTTTGTGTATATATTATGGGTTCGAGTTTAGTGTTTTTATGGGATTTCTGTGTATGTTTCTTAGTATTCTTTCCTCACCTCTTTTTCTTCCTTGTATATGTCATTTTGTTCTATACTTGTTTGTTTTTATTTTTCCACATTGTTGTTGTTGTTGTTGTTGTTGTTGTTGTTGTTGTTTGTTGCTGTTGTTGTTGTTATTATCACTATATGCCTGTTTGGATTCATGTATTTGCTGGGGTATGGATTTGGATGGACAGAAGTGGGGAGGGTCTGGGAGGAGCTGTGGGAGAGAAAACTATTCAGAATTAATGTATAAAAGAATTTATTTTTAATAAAAACCAAGAGAGGGGCTAAAGAGATAGCTCAGGAGTCAAGAAGAGTTGCTGTCCTTGCAGAAGGTCTTGGACTGGTTCCTACTAAATATGTTAACAAGTTAGCCAATCTGATATGCAGATTAAAATTCAACCAGGGGATGGAGCAATGGTTCAGCAGTAAAGAGTATTTGTTGCTCTTGCAGAGGACGTTGCTCTAGTTCCCAGTACCCACATGATACTCGCAACCATGCATAACTCCAGTTCCAGGGACTCTCACACCCTCTTCTGCCCTCTGCCTGCACCAGATATAATACACAAAATAACATAAATCTAAAAAAATGATTTAATTAAACTTTGCCAGTACACTAAAGCACGTATCTTCTACATTGTGATTCAACTACTATTTTTAATTATCCAATATATGTAGTATATAATTGTGTGAATGAAGCTATCAAATATACTGGTCCTTATACATTTATCCAACACACAGTAGTATATATCAGTTATATGACACGTATCAATGTATGAACTATCCATGTCCTTAAGTTTCCAGTTTTCTTACTTTTTAGGCTTGAAGCTTTATGCAAATATGGTTCATGAATTCTTCTATGATTTTTTAAAACTCTAGTATTCGTGGGATTTAATGGATACTTATTTGTATTCTCTTTATCCTTTTTATGCACTCTAGTATCTCTAGTTCTTTTTGTCTGTTTTGTTGATGATTGTCTCCTCGCTAGAGATCTGTAGTTCTGAGATTCAAAATTCCTTCTCTTTACTACTATATTATTAATAAAATGATTCCTTTAGTTAAAACAAGCCTGGTAGTGTTACTAGAGCATTACTACATAATTTAAAACACAGAAAACTAGGTAATATCTCAGTTAAGTGCAATTATATCCAATTATCCTATACTTTACGGACTATGTGGTTGGATGACACAGGATTAGTTCTTTATCAGTGGCCTGACATAAAAACAACATGAGATAAGAATTCTCATATAATTGATGAGAACGCAATGTGATTGATTACAATTCTATGCATTTGGGTACATGTACAGGTATTGATACATGCTGTAGGTTACATATATCTTGCACACAAAAGTATATACAATATATATGTAATAATTAAGGAGAGTAGTTATATCACAAAGTAGAAAATATAGGCTTTAGTGTTACTGGAAAACTCTAACATCTTTTATGAATTAATTTTATTTTGTTGCATAAGTATTTCACCTGCAGGGAGTCATGTGTAATACTTGTATATCTTGTACCTGCAGAGGTCACAAGAGGATGTCAGATTCCCTGGAACTGGCGTTATTTATGGATGGAGGTCAGCGATCATGTGGTTACCTGGAACTAGACCTGTATTCTTTTTAGAGCAACAAATGCTTTTGATTGCTAAACCATCACTCTATTCCATGGTTTAATTGAACATAAATGAAATTCTCTGTAACATAAGAGAACTGTAACATATTTACACCTCTGTTTCCAGATACAAAAATGTCTTAAGTTTATTTTCACTAAGCCTATTGCCTTATAGATTACAGAACAAATGAATTGAAACAATTTTGTACAAAAATCAATGTGGTTTACACACACACACACACACACACACACACACACACACAAATTCATTTTGAAATGAAAAATTAGACTATTTAACCAATTGTTTATATGCATAAATATGCCTGATATCTTGTTAAGATAATCTATACCACAATATTATTAGGGAGAACTTGTCCAATTGATAAAGGAAATCATAAATCTTCATTCTGGGTTCTTTTGTGATTTTCCACTATTTTTAGATATATTTATTTTATTTAATGTGTTTATGTGATTTACACACACATATATATGTGTAGATCATAAATGTCTGGTCTTGCAAAGGTTAGAAAAACATGTTGGATAAGCAGTAACTGTGGTTACAGATGATTGTGGGTCACCATGGAGGTGCCCAGAACTGAATCCACACATCCTCTCGCAGAGCAAAAAGTCCTCTTAATCATTGAGCCACCTCTCCAACACCATGGATTCTTGTTGCAATCAAAGAGCTCAAGAGAAACGAAATCAATAGGATAGGTATAGAGTTATTTATCCACACATATATGTATACAAATGTATGTATGTTTATATCTTATGTGATAGTTATTTATTTATGTGGTAGTTATTTAAACATATATATATATGCATATATATAAAATATATTATTATATAAATATATTAAATATATACATATATATGTTTATATATACATATATATAAAACTCTTATATTGTGTGCAACTTTATTTGTACATAGATATGAATGTGTGCATTATATGTATGTATTAGGAAATAGCTGCACGAGTTTGGGAGCTAGAGTAGCTCAGAAATTTCCAGCCCAGAGGCCAGGAGAGCTGATAGCGTCATTTTTAGATCTTAAAGGCTACAGAACTTGAAAATGCCTCAAGATTCAAACAAAGGGAAGAGCCCTCTTGGGTTCATCTTTTTGTTCAGTGGCTTGGGTGAGTCCCAGCCATACTGAGCAGTGCCTCTGGGTAATTGAACCCATCGATTCAGATGTCAGTCTCATCTATAAATATTGTCACAGGAACACTGAGAATGGTGGACCAAGAACCCTTACACCTATGACCAAACCCAACTGTTACATAAAACTAAACATTGTGATGTGCTTTCTAAGCGAAGGTATCAACACTGTGTGTGATATTCAGAAGAAAACTGAAGGTAGTCTGTAAAACAGTAGCCTCCTGAGATGGACCTCTTGGGCTCTAAGCTGACTGTGGCTTCATTTTAAAGTGACTTCATTAAATTATTTGCTGCCTTTTTGTATCCCTTACCCAATAATAATAACAACTGCACAGGATTCTTTTGATGATTAAATTATTTGATTAATTTTAAGGTTGAAGCAGTGTGCCATCCTTGATACATTTTAATTATTTTTATGACTGTGTTCCAAACGAGGCATCCCAGTTTGGATGTAGAATGACACTGCCCGTTCCTCACCAGTTACCCTATGTAAGAAGGGTGATACTGGAAAGTCCTGTGTGGGAAAGGGGCGATACCAGAAGGCGCTGTAGCCCTTGCTCAAGAGTCTTAGTTTTTAGGTCCCTCCCAGGGGAGGCACATCTCTGAAGAGAATTGTAGCACCTCAGTCTTCTGCCTCTTTGGCAGGAGGTTTGTCAGGAGAGTAGGTTGTCCCTCCACGTCCTCCCACTGTGGTATGATGCTTCCTAGAGCCAAAGCAAAAGAACTCCCTCAACTATGCCTGCAACCTACAGAGGTATGAGTCAAGAATTCTTCCTTTTCTCTTTATAGATGAATTTTCTCAGTTACTTTGTGATAGCAATGGAAAGCTGATTCATTCACTAAGGAATGAGAATTGTTTGCCCACACACATTTTTTTTAGGAGTGGCAGGAAGTCGTTTAGTCCTTTGCCTCCATGAAGATAGATAAGTGTGGGGGAGAGAGGAAATAAAAGAGCACAAGACAGGGAAGGCTAACAGGAAGGGCAGCTGTTACAGTCCGGGTCCCTGCCACATTTCTTTAAAGGCCTTACAAAACTGGGACCACGTTGTAGAGTTGTGATCAGTAATTTACTCTGAGACTCTGCTGTAATGTGGGTGCTTGTGTGTATTATAGGGAAGCATGAAATCATATTTACTTGCAAAACTAATTTGCACTAATAAGGGAAATTGATTTAAATGACTGAACTATTTAAACTACAGAACAGTCTCACCTGCACTCATTTATAAATGTTTGAGTTACTTAACTTACATCCATGTACTCAAAAGTGATGAATTGTGTCTGTCGTGTCCAGCTTTAAAGAGTATCAAATAATGTTTTACCTTTTACATATAATGTGATGTATATATGTAGGTCTAATTAAGTTATGTACAGAAATGTTTGTCTTCTTAAACATGTCATCTGAATTGCTATGAATCCTGGCCAACTTTGAGTTAATAGGATGAAAAATCTACTGCTGTAGCCCATTATTTTAGTCCTAAAA